>NC_133451.1:159500256-159824006 GCF_048565385.1 Saimiri boliviensis
TAAGGAACTTGTACAAGATCACATAGGTAATGAATAGACAGATCTAGGTTTCATATTCAGTTTGGGTAGAGACAATATGCTCTTAAGCATTATGTTTTATAAGAATTTGTTATTAATTGGCTGAGTAAGATAAGGCCTGAGAATGGACTTTGTAATTTGGTACCATGTGATGACTTTGTTCATCATGTTAAGAGGAGTTTTGGTGGAATGTTAGAATGAGAATGAAACATTTAAAATGAAAGAGTTAGTGGTGAACTAGGCAATTTGAACCAACCCTCCACCACAAGCAAAAAAGTTGAATTATACAAAGCATCTACAAAGAGCACTAAAGAACTAACAAACAAACAAAAATCATTACCAGTTAGACTCAGTGTCAGGGATGCAAAGCTGGAATAACATTAGAAAATCAATTAATATAATTTACAGCACTAACTTATTAAAGAGCAAAATCGTAAGATCTTTTCAATAGATACAGAAAAAGCATTTGATAACAATATTCCTTCATGGTTATGTTTTCAAAAATATTCCTGGAAAAACTAGGAATAGAATTTCCTTAATTTTCTAAAGGCATCTATTCTATAGGAAACATTGTTCTTAGTAGCAAAAAATAATGTCAATAACGTTCTTTTGAAGGCTGAGAAGATGTCAGAGAAGTTGACTATTACCATTTCTATGGATCTTTGTACTGCAGTCCTAATCAGTGCACTGTGGCAAGAAAAAGAAATAAAAGGTTGACAAAATGGAAAGAAAGAAAGAAAACAGTCATTCTTTACAGACATGGTTGAATATGCCAAAAGTCCCAAATAATTGATAGACAAATTATTAAGTGAATATAGAAAAAGCACTTGTATATCTACTTATCAGTAACAAACATTTCAAAAATAAAACTTTTAAAATAGTATGATTTATAATCACATCAGAAAACATCAAATACCTAGCAACAAATCTGACAAACGATATGTAAGACTGTTGTTTGAAAACTATAATATTAAGAGTAAAGTCTAAATAAAGGCAGAGACCATAACCATGTTTATTAATTGAAATGCTAACTATTATAATTAGGTTGTTTCTCCCCCACCAATCTACCCATAGATTCAATGTAATCCAGTTAGAATGCTAGCACATGAAACAGTATCTGAGGTATATTAAGTTCAAAAACAGTAATATAACAGTATGTGTGGTTTTATACTCCTTATCTAACAGTGAGGAGTATATGTGCCTGTGTTCATAGCACATACATTTATGTAAACCAACATATGTACACACACAGTCATACATACACATACATACGTTTGTGTTTTTAAAAATGAAGAGGAGGCTGGGCATGATGGCTTAACACCCATAATCCCAGCACTTTGGGAGGCTGAGGCAGGTGGATCACCTGAGGTCGGAAGTTCAAGAGGAGTCCGACCAACATGGTGAAACCCCATGTCTACTAAAAATACAAAATTAGCTGGTCGTGGTGGCCCATGCATATAATCCAGCCACTTGGGAGGTTGAGGCAGGAGAATCACTTGAACCTGGGAAGCGGAAGTTGTGGTGAGCCAAGATCATGCCATTGTACTCCAGCCTGGGCAATAAGAGTGAAACTCTGTCTCTGAAGAAAAAAATGAAGATGTGAGCCAAAAAAAAACTCAGAATTATCTATGAGAAGAGAGGTGGACAGAATGAAGGCTAGACTTCTTTGACTGAACCTTGTTTTATAGATTTATAAGCTTAATTTTGGAACCGTATAAATGTTTATATAATTATTTTTCAAATTAAATCAAAATTTGAAAAGCAATATCCAAAAATCAAAAGTAAAATTAAACAAATTAACTTAATTATATAGGAAGTTGATGGCTTAACTACATAGATGAATTATTTCAAGGGATATTAAATACAGTAATTAAACTGTGGGATAAAGCCTAAGGATAAAAGGAAATGCAAAAAATCATAAACTGTTTTTAGTAGTCATATTTTTAGAAATAATATTTGTGGTGATGTTCTGAAACTTATACTATAAGGCAGTTGAGTTATTATAAAAGTCTTTAGGAACCAAATTTTTATTCATAAAAAGAAGAAACTCAAATTGAATAAACTCGTGGTTCTAAAGTGGAATTGGAAATACGAGTTTATGAACTCAAGATATATTTTACTCTTTAAAAACGTGTATTCCCTAGTTCAGTCCTTTCAGTAAACAGTAAAAACAAGACCAGTATTCAGTTGCAATGAGGTCTTCTAAAAAAAACTAGGACTCTTTGGAAAAATTAATGATTACAGATTTGAGACTGGACTGGAGAGTACAAGATAAGCCTAGAAAATACTTTGTCATTACAAAAAGCAAAGAGAAGGTATGAAGATAAATGACACGTGGACTAACTTAAGGTAGCCGCCCCTTGCCCATGTGGGTACAATCTGGATGTCAAAAAAATATGTGTAATAAATTGAAACATCTCTTTTTTCTTATCTTTTTTTTTTTCTTAATGGGCACCCAGTGCTTGGGCTTTATTTAACACCGCATCCGTGACAACAAGGTGACCTAGAGCCCATATAAGCAGGACCCAGTCAGCCTGCAGTGCCCCAGGACCCACCCTGCCCCCAAACAGTCCACAGGCCCCCTTAGAAGATGTCGGCTTCTTGGGATCACTTCCAATTTTTCTCAGAGCCCCTGTGAAAGGAGCCCTCTAACCACCTGCTTTCCATGGAAACCTGGACTCTGGCTGGGTCAGGGTGGATTCCTAGTTGCTCGTCTTCTTTTGTTTCTGTTTAAGCTTCTTCGAGATCCTTTCCAGGGCCACTTTTCACATGCAGAAGGTGATAGCAAAGATGCGCTTATACCAGTCTCTGTTATAATACATGTGCCTTTGAAAATTTTTACTTAAAAATTCCTTGTAAAAGTCCACCATTTCTTCTGCATTCAATGTCGTTTTCTGATCCGATTCAGTTCTCAGGGCCAGGCCTTTAGTTTTTAGTCTTAAGTGAATAAATTCTTCTTTTTCCTTACTAAAAGTCAAATTCTGGTTTGCCCAGAACTGTTGATTCCATTCTTGTGTTTCTTGTCTTAATTTTCTAAGCTTTTGTTCCAATAGTGATTCATTTTCAGGTATGTAAAAGTGAACAAGTCAAAGGTTTGAATATTTATCTGGGGGTCCTATCCAATCATGGTAAGACTTTCTTGGAGAGCAGAATCTTGAGACTCCACTGGGAGCCACGCTTGGGGGCGAGCTGACAACTGTGGCTGGCAAAGGCACCACAGAGAGGAGGGAGAAGGGTCCTCTCCGCCTGTAAGGCCACATGGCCCCACGTCCCCTCAAACTTTGTTTTTCTTTCTCAAGATTGGTCTGTTTGGGTTTATTTGTGGTTCCATACAAATATTAGGATCATCTTTTCCATTTCTGTGAAAAACATCATTGGAATTTCAGTAGAAATTGCAGTGAATCTGTAGATTACTTTGAGTAGTATCGACGTTTTGACAATATTAATTTCTTCAGTTCGTGAATACAAGATAGCTTTCCAATTATTTGTGTCTTCTTAAATTTTTTTTATCAGTTTTTGGTGGTTTTCAATATAGAGATTTTTCACCTTCTTGGTTGAATTTATTTCTAGGTATTTTATTGTTTTAGCAGCTATTGTAAATGGAATTGTTTTCTTGATTTCTTTTTCAGATAGATTGCTGTTAGTGTATAAAAATGCTACTGATTTTTGTGTGTTGATTTTGTAATCTGCAACTTTACTGCATTTGTTTATTCTGGCATTTTTTTATGAGGTCTTTAGGATTTTCTATAAATAAGATCATTTCATTTGCAAACAGGGACAATTTAGCATTTTCTTTTCCGATTTGATGCCTTTTATTTATCTTACCTAATTTCTGTGGGTAGGACTTTCAGTACCATATGGAATAGAAGTGTTAAAAATGGGCATCCTTGTCGTTTTTGATCTTTAGAGGAAATAATTTTAATTTTTCACCGTTAAGTATGTTAGCTGTGGATTTGTCATATGTAACCTTTGTTGTGTTGAGGTAGATCCCTGTTTTAAGTAGGAAATTTTTATTTTTAGAAAAATTTAAGAATGACCTCAAAAATTATAGATATATTAGATTTTAACTTAGGTATTATACATGTATATTTTAATATATAAGGTTAAATATATTTAACCAATAAACACTTTAATTCATGCCATAAATATCTTATAAATTTAATTTTTATTACTAAATCTTATTTTAAATGCTCTGTGGTTTATACTTTCTTTTTTAAAAACCTGTAATGTAGGTACTCGAGAAAGGACATTTCTTTCAGTTTTATTTTTAATTACAGACAAATCTATGATTGTCATGAATTATTTCTCCTCCAAAACATAAACTGAGGCAGAGGTCTGGCATGGGCACAAAAGGTGGGCGTTCCCACATATAGCACATGCTAAAGATTAAAACAAAGTAACAAAGTAGAGATAAGAAAGAAAAGCACTTGAATTAGAGGAAGATGGAAAACATACCAGTGATATTAAACCAGATGAGCTATAATTGTTTAAAAAGGGGGATAGAAAAATAATAGATTTTAGGAATAAACGTAATTATCTGGCTTGAGAGTTTAAGGTAAGAAATAAGCTACAGAAGAAAAGATTCAAAGCTCAGCAGTGAATAACAATTTTGTAGGAATATATTTACTGGAACATAAATTTGTAACCAAGAATTAATCATAAATGGAATCTTTAATGATTTCTGGTTAAAATTCTATAATTGGCTGGGCGCACTGGCTAACACCTGTAATCCCAGCACTTTGGGAGGCCGAAGCAGATGGATTGCCTGAGGTCAAGACTTTGCGGCCAGCCTGACTAACATGGTGAAACCCTATCTCTACTAAATACAAAAAAATTAGCCGGCTTTGGTGGCGCATCCCTGCAATCCGAGCTACTTGGAAGGCTGAGAAAGCAGAATCACTTGTACCTGTGAGGCAGAGGTTGTAGTGAGTCAAGATTGCCCCATGGCACTCCAGCCTGGGCCACAAAAGCAAAACTCCATCTCAAAAAAAAAAATCTGTAATAGCAAATGTTTATATAATGAAATATATCTGCATTTGTTGGCTTTTAAGAGGCAACAAATCTTGACAATAAAAGATAGTTGAATGCTGAACTCTGAGAAAGAAATATTACAAAAGAGAATTCCTTTTTAGTCATGTTATGGAATTACTATTCCCACAGAGATTATTCTGATTTGCTCTTTGCTTCTTAGTACTTTAATTATTGGCTTTATTGCTGAATTTCTAATTTCTTTTTTCTGAAGTTCTCAATTTTACCTGTTTGAAAAAAAAAAAAATTGCAATTTCTGACGCTCCAGAAACCTGCGGCCTTAGTTTCTCTTTCTCTCTCTCTCTCCCTACCACTCAGTCCTTCATTCCTGTATTGGCTTTTAGATGCCTATGCCTGTATTTAAAGTGAAATTAGTTTCTCTTTCTCTTTTCGTCTTCTTCCCTACATTTTATTAACAAGCTTATTTTATCCAGATGTTTAAATAATTTTACTTTCTATCTTTATGTACTCACAAGCTTCAAAGAAACAGAGACTTTCTGATCTTATCAAATTCTTTTTATCAAGATAGTCGTTCTTATGCTATTATTTATCTGTCGAATTCTTCACTGCACCCTCCTGCAGCTCTACATCTTACCTGATATTTATCCTCATTTTGTAACTGTCGCATATGTCTTGTGCATGCCTATAGTCCCAGCTACTTGGGAGGCTGAGGTAGGAGGATCACCTGAGCCTGGGAGTTTGAAGCTGTGAGCCCCGATCATGCCAGTGCACTCCAGCCTGAGCAGCAGACCAAGACTCTTTCCAAAAATAAAACCAAAACATACCCACACAAAAAAAACCTGTAAATAAATATTTATAGATATTTTATTTATAACGGCTGAAAATGAGAACCCAAATGTACATCACTAGGTGCATGGATAAATAGCAATAAAGAGGAACAAACCACTGATGCGTGCAACAACATGGATGAATCTCAAAAACGAGATTGGAAAAGAAATGTCTTCCAAGACATGAGAATAAATGATAAAACATGTATTTTTTGTAATGAAAGACTACATACCATATATGTAGGTACATATACCTACATAGAAAACCACATACAGTATGATTCCATTTGTATGAAATTATAGAGAAGGCAATTGTAATTTATAATGATAAAACAGTTTGGATGCCTAAAGCTGGGATTTGAGGGTTGGAGCAGTGACTGCAAAAGGGAAGAGGGAACTTTTTCAGGTGATGGACCTATTCTGTATCTTTTTTTTTTTTTTTTTTTTTTTTTGAGGTGGAATCTCACTCGGTCACCCAGTCTGGAGTGCAGTGGCACAATCTCAGTTCACTGCAACCTCCGCCTCTTACGTGCAAGCAGTTCTCCTGCAACAGCCTCCCAAGTACCTGGGACTACAGGCACAAATCACCATGCCCAGCTAATTTTTGTATTTTTAGCAGAGATGGGGTTTTACCATGTTGGCCAGGCTGGCCTGAAACTTCTGACCTCAAGTAGTATACTCACCTCAGCCTCCTAAAGTGCTGGGATTACAGGCATGAGCCACCACACGTGGGTTATTGTGGATTTTAATTGCAGTGGTGGTTATGTGAGTGTATGCATGTGTCAGACCTCACCAAATTCTACACTCAAAATGGCTGTACCGTATTCCCCACAATTATATCCCAATAAGGTTGATTTTAAAACCAAAATAAATACTGCCTTTGCATGATTCACAATGTCTCCTGTCCTCCTAAGATTCTAATTGAAGTTATTTTAAGCTTTTATATTGCATTTCTTTGTCTCTCACCCTCTTTATTTTTCATCTTTTTTATTGTATTTATTCACTCAGTCTCTTCTGATCTTTCACAAATTCTCTTTTTTAATATTCAGTTTACTGTCTTATATTTTCAAGGGGTTGGTTAGTTGGTTTGTTAACTGTTATGTAGGTTCATGAGCTCATGAGCAGGTTTGTTACATAGGTAAATTGCATGTCACAAGGGTTCGGTATAGCTATTATTTTGTTACACAGGTAATAAGCATAGTGCCTGATAGTTTTTTTATCCTCTCCCTACTCCCACCCTTCATCCTCAGATAGGTGTCTGGCTGTTTCCTTCTTAGTGTCCATGTATATTCAGTATTTAGCTCCCACTTGTGAGAGAGAACATGCAGTATTTGGTTTTCTGTTCCTCTGTTAGTTCCCTTAGGACTATGGCTTCCAACTCCATCTATGTTGCTACAAAGGACATAATATTCTTTTTTATGGCTGTGTTGTATTCCATGATGTGTATGTACCATATTTTTTTTTCCTTTCTTTTCTTTTTTTTTTTTTTTTTGAGATGGAGTCTTGCTCTGTTGCTAGGCTGGAGTGCAATAGCGCAATCTCAGCTCACTGCAACCTCCGCCTCCTGGGTTCAAGTGATTCTTCTGCCTCAGTCTCCTGAGTAGCTGGGACCACAGGTGTATGCCACCATGCCCAGCTAATTTTTGTATTTTTAGTAGAGACGAGATTTCACCATGTTGGCCAGGATGGTCTCGATCTCTTGACCTCATGATCCTCCTACCTCAGCCTCCCAAAGTGCTGGGATTACAGGCGTGAGCCCCTGCACCGGGCACCATATTTTCTTTATCCAGTCTACCATTGATGGGCATTTAGGTTGATTTCATGACTTTGCTATTGTGAATACTGCTACAATAAATCTGCATATGCATGTGTCTTTGTGGTAAAAACAATTTACATTCCTTGGGATCTATACCTAATAATGGGATTGCTTGGTTGAATACTATACTTCTGTTTTAAGCTCTTTGAGAAATCTCCAAACTGCTTTCCACAGTGGCTGAACTAGTTTCCCACCAGCGGTAGATAAGCATTCCCTTTTCTCCACAACCTTGCCAGCATCTGTTATTTTTTTGACTTTTTAATAATATCAATGCTGACGTGTGTGAGATAGTGTCTCATTGTGGTTTTGATTTGCGTTTCTCTAATGATCAGTGATGTTGAGCATTTTTTCATGTGCTTCTTGGCTGCATTTATGTCTCCTTTTTTGAGATGGAGTCTTACTCTGTCACCCAGACTGGAGTTCAGGGGCACCATGTTGGGTCACTGCAGCCTCTGTCTCCTGGGTTCAAGCAATTAGCAATCCTCCCACCTCAGCCTCCCAAGTAGCTGGGGTTACAGGCACCCACCAACACACCTGGCTAATTTTTTAAATATTTTTAGTAGAGGTGGGGTTTCACCATGTTGGCCAAGCTGGTTTCAAACTCCTGACATCAGGTCATCCACCCGCCTCGGCCTCCCAAAGTGCTGGGATTACAGGCGTGAGCCACTGCACCCAGCCATATGTCTTCTTTTGAAAGTGTCTGTTCATGACTTTGCCCACTTTATAATGGGGTTGTTTGTTTTTTTCTTATAAATTTGTTTAAGTTGCTTATAGATTCTGGATATTAGACTTTTATAGGATGCATAGTTTGTAGCTATTCTCTCCCATTCTGTAGATTGTCTGTTTTCTCTGTTGATAGTTTTTTTTTGGTGTGCAGAAGCTCTTTAGTTTAATTAGGTCCCAAATGTTAATTTTTATTTTTGTTATAATTGCTTTTGAGTCTTAGTCATAAAATCTTGGTTATCTTCCTGGGTTTTTATAGTTTTAGGTTTTACATTTACATTTAATTTTTTAATCAACCTTAAGTTGATTTTTGTATATAATATTAGAGATCCACGTTCAGTCTTCCACATATGGCTAGCCAGTTAGCTCAGCACCATTTATTGAATAGGAAGTTTTTTCCCCATTACTTGTTTTTGTCTACTTTGTCAAAGATCAAATAGTTATAGGTGTGTGGCTTTATTTCTGCACTGTATATTCTGTTCCACTGATCTCTGTCTTATTTTTTACAAGTACCTTGCTGTTTTGGTTGCTGTGGCCTTGTAATACAGTTTTACGTTCGTTGACATGGTGCCTCCAGCTTTGTTCTTTTTGCTTAGGATTGCCTTGGCTATTCAAGCTCTTTTTTGATTCCATATGAATTTTGAAATAGTTTTTTCTAATCCTATGAAGAATGTCATTAGTAGTTTGATAGGAAAAGCATCGCATCTGTAGATTGCTTTGGGCAATATGGTCATTTTAACAATATTGATTCTTCCTATCCATAGCATGGAATGCTTTTTCATTCATTTGTATCAACCCTAGTTTCTTTGAGCAGTGTTTTGTTATTTTCATTATAGAGATCTTTCCCCTCCTGGTTAATTACTCCTAAGTATTTTTATTCTTTTTGTGGCTATTGTGAATGGGATTGTGTTTTGATTTGGGTCTCAGCTTAGATATCACTGGTATACAGAAATGCATGCAACAGATTTTGGTACATGAATTTTGTATCCTGAACTTTGCTGAAGTTATCAGATCTAGGAGCTTTTGGGCAGAGACTAACGGGTTTTCTAGGTCTAAAATTATATCATCCATAAACAGAGATAGTTTGACTTCCTCTCTTCCTATCTGGATGCCTTTTACTTTTTTATTTTGGCTCATTGCTCTGGCAAGGATTCCAGTACTTTGTTGAATAGGAGTAGTGAGAGTGAGCATCCTTGTCTTATTCCAGTTCTCAGGGGGAATGATTCCAACTTTTGCCCATTTATTATGATGTTATCTGTGGGTCTATCATAGATGGCTTTTATCATTTTGAGATATGTTCCTTCAGTGCCTTGTATTTTAAGGGTTTTTAACATGAGGGGATATTGAATTTTAATCAAAAACCTTTCTAGGCTGGGCACAGGGGATCATGCCCAGCACTTTAGAAGGCCAAGGCAGGTGGATCACTTGAGGTTAGGAATTCAAGACCAGCCTGGCCAACATGGCAAAACCCCATCTCTACTAAAAATACAAAAATTATTTGGGTGTGATGGTGTGTGCCTGTAATTCCAGCAATTGGGGAGGCTGAGACGTGAGAATCATTTGAACCTGGGGAGGCCAAGGTTTCAGTGAGCCAATACTGTGCCACTACACTCCAGCCTGGTTGATAGAGCAAAGAGTCTTTTCTGCATCTTCTAAGAGATAATGTGGTTTTTGTTTTTAGTTTTGTTTATGTGGTGAATCACATTTCTTGATTTGTGTATGTTGAAGCAACCTTGCATCCCAGGAATAAAGCTTACTTGATTGTGATGGATTATCTTTTTGATGTACTTCAGGATTCAGATTGCTAGTATTTGTTGAGAATTTTTGCATCCGTGATCATCAAGGATATTGGCCTGAAGTTTTCTTTTTTTGTTGTCTTGTATTTCTGCCAGGTTTTGATATCAGGATGATTTTGGTCTCATAGAGTGAGCTAAAGAGAAGTCCCTTCTCATTTTTTTGGAGTAGTTTCTGTAGGAATGGCATCAGCTCTTCTCTATACATCTGGTAGAATTTGGCTGTGAATCCTTCTGACCCTGGGATTTTTCTGGTCGATAGGGTTTTTTTGTTTGTTTGTTTGGTTTTGGTTTTTTTTTTGAGACGGAGTTTCGCTCTTGTTACCCAGGCTGGAGTGCAATGGCGCGATCTCGGCTCACCGCAACCTCCGCCTCCCGGGTTCAGGCAATTCTCCTGCCTCAGCCTCCTGAGTAGCTGGGATTACAGGCACGCGCCACCACGCCCAGCTATTTTTTTTTTTTTTTATTCTTAGTAGAGACGGGGTTTCACCATGTTGACCAGGATGGTCTCGATCTCTTGACCTCGTGATCCACCCGCCTCGGCCTCCCAAAGTGCTGGGATTACGGGCTTGAGCCACCGTGCCCGGCGATAGGGTTTTTATTATTGATTCAGTTTCTGAACTCACCGTTGGTCTGTTCAGGGATTCAATTTCTTCCTAGTTCAATATTGAAAGGTTGTATGTTTCCAAGAATTTATCCATTTCTAGTTTTCTGGTTTGTGTGCATAGAGATGTTCACAGCAGTCTTGGAAGTTTTTCTTTTGTATGTATTTCTGTGAGATCACTAGTAATATCCCCTTTGTCATTATGATTGTTTATTTGGATCTTTCCTATCTTTTTCTTTATTAGTCTACCTAGTGGCCTATCAATCTTGCTTATTGTTTTGAAAACCAGCGTCTGGATTTGTTGATCTTTTATATGGTTTTTTGCATCTCTGTTTCCTTCAGTTCAGCTCTGAATTTTGTTATTTATTGTCTTCTGCTAGCTTTGGGGTGGGTTTGCCCTTGTTTCTCTAGTTCCTCTAGGTGTGATGTTAAGTTGTTAATTTGATGTCTTTATAACTTTTTGAGGACATCTGGCACTATAAACTTCCCGCTTAACACTGCTTTAGCTGTGTCCTCAAGATTCTGGTATGTTGTATCTTTGTTCTCATTAGTTTCAAAGAATTTCTTGGCTTCTGCCTTAATTGTATCATTTCCCCAAAAATCATTTAGGAGCAGGTTGTTTAATTTCCATGTAATCATATGATTATGAGCAATTTCCTTAGTATTGATTTCTATTTTTACTTCACAGTGGTCCAAGAGTGTGTTTAGTATGATTCTGGGGGTTTTTTTAATTTGCTGAGGATTGTTTTGCACCAGATTGTGGTCATATTTTTAGAGTACGTGCCATATGCAGATGAGAAGAATGTATATTCTGTTTGTTTTGGGTGGAGAGGTCTGTAAGTATCTGTTAGGCCAATTTGGTCAAATGTCCTATGCAGGTCCTGAACTTCTTTGTTAGTTTTCTGATTTGATGATCTGTCTAATACTGTCAGTGGGGTGTTGAAGTCTCCCACTAATATTGTGTGGTTATTTAAGTCTCCTTGTAGGTCTCTAAGGATTTGCCTTATGAATCTGGGTGCTTCTGTGCTGGATGCATATATATTTAGGATAGTTAGGTCTTCTTGTTGAATTGAACCTTTTACCGTAATGTAATGTTCTTCTTAGTCTTTTTTTTTTTTATCATTGTGGGTTTAAAGACTTTTTTTTTTTTTTTTTTTTTTTTTTTTTCTGAAATTAAAATAGCAATCCCTGCCTTTTTCTGTTTTCCATTTGTTTGGTTTTTTTCCATTCCTTTACTTTGAGCCTATGGGTGTCTTTGCATGTGAGATGGATCCCCTGTAGACTGTATACAGTTGAGTCTTGCTTCTTCATCCAACTTGCCACTGTGCCCTTTCATTTGGAGCATTTAACCCATTTACTTCAAGGTTAATATTGATATTAACCTTGATTTGATTCTAGAGGTTTGATTCTAGATCATAGATTTGGTCTCTTTACATAATCCTATACTTCTCAGAAGCTTTATTCATTCTTCGCTATTGTTTTTTATTTGTATTTATCTGAGATATTTCAAGAAACTAGTCTTTAAACACTGAGTTTCTTTCCTCAGCTTGATTCTGCTGTTGATACTTGTGATTGATTGTATTATGAAATTCTTGAAGTGACTTTTTCAGCTCTATCAGTTCAGTTTGTTTCTTAAAGTGATCATTTGTGTTTTATGCCCTATATCATTTTATTGGATTTTTTAGATTCATTGGTTTCAAAGTTTGTAACTGATTACTCCAATATCTGTCATCAGACAGATCTGTTTCTTTTGGTTCCTTAGCATCTCATCAGGTTTCTCCATCTACTTATTAGTAATTTCCCTTGAAAATTTTTGTTATGAGGCTTCCATAGAGAAACTTTGCCTTTGCCTCTTGTGGGTACCTGAGAGCACTACTGGTTGTGAGCACTTCAACCAAAGGTAGGGTTTCTGGATTTTGTTCTTTTGTAGATCTGTGGTCTGTGGCCACAGAAGAATACATTTTTTCTTCTGCTTTGTTCATAACCAAAGTAGCTTCCCTGTAATCCTGTGACTTTGAGGGAAGTGGCATGCATTCACATATGGTTCCCCTTTATCTTGAAGGGATGCTCTTTGGGGATACCAGATCAATGATAGAGAGGGTCTCTCCACCACACCTCTTTCTCTTAGTGGTAACAAAGTCAGCTTCCAAGTGTGGAGTATTGTAAATCCCATCCAGGAAACAGGAAGCGTTAGTACTCCAAGATTCTGTTAGCTTTTCTCATTATGTGCTTTCACTCAAAAATTGTCTTAGAACGTTTTTACTATATTTTCCTCTGTTTAATGCTTTTAAACAGAGTTGTAGTGGAGTTCTTAATGGATTGATTAATCTGAATAATTTACTATGCCTTTACTAGATCCAGACACATACTCTTTAAAAGTATCCCACCTCACTTAGCACAGTAATCGAGAACTTGGCTTTCGATAATTTTTGTCCCATACAGAATTGACATACGTCTGTGGTAAGTTGCAGTATCCTGGAAATTGAAATGGACTGTGGCTACAAAATAAGTCATCAGAACTGTTGCTGGGAATTAGTATCAGGAACATTAAAACCACTATGGCACTTATATAATACATAATAATTAAGAAACATTAGTTGTTGAAGTTAGTGTTATTTCTAGACTAAGATAAATATGTTATATACCATTATTTTTTAACTATGCTACCTTATATGAGATGGTGAGGCTGGATGCAGATCAAGAAAGATAAAATGGAAAGAGTTTTATAGTTCGTTATACTCACAGTTCCTTGGACAAACAGTATACTACATAGGACCACTCAGGGGAAGCACTGGGGTCAATCATGAGGTAGAAGGTGACGGGGGCAACTGTGAGCACAAACGTTGTTGTGGTTTTTACAGGAAGGAACAGATAATGCCATGGTGAACAAGTTTTAGATTGGCTGATGTGAACAAGTTCAGTGGGCTCCAGGGTGTAGCAGCTGTTTCTGGTTTGGTTGGTTGCTTGCTTCCTTTTTCTGGCACCTGGCCCTAGAGTGATTATAGCAGATGTAGTGGCCCAGAATGTGGCAGCCCAATAATGGAAGTGGTTGGAGTTATACACTCAGATACTCAAAACAGGAACTGGCCAGCCTCTTTGCCAGGCTCTCAAAACAAAGTCAAGACATGTAACTATATTATACCTTTAAACAATTTATAGTATGGGATCCTAAGCCTGTGATACAAGGACACATTGCTCTAATTGACCAAAGTGCCTAACTTTGGTTTATTTTTACACTATGTTGAAATAGTAGATGAAAAAGTAAGGGTCTGTTGCATTGGCTGAAATTTTCAATACATCTTGAAAAAATGTACCATAATTTTTAACTATGTTTCTTCCTTAATGATGGACTGCCTGTGCTTAGAATGTCCTGTAAAGACTTAATATACCACTTTCCAGCATATTAGCTTTTTCATCACTCAGTATGCTTTGGTGATTAGAAACTGTAAATCTACTCAGAGAAAGCTTCTGCCACTTGGCAGATATTTTGGGTCAAGTTTAAGAGAAAGGTAGTGCTACTCCTTTTTTGGTTTCATTACATTTGATTTTCCCAGAATAAGAAAAGTACAGTTTGGTTTAATATCATTTTTATATTAAAAATAACATGTAGACTATTAAAATGATATATATTAATTCTGCAATAATAGAAGCTCAATAATATTTTATATACTAGCTTTAATGTATTCATACACTTACGTGAAAATATCCAAATCTACTCTTGATTACGAATTTTAGTACCCCTGTAAAAGTATTCAGCAGTATTATTAGCTTCTTGGCTGTCCATCTTTTCACTCAGTCAAGTTCAGAATTATACCTTGTGATGTAAAATGTCTAATATTTAAGTCTGCAGATGTATACAAATGTATCCAGAAACAAAAGCAGATTTCCTATCTTTGTATCTCCTAGCATTCATCACTGTCAGTAATTATGTTTTATACTTCTTTCTTTACATGTTTTAAAATATTCTATCTTTCCCATCGGACTATCAGCTCCATAAAGTTTTTTTTTTTTATTCTTTGCTGTATCCCTAGCTCCTAAAAAAGTATCCAGCACTAGTAGATGTCAGAACATATTTGTTGAATGAATGAATGAAAGCTAGTGAACTTGATCAATTATTGTTTCTAAGCCAAACTCTTTTTTCAATTTTGATACTTTCTTGTCAAAGTAGAATTCAGCTTTTTGAAATGCATTTGAACTTTTAAAACATGATACAGGCCGGGCACAGTGGCTCATGCCTATATGCCTAACACTTTGGGAAGCTGAGATGGGTGGGTCAAGAGGTCAGGAGTTTAAGACCAGCCTGGCCAACATAGTGGAACCCCATCTCTACTAAAAATACAAAAATTAACTGGGTGTGGTGGCATACATCTGTAATCCCAGCTGCTTGGGAGGTTGAGGCAGAAGAATCACTTGAACCCAGGAGGCAGAGGTTGCAGTGAGCAGAGATTGTGCCACTGCATTCCAGCCTGGGCTACGAAGCAAGACTCTTATCTCAAATATATATTTATATATATTATATAATTCACCCTCAGTATTTAACAGACCTAAGAAACTTGAATCCCCTTAACTGTACCACTGCTGTATAATGAAACTTCTTTCTTATCTTACAAACTTGAAAATGCTATTGATTCTAAGAATTATTATGAAGACTGTTGATAATAAAGTAAGACATAGTCCTGAACATAAGCACTAGGATTAATTGGGTGAAATAATTTTTAAAAATCAGTATTGCTCATAATTAAGGTCATACATCCAGAGGAGAAATATTATACAAAACATTGTGGCTAGGATTATCCAACCATTTTCTAACTCCTGTTCTTAAATCTAAGTAAGTACATGGCCATATAACACAGACCTCTGTGAACTATACATGTATGTCCACAGGCACCAGTCCACCAGAAATTATTGGCAGAGAGTATCTGTTGAATGGGTATCTCTATATGAACATAAATATTTGTGTAACCATAACAGTCCATAGTCTAGTGTTGGGCACTTGATAAATGTTCTTTAAATGTTTGTAGGTTATTTATTTAAGAAGTCTTGAAATGAGTTTTAAAGGAGTTTGCTAACCAGCAGTGCAACACCAAAGAAGAATTCTTTCAACTTGAATTCTAGTATGCAGTGCCCCTTTATGAGCAAGCAGAGTTGCCCATATATGACTAATTTAAAGGAGTTTACTAGAAAGAGTTGTGTCAAAAAATTTCATCAGTCCTGCTGCTTGTTGTAACACCATGGTAGCTTAATTCATTTGAACACTGAAAATTATTTGTTTGTATGGGCTTTTTGGCATTGATTTTAACTAAAATTCAAATACTGTAAAGAAACTCTAGTTTCCAATAACCATGATTTTAAAAACAACCTAAATGTGGTCCATAGAATGACAGATTGCTCCTCTCTGTCTCCTTTACTGCACCTTCATAGTCAGCTTTCATGTGTGGTTCTTTCTCTTCTTTCTCCTTAATGTTTTTCAAATCCATTTGTCTTCATCCCTGCTCTCCCTACCTTAGATCAGATCACCATCATGTCTTATCTCTCTTACTCTTCGTTAATCCCTGGGTTGCTACAATGTATGTACAGTCTGGTTTCTTACATGTATGTCCAATCTCATTTCTCATCACTTCCTATTTTTTATTACTCTACTTAAGATTTTAGAGGAATCTCTATCACATTAATGTCCTTTTATTATAATTAAAGATAATGTTGCAAGCTTTAAAGAACAAAATGATATGCAAATCACCCAGTGCTTTAGAAATAGCTGCTAAGTAGGAAGCCAGCTAGTCATTTCTCTTTGTGGGCAGTGGTGAGGAGCAGGAAAGTACCAGTACTCTGATACCTGCTTTGCTGTTATCCAGCAAGAGCTCATACCTTTTAAAAGACAGTACCACTGAACAAAACAGGCAAAACTCACTGTCCTCATGGAGCTTTCATTCCAATAGGAGAGATAAACATTAAACAAGAGAAATTAAATATATGATAGATGGTAAGTGCTAAAGAGAAAAATAAAGCAGAAAAAGAGAATAGGCACTGTATGTATTTTTGAGAGTGCACCATTTTAGAAGAGGTCAGCAGAGATAATCATCCTCCACTCTCCTGCCCTCTTTCTCTTCTTCCTTAGCCAGCCATAGCTCTGTTTAAATCTAACTCGTCTTCTCTGTACTTTTACCCATTCAGCTCAAGGTAGCTGGAAAAAAACACACAGCCATCCCGGGTTGTCTCACTTTAAATTCATGACAGCAAAAGGGGCCTTTAATGCTGCAAGGAAATTATTTTATAGATTCTCTTGTCTTTGGTGACTATTTCGTACCCTTTTGTCTCTCCTCAAATCTTTTTTGCAACTCCTCCCCCATCATCACTTTTAGTCAATGACTTCAATTCCTATTTCACTAAGAAGAGAGAAGCAATCAGAAGAGAACTTCCGCAGTTTCCAACCCTGCAGTTATATTTTCCCATGCCTGTGTTTCC
This sequence comes from Saimiri boliviensis, assembly GCF_048565385.1. Classification (NCBI taxonomy): domain Eukaryota; kingdom Metazoa; phylum Chordata; class Mammalia; order Primates; family Cebidae; genus Saimiri; species Saimiri boliviensis. The sequence continues at coordinate 159,517,489 of NC_133451.1, forward strand.
TGTCTGCTTGGCTGTAATGCTCCAGTGTAAGACCAAACTCTTCATTTGTCCCTAGATTTTATTTTTGTTTTGCTGTAGTGCCTCCTTGTTAGATGTTCAGTTAAATACAAAGTATCATTTTTAAAAAAAGACAATTTTCCATAAAAATGGAAATGCCAAACATAGCAACATGAAATGGTTAACTACCCTGAGATAAATAAATAGAAATAATTCATGGAATAAGCAATTTGAAGCAAACCAACCAACCTTCTAAAGAAAATTCCTACTTAAGTGAAGTCTTGGCTTTTAAATGTATTTGAACTTTCTGCTAGCACTGGCCAGATATGCTCAGCAAATCACATTTGGTAACAAAGCCCTGCCTAGCCTAAATAGACAAGATTGCAGTTTGTATCTTGACCAGCAGTATATGTGAATTCAGTAAATCCAGTAAATATTACTACGATTTTTGCCATCTTCTTTTTTATGTTTTAAAGCTTACCTCCTTTTTCACCCAGCCTTAAAAATCAAGTCTTGGTAAAAGACAACACATTGAGACCCCATCTCTATTTATATATTTATAAAGAAGAAGGAGAAGGAGCAGGCGGGGAGGAGGAAGAAGAGGAGGAGAGAAAAGCTCATGTACTTATTTTACTTTTACTTGCACAAAAAGATTACTAGTTCTAGAAGGCAGTAGATTTTAGGCAAGATTTATATATATGAATTGCATCTCTCCCCTCTGGAGAACATAAATCATACTGAAGATTATACATGAAATCAATAAAATGTATCTACTAAAGTATTTTCACTGACTTATCTTACGTATTAGTCATAATACAAAATTCTATGACAGTCATAATAAATTTATAATTTTTCAAGAAAAAAATTTATTTTTAATGAGAAAAATATGTTATAAAGGTGATAATCTACCCATGACATACAATAGCATCCATACTGAGCATCAGCAGTTTGCTATATGCTATGTTGTACCATTAAAGTACCAGACTAACTGCTGGATGGTACTTCCATATCTCTAGGGAAGTATTCATTTGTTCTTAGAAGTGGTTTGGTTTTAGTGATCCAATGGTATAGCCCAAGTCTTGAACCAATTGGGTTTTTTATTAATAATAAATTACAAAATAAACTACAGAGCATTTCAAAATCAAATGACGCATTTGATGCATTTGACTCTCCCTGTAATGATTTCTCTATATATACCACAGCTTTATGCATGCTAGCATTCATATCAAAAGTGTTATTAATCACTTTCAAAAGTGAGCCTCTCCAGGTTAGGTCCAGCATCCTGTTTCTCCATGTGCGTTATTGTGACATATTAAACATCAAGGCTTTCCCCCTGAAAATACACCTTTTGAAAAGTACTAGCCTTCCTTGGTCTCTAAATTAGATTGTGTGCATTGAATCTTGAAAGTACTTGACTGTTTGCCTCTGTCCTCTCTGCTTCATAACAATTGAATTCTTATAAGTTGGCTACTTTCTTCCTTGCTTTTTGTAAACCTATTTGCTACAGTTAGGAGAATATTAGAGGCAAAACCAAATTTAATTATAGTCACAATGTCCTTAGTCCTCCCTTGACTTGTTTTATGCCCCATGGAAACTTCTGTACCTTCTGGCAACTGATAATTAAATATGATTGCCAGTACCTGTGATTTTTTTTTTATTATCTACACGTAGGTAACTACAGCCAAAATTAAATTTAACACAAAATAATTAAATAAAATAATTTTTTCCTAGGAGATAATTTTTCATCTTAGTATCAGAGAGCTTAGGATCAGAAGCTTTTTAAAAATTTGAGTTTCTGTTTGATATCTTTTGGTTTAAAGTTTAATTTGTAATATTTTATTAATTTATCCATAATTATCCCCTCTTAGCTACTATTCCTTTATCTTGAAATATATGTATCACAAAGAATTTTGAGCTTCAAAGAAGCTGTTTTACTAGTTAACCTATTAGTATATGGTGTTCATAACTGCAGTATATCTCTGCTGATCTTACTTAAATGAGAGATTGTTGTTACTATTTTTATAGGTTAAATCAACAAACCTCTATGGGAAAACAAATGAGATTTGCCCTACCAGATATCAAAATACATAAAGCAGTATTGGCACAAGGATAGATTATTTGAACAGAATACAGAAAAAATATATATATAAAATCAGAAATTTTGGTCATGATAATAGTGGCATTTCAAATCAATGTGAAAAGATGATGTTAGAAAGATAGAAAATCATTTAGAATATTCTTCATTTCATATATAAAATAAATTCCAGATGTATTAAAGAGCTACTTATAAAAAAAAAGAGGGTATTAAAATAAATGAGATTATTTGTATTCTCTTGGAATAGAGAAGACTTTCTAATCAAAACACAAAACCCAGGATCCAAAAAAGAAAAACTGATTAAGTGATCTAACCATAAAATTAAAATTTATATGGAGAAAGATACTAAACCAAGATAAATGACAAATGGGATACTGGAAAAATTTTTAAATGGTTAATATGCAAAATTCATCAAGTTCCACATTGAAAGGTTAGCAACCTAATAAAAAGATGGACAAAGTATGTGAACTCACCGGTTCAAACAAAGCTCACAAAAGCAGAAATGCAAATCTCCCTTAAACATATCAAAGCAAGTAGAGTCTCACTTTTCATTAAAGAGATGTAAATTTAAACAATAATTTTACCCAGCAAGTTGGCAAAATGTAGAAGATGGTTAATATCCAGTGTCTGCAAATGCATGGGGAAACAGGAGTTGTCATACAGTATGGGTGGGAATGTAAACTGGCAAATACTTTTTTATAAGGTAACTTAGCAAAATCTAACTAAATTTGAACTGTGCAGATCCTTTTGCAGTTCGTAGTACAGGAATCTGTCCTACAGAAACATTTGCATGTGTGTAAGCATTAAGTGACATACATGTCCCTGCAGCTGGTCAGGGCCCTCACATCTTTAACTATGACTCCTAAAGTAGCCACCTTTGCTCTGGTTTCCCTGCCATCAATTTTTCCCCACTCTATTCCATCTTTCACACTGCTGTTACAATTATTTTACTAAATAATAAATATTCTGGAGCTGCCTACTAAAAGATTTGTTTTATTGTTGCCTACAGACTTTTCACAACCTTGTCTCTGCCGTATTTTATTTGCAGTCTGCCTCTCTACCTCCTTCCTTCAAGTTCCTTATGCTCCAGCCACACTGAACAACCACTCCAGTAAACAAAAGTGCTTGGCCAGCCCTTCGACATACTCCTAATCTACGTACTATTCACTTGTCACATGTTTATTGAGCAGGCACTGTTCTTGAAGTAATGGGAATACAGCAAAGACAAGGTCCTTATTTTTTTGAAGATTAGATTATTCACAGTAAAGTAGAAATTTTCAAATAAATAAACGTGTGTTAGTTATCATTTAATAAGTATTATATAGGCCGGGCATGGTGGCTCACACCTGTAATCCCAGCACTCTGGGAGGCCGAGGCAGGTGAATCATGAGGTGAAGAGATCGAGACCATCCTGGCCAACATGGTGAAACCCCGTCTCTACTAAAATACAAAAATTAGCTGTGCGTGGTGGTGCGCACCTGTAGTCCCAGCTACTCAGGAGGCCGAGGCAGGAGAATTGCTTGAACCTGGGAGGCAGAGGTTGCAATGAGCTGAGATTACGCCACTGCACTCTAGCCTGGCACCTGGCGACAGAGCGAGACTCTGTCTCAAAAAATAATTGTAATAAGTACTATTCCAAAAATTTAGAGGCCGGGTACAGTGGCTCATACCTGTAATCCCAGCATTTGGGAGACTGAGGTGGGAGGATAATCTTGTAATCTTGAAGCCAGGAATTTGAGACCAGCCTGAGCAACATAGCAAGACCCTGTCCCTACAGAAAATACAAAAATTATCTGGGCGTGGTGCGTGTGCCTGTAGTTCTAGCTACTTGGGAGGCTGGGGCAGGAGAATCACTTGAGCCCAGGAGGTTGAGACTGCATTGAGGTCTGATCGTGCTACTGCACTCCAGCCTAAGTGACAGAGCAAGACCTTGTCTGTTAAAAAAGAAAGAAAATTTAAAATAAGCCAGTGTGATAATGAATGGTTGGATATCTGAGGGTGGATAGACATGGAAGATCCTGTGAGGAAATGAATCTTAAGGTGAGATAAAATAATGAAAAGGATTTAAGATCAGAAGAAAGAACATTTTAAGCAAAGAGAACAGCTAGTTCAAAGACCCCCAAAGCAGTAATACAAAAAAGTTTGAAGTAAAAGAAATAGTATGCAAAATGAAAGCAATAGCGATGTAAGAGGTCAGATCTATGCAGTTTATTATGTTAAACAGTGTCAGCCGCCATGGCAAACAAACTGAAATCTTAGGGACTAAACAAAACAAAGGTTTGTTTATTGCTAACATTACATGTCTTAGGCAGTTTGGCAGGAAGACTCTGCTATTAGAGGGTCCACATTCTTGAAACCTGTGGTTTCCTGAGATCTCTGGAACAGAGAAAGAGATGAATGGAAGAGGAACATGGGCACTTAACTAACTCAGCTTTGAAATGAGATGTATCACTAACTTTTACCTCCATCGGTGAGAACTGCATAGAAATCTGGGAAATGTATGGTACACATGGAATGTCTGGTGAACACTGTTGTCCCTGCTGCAGGCAGGGATCTGAACATGTATGGTTTTATTAACCAGATTTAAGAGTTTTAATAGAGAAAGAAAGCCATTGGACAGTTTTAAAAGAAGTCACCTAATAATCTGATTTTTTGTTTTTTAAAAAAAGATCTGGCTTTCACAGTGTGAAGAATGGAAGCTAGTAAAAAGGCTAGGAAAGTTCTTAGAAGGCTATTGCAAGAGTCTTGTTAAGCAATGTTGATGGCTTATGCTAAGAAGAAAGAAAAAGGTGGATTAGTTGGGGGAGTCTTTTTAAAAAATTGGAGGTAACAAAAAGTACTAATGAATTGGATGTGGTGTATGAAGGAAAAGATAGGCATGAAAAATTATTCTGGAGCTAGTTTCCTCCTTCCAGACTCAACTCAGATATTTTTTCTCTAAAGCATTCCCATTCTCCTACAAGATTAAGTCTTTTCTTTCTTTTTCTGCACTCCCATATCATTCTGTTCATTGCTGTTTATGGCACTTACTGAATTATAGTATAACTGTTATTTATGTCTGTCTCTCCTCTACAAAACTATGAGCTAACATCTTATCTGACAAATTCAATAGAATTAAATCATTCAGTTAGATTGTATTGAATAAATGGATGAACGCATGAATATACAATATGTAGTATTTGCTTGTCCAAAACAAACTGTATGTATAGGGTGAACTACACAGCATTTGTGCCTAAGGCATTCTCTTCACTTTGTAAAACATTATAATTCCTTGGCTGTATATCTGTAATGTTTGGCTGCTGTAACTGTTTTTCTCTCCTTTTTTTTTTTAAATTAACAAGATGAGAGGCAGCTGCAGGTACCAGCAAATTACAAAATACATAATTGCTAAAAGTAACTGAAGCATATTATAGCATAATTCAACAGGAAAAAGGAAAAACATCTGGCACATGCTATGTTAATTTGTCATAAGAGAGTTCCAAAGTGCTTGCTGCAGCTGGCAGATCCATCATTTCACTGAAATGAATAGCACACCTTTTGTTTTTAATTCTCTCATATAATATAGAATAGAACCTTATGCAATTTAATCTTCAGTCATCACTAAAGGATTTTATGCGTTGAGGGACTTTTCCTTTGTGCTGTGTCAGCCAAAATCTACATGGCTCATCCTTACCTTAAACTGTGCCTCAATCATAACAGAATGGTGCAAGCAATTATGGTTATTAATTAAAATGTCTTAAGATATTGGCCTAAATTTTAAATTTCTTATCCCATAATTAAGTAACTTGTTTTATTTCATATTTCTCATATTTGTTTTATTTATGTGTGATGTTTTCAAAGAGATGGATACATTGCAGGGAAACCCTTGCTCTTACCCTCATAACCATACCATTTCACCTAATGTATGTGCCAGTGATAGTCAGAATTAAAATACAATTAGTGTGGAAACTCTTTCAGTGTGAGTTAGGTTATTCTTTTCTATGATAGAGACAAACAGAAATGGGCCAATTATTATTATAAAACATCTTCAAATGCAGACCTTTTTGAAATAATCTGTATTTCCTGCTTTCTACTGAATATTTTCATATGTACCTCAAACTCAATATAGTCTAAATTGAACCCATTATCTCACCCCTAGCTGACGTTTTTATTTCATTCTATATTTCCCATTTCTGTGAATGGTAGTATCATCTACCCAGTTGCTCAAGAAAACTCTGGATATCATCCTGAACTCCTCATACCCCAAGCCCGAGTGTTGCTAATTCTATCTCCTAGATATCTCTTTAAGTCTGTTCATTTCTTTCCAGTTGCTATCGTCCAGGCTGTCAACATTGCTCACCTGGATGACTGCAGTAACACTCTAATTTGACTGTGAATTTATTTCCTATTTTTCCTGCTACAGTCAGCAAGATTTCCTGATGTTCAAACTGAATCATGTCATTTCTCTTCTTAAAATACTTCAATGCCAATTTCCTGTTATGACCTATAAGTTCTTTCTAATCTGTATTTCCTTGCATTTCCAGCTTGTTCCTCTCCCACCCCCACCTCCTAGTAACACTCTGTATGCCGTTCATGCTGAACTTCTTTTGTTTCCTAAATTTATTATCCTTTCTTTTTCCCTGGCCTTCACACATGGGTTTGACCGTGACACTCTTCTTTTCCTTCCTCTGCCTTTTTCCATCTAACCGCTATTTATCTTTCATGTATCAGCTTAAAAGTCTACTTCCTCTGAAGAAACAGCGCTAGCCCCCAATTCTTCCATATGTCTTCTTATAGCACCATGACGTTTTTATAGCATTTGCTACCTATTTTAAGCCTATAGTAGCTTTCCAGTATTTCTGGTGGTTCATAAGTTTCACTGTGGCAGTGACTAGATCCTGTTTTCTCTTTGTCTCCCTAGCACCTAGCACAGCAGTATATAGCATGTAACCGGTACTCATTGCAGTATTTATTAAATGAGTGAACATCATAATTTCCCCAAACTCCTTCTAAGATGAGTACTTAACATTAGATGTTGTGAGAAAATTTCAACCATTACTTTGTAACTTGCAGTTCATTCTTCAGGTAACTTTAAAATAAGGTTCCTGTGAAGGTTCTTTATAAATAAAGCTTTAAAACACATTGGTTTTCCTATTATTTTCCTGTCTCCCAAATTTATTATACCATGTGATGGCTACTTTGAAAATATAATCACTGAATTATCTCATTAGTTCTGATATGAGAGGAAGTAGCAAAAACTTTGAAAAAGCAGAATTAGAAATATTAGATATTAGACATTAGAAATGTTATTATTAGATGGACTAGTCAGCTGAGTCTGTGGAATTAACTAAAACATGGACTAAAAAAAAAAACCATCTTTTGATTGCCAGTTACATTCTAAGCCTTGTGAATGTAGCTTTTCATTAGGAGCTTTCATTCTAGTGGGGAGAGGCTGTAAGAGAAGAACGAACAATATAACAATCAGAACCAACAAATAAACAATTTTAGATGTTTTAAGTGGTGTGAAGAAAATAAATGGAGTCACGTGATACAGTTACTAGAATGGAGGTAGGAGCTAGAAGAGCTAGACTAGTTTAGAAAAAAATAGTCTACAAAGGTGACATTTAAACTGAGGCCTGAAAAATGAGAACAAATTATACCAAAAAGGAAAATATTCCAGGCAGATGGAGGAATAGCAAATACAAAGGTCCAGTCTTAGGAAGGAGTAAGCTCACATGAGTATGGTGAGTGAGGAGAAAGAACGCTGTAATGTTGAAGAGCTACATCTGCAGGGATCATCAGATAGAATGGGCTATTTTAAATGAGATATTTTTATGTATTTTAATTGGAATGTTTAAGTAGTACTATTTTAAGGTAAAAAAAAAAAATCTAAAGTGCAGCAGTGGGAAATCTTTGGCAGATTTTAAACATCCTTAGACGTTTTTTTTTTTTTAAGACAGGGTTTTACCATGTTGGTCAGGCTGATCTTGAACTCCCGACCTTGGGCGATCCACCCACCTTGGCCTCCAGGTTACATTTGAGATGCTTATTAGTTTTTTTCTAGTAGATGTGTCAAGTAAGTCATTGAATACACAAGTGAAGAGTTCAGAGAGGTCAAGCTAAAGAGAAATTTGTGATGCCATGTTTACAGTCATGGACTAGAGAAGATCACTTAGGGGGAAAGTGTAAATAGGGAAAGAAAAAACCTAAGACTGTGACACAAAGCTCTCCAGTGTATCTAAAGCTGACCACTTGCCTCCATGGTATTTTTAGTTAACTGAATGAGAAAAGGTTTGAAACTTTGGAATGAATTTTCTTTTTTTAGCATTCAGGACTTTTGAAGCCATTCAAAAAGTTGAGATTACAAGCTTTGCATTTGCTAACCATTTTGCCACATACTAGGATTATATATTTATTTTTTGTTCAGAAAATGTTTATTTTGCCTTTTAGATCTTAATAGTATGTGATATTACAGATTTGCTTTACTAACATCTCTTGTAATTGATTGGACTTAAGTGGGAAAAAATAGTATTTAGTTGAGAAAACATTTTGATTAAAACACTGGTACACATGGACATAAAGATGGAAAGAATAAACGGGGGGCACTCAGGAGAAGAGGGGCAAAAGCTGAAAGACTAACTTTTGGGTACTAGGCTCACTACCTAAGTGGTGATATTATTCATGCCCCAAACCTCAGTGGCACACAGTATACCCATGTAACAAACCTGCACATGTACCCCCTGAATTTAAAATAAAAGTTGAAATTATTTAAAAGAAAAAACTGTTATAGCACGTATTTCTATTTGATTACTATATGACCTTAGAATATTAAATAAACCTCTCTGAGTCTAAGTTCATTCACTTAGGAGATGAAACTAAGAACTACTTTGAAGTCTTGAAGTAAAGATAGGGTACAGTAGGGAAATTAAGATTTGGTAGAAACCTTCTTGGTTGATATCCACTTAATCATATAATGACATTATTCAGTGAAATAAATGACTGTACAGAGCATCCTGACCAATGCCCAAGGCATTCTATGTGCCCCCTACCTAATCAACTCTCACTCAGCAAGTGTCAGAATGTTTCCACACTGGGTTATGCCAGTTGTACTTGTTTTGGAAATATATAATTTAACATTAAATAAACTGGTGATACTTTGATACAGAAAGACAATGTTACTCTTTAAAACAAGGTTGAATACTTTGGAGGATTTGCTATTGAATTAGTTATGGGCAAGCCATCTCTAAAAGAATAGAAGGAATACTGTAAAAATCTAGAAGAATGTTGCACTTGGATTGTTTACCAAGTGCCTTTTAAATTCTTGTGCCACATTAATGAAACCAAAAGTAGAAATAATTGTAGTAGATACATTATGGGTATGGTTTATATAAGAAAGATATTGAACGTCGAAATATTACAGTGTACCCATTCTTAAAGAAAAAAAAGTTTAAAGCTTTTGTGTATTCCTGGCAAAAAGCCCAGGCAAAATTGTCTTTCCTTAGGCCTCAGACCTCTTAGAAAATTTGATGAACTCTATGGACCCTCCTTCTAGAACAGGAAACAGACACACAAGATCTTCCTACAATGGTCTAATTTGATGGCATATCAGTGTTAATTACAGTGTTTTGTTTACTTAAGCATTTAATTTTTTTAATAGATACAACATAAATTGCTGCATATGTAAATTATTTAGTAAACTTTTACACAGAAATTACATTTTGCAAGTATATTACTAAATTATGTTTTTTAAGCACGAGTAGGATTTTCTATCACATAGACAAGAATTATGTAAGTGAACTGAAAATGTATGAGACACTAAAGAACTAAGCACTGCCCAGTGATACTATAAGGGATTCCTCATTCTTCTGTATGTACTTTAAAATTAGTGGAAGATAGTAATTACACCTTAAACCTTATATCATATCCTATGATAAGCCAGAAATTATAAAGCAACTGGGTACAGTTTTATTTCAGTTACTTGGTACAAAATACTCTTTAAAATGTCACACCGAAATGAAATGTCCGCTATCTCAGTGTCTTCTGGCAGGCTAGAGTTAAATCATCTCTGATGGGTAAGAATGTTTCTGTTTTTAAAGATTTCCAGAGAAGAGATTATATAGTCTAACTTGGCTTGTGTTTCAACTGTAATACCACTGTGAAAGTTTCTGGAAAGTCTTATTTAATGTTTATCCTAAATCATTCATGAAGCAGGGAACTCTCAAGTTTTCTATAATAAAGGGAAAATTTCTTGTAGATAACACAGAGTCAGATCATCCTCCTGAGTCTTTCCTTTATCCTGCAATGAAATATCCTGACAGAGAAATAAGAAGTTACAAAGTACTGACAGGAAGGCTCTAGGAAAGTCTTAGGGGGTAGAGTTGATGAAATCACTTTTCTCTTCACCCTTTAATACCTTCTAAAATTTCATTTGGAAGACAACTCTAAGGTTGAAAGAAATGCTTGAATGAAAAATGAGCTTTTCTTAGCCATTTCAATTTATTTGGAGAAAGGAAAATATAAGTAAGTCTAAATAAATACCAATAATCTTTATCTAAAATATGGTTTTTCTGATAAATTTCTCAGTAAATCTTGAGCAAATAAGGATTAAAATTTTCTAACTGCTATGTTTGCTGTAATTTTTCTAATTTTAGAAAATTAGAACTTTAGCCCTAAATCAGCAAATATGATAATATGCCATATAACATTTTGTCAGTGATGGACCACATATGTAAGAGGGGCCTCATAAGATTATAAAGGAGGTGAAAAATTCCTGCTGCATAGTGACGTCGTAGCTGTCATAATGTCTTAGCGCAGTGCATTACTCAGGTGTTTGTGGTGATGCTAAACGACTGCACGGCCAGTCTTATAAAAGTATAGCACATGCAGTTATGTGTAGTACATAATACTTGACAGTCAACAGCTATGTTACTGGTTTATGTGTTTACTATGCTTTTTATTGTTATCTTAGAGCATACTTCTACATAGTTTTTTTTTTTTTTTTTTAAGTTAACTGTAAAACAGCCTTAGGCAAGTCCATCAAGAGATATATTCCAGAGCGAGGTATTGCTATCAAAGGATCAAAGGAGATGACAGCGCTTTGTGTGCTATTACTCCTAAAGACCTTCCAGTGGGACAAGTTGTACACAAGTGGAGACAGTGATATTGATAATCCTGACCCTGTGTAGGCCTAGGCTAATGTGTGTGTTTGTGTCTTTGTTTTTAACCAAAGATGTAGAGAAAAAATATTTTTGTGCAGCTGTACATTTGTGTTTTAAGTGTTATACAAAAGAGTCAAAAGTTAGCAAATTAAAAATTGTATAGTAAAAAGTTACAGTAGGCTAAGTTTAATTTAGTGTTGAAGAAAAATGTTTTTATAAATTTAGTGTAACCTCAGTATACAGTGTAATAACTTCCCAGCATTTTGGGAAGCCAAGGCAGGAGGTTTGCCTGAGCCCAGGAGCTTGAAACCAACCTGGACAACATAATGAGACCTCAGCTCTAGAAAACACAAGATTATCCAGGCATGGTGGTGCATGACTATAGTCCCAGCTGCTTGGGAGGCTGAGGTGGGAGGATCACTTGAGCCCAGAACATCAAGGCTACAGTGACCCATGATTGTACCACTGCATTCCAGCCTGGGCAATAGAGTGAGATCCTATCTCAAAACAAAAACAAAAACATTTATATTCTATTTAGGACAATGTGTGTATGTATATGTGTGTGTGTATATATATATATATATATATATATATATATATATATACACACACACATATATGTAAAAACACTAGCATTATAATACAGGATTTCTAAATGCCTTATACATAAAATAAGTACTTAATATCATGAAGGTTTGATGTGTAAATAGAACTGCCTAGATTAAAATGAATGGAAAGGAGACGTGTAAAGAGTGGGACAAGGGTGCAGTCTTAAAGAATGGGCAGGATTTTAATGGGAAATCTGAAAAAGATGATCTAAAAAATGATATTATCCTGATCCTGAAGGTAATACATATGCAGTTTGTTTTCGAAACTGAGAGCCCCACTGAAGTGTGGGAAGTTCTTATTGGAAATAAGGTTGGAAAGATAAATTACACAACATTTTGGAGGATCTTGAATGCCATTCTCAGGAATTTGGACTGTTTTGTCCAGTAGCTGATAGCCATTGAAGATTATTGCTCAAGGAAGCAAATTATTTTTTTTTTTTGACAGCCAAGTTTCATTTATTTGTGCAAATACAGGCATGAGCAAGAATGTTCTAAACAATGTAATGATTTTCAGCATCAATTACAGAATTTCCTCTGATCATTCAGTTGGGTTACAGATGAACTTAAACTTCAATTTAAGCTTTGACTTTTAAAACTCCCCCTTTGCTTCCCAACCGGGATAATTCCTAAAATTACATCCAAACAAATCTGTCTTGACACATTGGGTTTTGTTTGCCTTAAGAAGAATTTAGAACGTAATATGGGCAAGGAGTCTGGAATGAGGTTTTGGATGGCACAAGGATGTATACTTAATTCTATCTGGACCACTGATACAAAATCATTCTCACTTCATTTTTAGGGTTTCGTAATTGTAGCAGTTATCTCGGAAACATTTTTGTTCACACTTACTTAGATAAACTTTTCTGGAGCTACTGGGGGCTCTAGAGTCTTGAACTGGGACTGCAATAATTCAGGAGTCATAAAATGTCCCTTTCTTTTGAGTAAGCGTTCAGAGATTACCTCAAATGACCCACTCAGATGGACCACCAGGAGCTGTATCTTAGCCCACTTTGCTTCCCTTCCCGACTCCTTGCACTTCGGAGCTGCACCATCGTTTCCTTGTGTTGGTATGTCTCTGTACATTTTCTTCAGGGCTGAACAGGCTAGAACCACGTGCTGTCCCGAGGCTACACCTCTGGTCATTGAGCGGTATCCCTTTTCCCATCTTCCTTCGATTTTCCTCCGAGTGATAGTCATCAGCATCATAGAATTTCCACCCCAGCTCCGATGCCAGCAGAGCGCCCACGGTGGATTTCCCCGAGCCGCTGACACCCATCACCAGCAGCGCCCGGAGCCGCCATGGCCGGAGCCCGGCTCTTTCCCGGCGCCCTAGAGGCGGAGCCGCTCCCGTCCTGGCCAGGCCAATGAGGGCTGTGGCCCTCTGCTGGAAGCAAATTATTAAAGTGGTGTTTTAGAAAGAGAAACATGCTAGAGTTACGTGGTCTAAAGAGGAAAACCCACTGTATTAGTTGAGTACATCCATATGCCCAGTGCTAGAGTACTTTACATACATTGTTTCACTTGATATTGAGAAGCCCAAGCAGTTCGTTACTACAATAAATCTAAGAATTAAGTTCTAAGAACTTTAGTTGGGATGGTAACACTGAGTAGGAATGAAAAATAGAAGGAAGAGACATATCAAACAGAGTCTCTTTTGGGGTAAATGAGATGTTGCATTTAAGACAAAGTGAGAAGTCAGATGCAGTGGATTCACACCTGTAATCCCAGCACTTTGGGAGGCCGAAGTGGATGGGTCACCTGAGGTCAGGAGTTCGAGACCAGCCTGGCCAACATGGTGAAACCCCATCTCTACAAAAATACAAAAATCAGCTGGGCAAGGTGGCAGGTACTTATAATTCCAGCTACTTGGGAGGCTGGGGCAGGAGATCACTTGAACCCAGGAGGCAGAGGTTGCAGTGAGCCAAGATCACACCAGTGCACTCCAGCCTGGGAGACAGAGCGAGATTGTCTCAAAAAAAAAAGACAAAGTGAGAAACAGGAGTTGACTTTAGGCTTTTTAACCTAGACACCTAGGGCAGAGATGTCAATATAAAAATTGAGCAGCAGGATGAGTAGATTTGTGAGACAATGCAAAAAGCTTGGTATTAGGCTTGTTAAGTTTGAATGCAAGACTGGACTTTTAGGGAAGAAGTCAGAAGTAAAAATTGTTAGGTTTCCAAGTAAGTATATAAATTTTCATATTCCTGGAAGGCCTAATACCCATATACATATACATACTCTGTGTGTGTGTGTGTGTGTGTGTGTGTGTGTGTGTGTGTTACTCAACAGACTTTCAGCATTTGCCTGCCATGTTGCAGTATAGAGCAGTGGTTAAGACCACAGATTTTGGAATCAAAGTACCAAGTTTTTTTAATCTTGACTCTACAACTGATAAGCAGCCAGGTGCAGTGGGCTCAGACCTGTAATCCCAACACTTTGGAGGCCAAGGTAGAAGGACTGCTTGAGCCCAGGAGTTCTAGATCAACCTGGGCAATATGGCAAAACCCTGTCTCTACAAAAAATAAAAACTGGACATGGTGGCATGCACCTATAGGCTCAGCTACTCAGGAGGCTGAGGCAGGAGGATCACCTGAGCCAGTTAAGTGGAGGCTGCAGTGAGCCGTGATTGGGCCACTGCATTCTGGCCTGGGTGACAGAGTGAGACCCTATCTCAAAAAACCTACAAAAAACAAACAAAAAAGCTTGACAAGCTATGTGACCCTAGGCAAGTTACTTACTTTTTCAGTTTCTGTCTTTTAATTTTCTCATACGTAAAAATGGGGGTTTCATATGTTAGTCATGCAAATGAAATATTAAGTTAATTTATGAAAATACCTAGACTAGTGCCTGACACATTGTAAACAAATACTACTATGGAAGTGTTTGCTGTTATTATCACCATCATCGTCATTTTCACTATTTGCCAGGTTTTGTTGAGTACAAAGATGAATAACAAAGTTGCTTACCATCCAATGGGGGAGACAGAGCTTGATATATAGAGAGATGAATATTTACGTAGATTAAGGGTAACTTAAAATATACTTTCATTTAATGATTTGTGTCTTTGTGATCTTAAACGTTCTGGAAAATCATTACTATTCATCATTAAGGTTAATTGTCTTGAGTAAGTAAGTGGCTAGTTTAGGCATGAAATTATACAAATAGGTATTTTCCTGAAAAGGTTTTGTGTAAACTGAATGTTGTCTAACTTTATAAATGTGATCATTGTTTCATCTTAATCTCAATTATACTCACAATTTATTTTTCATCGTCACTAATATGCATAACGTTTACCTGATTTGCATTTGACCTAGAAGACTGGCCATTAGTCATTTTGTTTATCATTGTTTAGTTGAGTTTTTCTAATGTTGCGGGGCTGGTGGGCAGTAACTTTAAGCTGTACAAGATACTTTAAAGTAAGCATAAGAATTTATTCTATTTTATCATTATCACTCAAAGCTAAAACAAAACATTTTTGTTTGTCTGTCATGGAATTAATCATAGATACTCAAACTCCTGGTAGTCAGTGAACCTGTATTTATGAAATCACTGAGTTGGTGTAACTGATCTCCCTTGTAGTGTGTCAGTTCTTGAGAGGCTTACCAAATGTTTAGGTTGCTTGCCTGGCTTATTTGAAAAAACTCAAAGCTGAAGTTATTTTGGAAGTGCTAATATGTTGATTGATTTAAGAAGCACAAGTAAGGTCAAAGGATAAAGCCAACACTGAATCAAGAATTTCACCTGAGCTAAATCCAAATTAATTATCTACTTGGAAATAATGATACAGAAATCATCCATAACCATCCATAACCCTAAGAGTTCACACACAGTGTAATGTGAATAAAAGCTTTGAATGTCATTAATTCATTGTATGTAATACTCAGAAATTTATCTGATCTTTTTTTCTGATTAAGTTATTTTAAGGCTATATTGTATGTGCCCTTAATCTGAAACTCTTCAAGTGACTTGTGGCTAAAAGCAATATAATACTTATATGTTGAACAACAACAAGAAGACAGTTCTGTGCATAAGATAATTTCATCTTATGCAGCATAAAGGATATGAATGAGTAAAATGCAGTACACATACAACCAAAACATAAATAAGAATTTTAACTATACTGTGCTGAAGTGATACTGGAGTGATTAACATTTACTTAAATTTCTTAAATTTGCAAGAGTTGAGCTCCCCTAAAAAGCACTGTACATGAATCTTAAAAATGCATACTAAGGCTGGATGTGGTGGCTCACACCTGAAATCCCAGAACTTTGGGAGGTTGAGGCAGGCAGATCGCTTGAGCTCAGGAGTTCAAGACCAACCTAGGCAACATGATGAAACTTCATCTCTACTAAAATACAAAAAATTAGCCAGGCATGGTGGTGCACACCTGTAGTCCCAGCTACTCGGGAGGCTGAGGCACAAGAATTGCTTGAGCCAAGGAGGCAGAGATTGCAGTGAGCCGAGATCATGCCACTAGACTTCAGCTTGCACTAGAGTGAGACTCCATCTCAAAAAACAAAAACAAAGACGAATACTATAGCTAAGTAGCACAATAGCTTAAGAGATTTTGTAATAACAAATTTTGTATATTTTTAATATGAGTATGCTTTTATTTTAATGTCTAATAGTGTCTCAAGATAATATTGAAGATATTTTTGTACTTTTAAAATACGTGTTTTTATTTTGCTTTTTTTAAAAAGTTTGACAAAATACGTAACAAAGTGTACCTTTTAATTGTGATAAAGCTTTTAAAACTGTGATAAAAGACACCTTAAGTATTTTTAAGTGTATAATTCAGTAGTATTACATATATACACATTGTTGTGCAGCTAACCTCTAGAATATATGTGTATTTTATTAAAAAGAAATAAATGAGTCCTTTGAGATATGGTCTATTAGTAAGTGACTTTATTTTGCACATCAAGATGGTATTTTCGTTCAAATCATGAACATGTATCTTGGTAATAAAGATTCTTATTTTGAACAATTATATTAATGGATTTTTGGTGCTCTCTTTTGATTAATAGGAGTGAGCTGAGTCGACAAAAACTTCATACCCAAGAGCTGCTTTCTCAGCTGGAAATAGCAAATGAAAAGGTAGTTGAGGTAAGATAATGACTCCCCTGGGAAGTTCTTTCTGCTGCAGCTTGATACACATGTTATAGAATTTTACCTGAGCCAAATCCAAATTATTTCTCTACTTGGAAATAACAATACAGAAGTCATCCATAACCCAAAAAGCCCACATGCAATATAATGTGAATAAAAGCCTTGAACATCAGTGATTCATCATGTGTAAATAATAAAAAGTAGAGCTCTTATTTCCGCCTTACCAGTAGACCTTGTGCAGTATTTCAGAGAATGTATTAGGATCCCCTTTATTCTTACGCATCTCCAAAATTATTTTTTAACCCATTCATCTTATTTTGTTTTAATCCATCACAAAAGACACATCACATAAAAAATACTTTTGCCTCCTAGAATATATTAAAATATATTTAGATTGATGCCTTAAAACTAAAGATAGCAAGAGTTCATCATGTTTTTTTCCTTAAGGTATTAAAAAAGTAAACCATTCTTGGATTATGATTGGGGCTTTTTGGATCTCTAGTTCTTCATTTGATGTTATAATTTCAAATGTTTTTGGAATTTCCTTAAGTATATGGTATACTCTATCATTGTGGTCTACTATAGGAACTATAGTGAAATCATTACTCCTAAGCTTCATGGCATTATAAATTCATATGAGCCATTTAGAAAGCAATAAAGGAATAGCCATTAAAATACTCTTTCATGTAGCTCTCACTTCCAGATAGCTATTCTAATGAAGTAATTTAAAATATGAAAAAAATTAAAAGAAGATATTCAATACAGCAATGTTAATAATATAGAAAGATCAAAAGCAACCAAAATGATCAATAGAAAAGGAACAATTGCATATATTAGGATTTATCCAATCTGAGCTAGTCCTCAACATTATGGTAGCAGTATAAAAGAAGTTGCATTATGTGAAGTCTGATTATAAATATGAAAATTATTATTACAGATGATAGAATTTCTTCCCGCAAGTTTTCTCTAGCATATGATCTGTTTCTTAAAATTTAAAGGCTACATATTTAAACATCTTGGTAAATTGGACCAACCAATATAGTTCTCTTCATAAAATTTAATTTTGCTTTTGGGCATAATAAGAAATATAATCTCATTTTAGCAGGATACTGTTATTTCAATATTTTATATTACTTTAATACCCATTACATTCATTCTTATCACTTGTGTGTTAGGACATGGGAACTATAAGTTTCTGGTTCTTCATAAGAAATGTGTTTTTCTAACTCTTCCTGATTAGGCTTGTATTATTTTCTCATTCAGATAAGTACCAGAAAAACTGTTTAACAATTCTAGTTGTACAAAAATATTTTTTTCAGATAGACTATAGTCAGACTAGTAAGTATGGAGAGAGCTAATCCATTTTTTAATTGATAGATTATTTAGACTTGTCTGCATGACAGTATATTGTGATGGCTTTGTATTCATGATGCCTGTATAGTTCTTGCCATAACAAAGTATTACAAACTGGGCAGCTCAAAAAAACGGAAAAGAATTGTCTTTTAGTTCCAGAGGCTAGAAATCCAAAATGGAGGTGTTGACATTGTTGGTTCCTTCTGACAGCTGTGAGGGAGAAACTGCTCCATGCCGTCCTCCTAGCTTCTGGTAGCCTCAAACATTCCTTGGCTTGTAGATTGTGTCCTCTCTGTGTCTTCAACTTGTCTCTCCTTTGTACATGTGTGTCTCTGTGTCCAAACTTGCCCTTTTATGAAGACATCAGTCATATGGACTATAACCCACCCTAATGATCTCATCTCAACTTGATCATCTGCAAGGACTCTATTTCTAAATAAGGTCACATTCACAGGTACTGGGGGTTAGGACACAGTTCAACCCATAACAGTGCCTAAAAACTCTGTTGACCCTAATAGACTCTGGAGTATGCAGATAGATGTCTTGGGGAACTATGCAGACGCAGTTCATCGCAAGCCTACTAAAGCTCTGGTTGCAAGGCCCAGCAGTCTGTGCTTTCACAGTCTGCTGCTTTCCAGGTGATTCTGAAGCAGCAATTTTCACAAATTGAAAGTCTTATCCTTCTGAGTCATTTTGCTTTGAGTTTTGTTAATTCACTTTCTTTGCTGGCATGTGGGTGAAAGAAAACAATTTAGTAAGAATGTAAAACCAAGTTTTTATTTTAAAGCTCATAACTTGAAAAATGTGAATTTGGAGATAATAGACTTTGTATTTTGTAAGTGGTAAAATGATGTTCAGATTTTTCATTGATTATTCCACAAAACATCTCCATGTCACATACGGATTTCTAACTTGTTTTCTATTTCCCCTTAATAGAATGAAAAGCTAATTCTAGAGCATCAAGAAAAAGCCAACAGACTTCAAAGGCGTCTAACTCAGGCAGAAGAGAGAGCTGCTTCAGCTTCCCAGCAGGTAGGGGGCATGCTCTTATCCCTGGAAAATAAACAGTTCAAAGATAATAAAAGTTTTTTAGAAGTTCCCGGAGAACTAATAGTTTATTTTTACTTGATTAATGTATTTTAAAATTAATCCCTTTAATATATGAGGTTGAAAAAGTAAACATTGGAAACAAAAATAAGTGATGTGTGGTGGCTCGCAGCTGTATTGCCAGCAATTTGGGAGGCCTAGGCAGGAGGATCACTTGAGGCCAGGAGTTCCGGAATAGCCTGGGAAACATGGCAATACCTTGTCTCTACAAAATAATTTAAAAATGAGTCGAGTGTAGTGGCACACACCTGTGGTTCTAACTACTCAGAAGGCTCAGGCAGGAGAATGACTTGGGCCCAAGAAGTTGAAGCTACAGTGAGCCATGTTTGTGCCACTGCACTCCAGCCTAGCGGACAGAGTGCAACCCTGTCTCAACAAAAAATAAATATAAAGAGAGAAAAGAAATATACTGTCTAACTATGGTAGCCTCTAGCCACAGACCACTATTTACATTTAAATTAATTTAAATTTAGTTTAAAATTGAGATCCTCAGTCATACTAGTCAGATT
The DNA here is from genome assembly GCF_048565385.1 of Saimiri boliviensis. Classification (NCBI taxonomy): domain Eukaryota; kingdom Metazoa; phylum Chordata; class Mammalia; order Primates; family Cebidae; genus Saimiri; species Saimiri boliviensis. The sequence continues at coordinate 159,537,404 of NC_133451.1, forward strand.
TCAAGTGCTCAATAGCTGTATGTAGCTAAGGCTATCATATTAGGCAGTGTAGACATGGAACATTTCTGTCATAACGAAAAGTTCTGTTACACAGCCCTGCTCTAGAATTATATTCTGTCTAAAACTAGGCAGATATTCACTAACAGATTTTAAAGTAGATAATATTGCTTTGAATGCAATATTTCAAATTGTACTGCCTTTGTTTTTATTTTACCTTCCAGTGGAAAAAAAAATTCCTTGACTTACAGGTTAATTTACTTAATGCATATTTTCATATGACCAAAAAATCTAAAGTGCAATATAAAAGTTATTCAGTGGGAAATAGAGTAGAAAATGCAGAATATCAGTGAAATACTAAGGGATAATTTATTTTAATACAAACACACCATTCAAATGAAGTGGGCCTTTGATCGTAAAGTAGGAGCAATAGTCCCTCCTCCGAGGAATAAAATGAGACCAATTCAGTGATTATAAAGGTAGACTAGAAACAGACATTTGAAATGGATGGATAGGGCAGGAAGGAAAACAAAAACAAATCAAATTATTATATTATTAATTATATTTGCTTATAAATGTATTATTTCAATCAAAATTAATATTCTTAACTACTACAGCATTTCATACATGGTAAAGCCACTCTGCTTACTGAATTCAGTTTATGATCATGATGCTTACAGATTTTTTTAAATCTTCTTCTGTATGAATATGGCATACCACTTAAAGAAAATTTACTAATAATTTATCCTTTTGTTCCTCTCCCTCTTGAAAGTAATTACAGCCTTTTCAAATAATGTTTATTTCTTATGAAGTTATGAATTAACTAATGGGTTAGCTAATTAATCATTCAGGAATGTATTTAGATTATAAGGTAACAGAAGTTAGGTGCACTGGACAGTATCTGGAGAGTATGTGTTTTGGTGTCAGGCAGACCACTCAGTGCCATTAAGTAGTCGTGTGACCTTGGGCAATTTCAACTTCTCTAAGCCTCAGGTTCCTCATGTTTAATATAGGATAGTAACACCTCCCTCATATTGTTACTATTACTAAAGGATCAAAACAATTAACACATGTAAAGCATTTCCCATAGTGGTAAGCAGACATTTAGACAGATATATAAGAAATTAAATTTCTTTATCACAATCCTTAATGCAGGCGTCCCCAAACTTTTTACACAGGGGGCCAGTTCACTGTCCCTCAGACCGTTGGAGGGCCGCCACATACTGTGCTCCTCTCACTGACCACCAATGAAAGAGGTGCCCCTTCCTGAAGTGCGGTGGGGGGCCGGATAAATGGCCTCAGGGGGCCGCATGCGGCCCTTGGGCCATAGTTTGGGGACGCCTGCCTTAATGTTTCATGTTTACCTTTAAGGCAAATGGCAAAGAAAATGCCTATGTAAAATCAACTACCTTGACTGAGTTCTATAGTAAAAAGGGTACAATTACAGGACATTAATTATATAACCAATTAGCATCTAGTTTAGTTTCTCCCCTGAAAAAATTAAACCTACACAGTCTAATACTGATGTTTCTTCTGTTGTTTAAACTCTCTAGTGGCAAAGATTCTACCATTATTTGTTTTTTGTTTTGTTTTGTTTTGTGTTGTGTTGTGTTGTGTTGTGTTGTGTTGTGTTGTGTTGTGTTGTGTTGTGTTTGTTTTGTTTTAGTGGATGAGAGGTTTTTATGTTGCCCAGGCTGGCCTTGAACGCATAGGCTTGCCTCCTCAAGCTCCAGGACAAAGGCCGGAGCCTCCGTGACTCCCAGATTCTGCCATTATTTGGATAAACCTTTTTAAAATTCTTTGTCAGTAACCACTTCACAAATTTTTCTGTAACAAATCTTTCCCTAAGCGTTTCTCTTTCCATTCTGTTCTTATTTGAGGATGAAAAGTAGTCATTCAGCACTTTCTCCTTACCCAAAAATGAATTTCTTCCCTATAGATAATATTTTTTTCTGTTTTAAATGAGTCCAAGTGGTCAACTTTGGTTATAAGACATGTATTTCATTTTTTTAAATTTTTATCTTTGCCCTCTCTGAATCTTCTCATTTTTTTATAAAAACTAAAAAGTGCTATTAGAAATAATATCCTACTATATGTATGACATTAGCAAAATGAAGAAAATTTAAACATTATTATCTCTGACACATCACACTGACCACAGTACAGTGCAGCATCGTGTTACTGGTTCAGTACAATCCCTGAATCATGCTGATTCACTTTGCTCTAAATGTCCTTTTCTGATTAACTTTGTCTCTACGTTATTTATCCACTCTAAGTGTATCACTCTAAATGGTCGAATGCCATACTGTGTTCTTTTAACATAGGAGTTTTTTAAATCAGTGTGGTGAAGCCTTTCAATGCAAGAACACAAAACCTAGAAGCTATGAAAAAAATTAATAAATATGATCACAGTTTCAAATTTCTGTATCAGAAAAGGTCATAAAGTCAGTGACAAACTGAGAAAAATATTTGTACCATATGTAACAAGGCTAATGCCCTAAACACATATAAAGGATGCCTAAGTTTAAAAAATGCTGCAGTCTAGTAGACAAGTATATAAAGGAAGTTTATAGAGATAGGAGGACAGATGACTTTTTTTTTTTCCAACAGTCCAGAGGTCTTTTTTTTTTTTTTTTTAACACCTATTATGAATTCATAGGGAATAGGTTCCAGCAGCCCAGGCTCCTTCCCATTGCTTCTCACACAGTGCACTTCTCTGGGTGGAGCAGGCTGGCACTTCAGTTGAACCCAGATACCTTTCTCTTTAGCTTCTTTCTTTTTCTGATCATTTTCCTTCATGCATTTCAGGAAGCTGTCTTGGCTCTTAGAGTACTTGATGTGCTCAATACACACGTTAATTCACTTAGCAAGAATCTTGCCCTTAACTTGTTTGTTTATAACAATGCCAACAGCATGCTGGGCAACATCGTAGACTCTTCCAGTTTTGCCACGAGAACATTTGTGGGGCATTCCTTTTTGAACAGTACCCATTCCCTTGATGTCTACAATACCACCTTTCTTATAGATTCGCATAAATGTGGCCAAACGAACAGCTCCATGTTTTCTAAAAGGCCTAGAGAACATAAATCGAGTGCCTCTCCTCTTTCCCGTTGTGTTCGTCATTTTGGCGAGTTACTGGAAGATGGCAGTTCCAGCCAAAAGGCAGGACAGATGGCTTTTGAACATTTAAAAAGATGTTCATCCTCACCTATAAGACAAATGCAAATTTAAATTGTAATCACATCACTTTTCACCTATCAGATCATAAAGTTTGGTAATGCAATGTGCTGGCACTTTCATACATTATTGATATTAATACATGTTGTCACAGTCTCTGGAGCACAGTTTGGCAGTATCTTTCAAAAATTGTAAACGTATGTAACCTTTGACCCATACTTGCGCCTGGAAACATATTTGCCAGAAAGCAAACATGTAAAAATACTGATTGAAGCACTGTTGCTCGTTTTAAAAGATTAAAAAAACCATACAAATACTCAACAGTAGCAGACTAGTTAAATTATGGAGTATTCTTACAGAGGAGTAGTTTGCAGCTTTAAGAGGAATGTAGTGTAATAGTCCTAATATAGAGCTATTTTTAAGGTAGATTGTTTAGAAGAAAAAACGATGAAAAATGTTTATAATACTTTTATCATTTTTCAATGAAAAGAAATGAAGAAATACATATATTTCTCATTTAAAATATTTCTAGAAATATACTTTAAAACTGGAAGTAGTGTTCGTATCTGGAGAGGGGTCTATGGAATGAAAGATAGCAGTGGGAATGAGAATTACTTTATGCTCTCTACCATTTTGTACTGTTAGATCTTTTTTTACCGTGTGTATATATTATCAATTCTTACTAACATTTAAAGATTATTTTTCTATTAGACTTTACTTATTATCATCTATCATCACTTTATTACCAGCCTTGCATTGTGTTGGCTCATACTAGTTTGTGTTTTAGAAACTTTTCTGATTGACTTTTATCTAAATATTTTACATCCATCTGGAATGTGTTTTAATATTCTAAGTATATCACTCTGAGCTATAGAATATCTTATTTGGCCTGCATTTCTGTAATGTGATAGACATCTTAAAGTTTCAAGAGTAAAATAGAAATTAATTTTAACATGATCACTGGCCAGCACAGTGGCTTACACCTATAATTCCAGCACTTGGAGACCAAGGTGGGTGGATTGCTTGACCCCAGGAGTTCAAGGCTGGCATGGGCAATATAGTGAAACCCTGTCTCTGAAAAAAACTAAAGATAAAAATTAACCAGGTATAGCAATGCACACCTGTGGTCCTAGCTACTCAAGAGGCTGGAGTAGGAGGATCACTTGATCCTGGGAAGTCAAGGCTGCAGTCAGCTGTAATTTTACCACTGTTCTCCAGCCTGGGCGACAGAGGGAGATTGCCTCAAAAAGAAAAAGGTCGTTTACAAAACCCTTTCCAGTAACATCATTTTCAATACTTACAGGTTGTGATGCATTCTACTTTGTCTTAGTCTAAGATTTTACACAGAAAAAGTAACTACTTACTGATTGTTTATTTTAATTGCAGCTCAGTGTGATTACAGTGCAGAGAAGAAAAGCAGCCTCCCTGATGAATCTGGAAAATATTTAAAAGTATTCATAGTTAACTCACAGAACTTTAGAGTTGGGAAAGCAATTGGACTAGAAGTGTATTGAAATGGTAAAGCCTTCAGAGTATAGTGAAGGCTTGTGCTATTTTGCATAAGCATCGTTGTTCTGTTTTGAGGGTTCTGGGAAAACAGAGCAGTGGCCACTTTCTGTAAGTAAAGAAAATATAATCCTATACTGATCTTCAGTGGAGAATAAACCAGCTGAGAAGAACTCTTTGCCTTCATCAACATGTCTGTTTTTTAATTCCTCCTTTTTCCCTTGAAAGGACATAATAATTTTCAAACTGTGCAAATTTCTTTCATAAGAAAGAGTTTTTAAGAAAATTCTAGAACTTACTATTTTAGTTTTCAAGATTTGAGAATTTTACCTCTAATTGTAACTCCTAACTCATTTTTAAAGTCCCTGAGTATCCACTTTATTATGAACTCATAAACGTAAATAAATTGTGCACTTTCTAAAACAATGCTGTCATGTATTTTAATGTATGATTGTAGTGATTCATTTTTAACTTACACAGTTTTCAGTATCTATGGAACTTGATATTTAAGCATTTGGAAGGAGTTTTTTACGTGTTACTTAAAGCAATACTCATCAAATGGAGATCTTAGGTGCTAAGATTGAGTTGCACTGAACTATTGAATTCCTGTTGATCTTCATAGACACATGTACCTATTCTCCAGTTTGAACTTAGTGTGTCCTGGTTTCTATTGATTAAAGCAGAGGTTTGCATCTGGATAACCAATTAGGAGATTGCTGCAGTTGTCCAGATAAAAGATATTTGAGTTGAAGGTGACGTAAAACATTCATGAGTAGATATTCAATTCATGTATAGAAATGTAGTTCTGGTGCTAATAGTTAAGATAATCATAGGAGTTTTTCATGTGGAACTGAGAACTGCAGCTGTGGAAGTGAAAGAGCTTCCCTTTCGGCCTTACATGATGTGAATAGCAGTCTCTTCAGCCTCCTTCCACACTATTCTTTCCTTCCATTTTTTGTGCTCTGAGTTTGATGACCTTCATCAATATATTATCCTCCCTCCCAATACAGGGTCTCTGCATGTACTTTTTTTTTTTTTTCCAGACAGAGTCTCGCTCCATCGCCCAGGCTGGAGTGCAGAGAGGCATGATCTCGGCTCATTGCAACCTCCACCTCCCAGGTTCAGGATTCTCCTGCCTAGTAGCTGGGATTACAGGTGCTCGATGCCACACCCTGTTAATTTTCCTATTTTTAGTAGAGACAGGGTTTCACCGTGTTTGCAAGACTTGTCTTGAACTCCTGACCTCAGGTGGATCTGCCCATCTCAGCCTCCCAAAGTGCTGGGATTATAGGCATGAGCCACTGCCCCTGGCATCTCCATGTACTTTTTCATTTATATATTATTCAGATCTCTACTCAAATATCAGTTCCTCGGAGCCCTTCCCTAGCCTGGATAAGGTCACCTTGTTATATTGCTCTTAATAGTGTACCATAGTTTTCCTTCATAGCACTTATCAAAATTTGTAATTAATTTTGAAATATTTTCTTTAGTTTCATCTTCTCCCCAACAGAGTACAAGCTCTATAAGAGTAGGACCACATGTACTCTCATTCATTTTATCCCTAGCACCCAATATAGTCCCTGGCACATGGAGGGTATTCAATAACTGCTTTTTCAAAACTGAGTTTTTAAGGGCAGGACCTTAAGGAATGTCTTTATCTGTTGAATGAGTTCACAAAGATGAACTCACAAAGTCATTAAAGGAGACTAAATAGGAGCAATGAGAGGATCATAACAAAGAGATTCCAACATGATAAAATACTCAAGGAAGGCACATGGTTGCTAGTATCAAATACAATTATGAGACCAAATCATACCTATAGGGCAGTTAAATGGTAATCGGATTGGAAGCATGGATCTTTTCATTTCTTAAAGAATTTTTCATTTGATTCTTTAAATTCCTTCCCAGGTCATTCACAGACTTATTTCCATGTAGTAAGAGTTATGTTCACTTTCATATTTATAGAATATAGAATTTATTTTTAAAAAATTTTAGGGATGTTAGAATTGTGTCTGACAAAAGTATGAGACTGTAGAAGAAAGCACTTCAGAAACTAACACTCTAGCAAAGGAAACGTAAGTATTATATTATCCTTTTTCCAAAAAATCTAACTTTCCAGACTCATTTTTTCAAGGTAAAATCTCTGAACACAGATACTTTCTCCAAACTTTGGCCACAGGCAAGCACTCTTCACACCCTGGTAACGCGTCTTCACTTGCGTCTTCTTATGTAATGTTCTCCAAGAGAAGAATAGCCCTTCTGACCTCTGTTGAATTTGAACAGGCTTAAACTATGTTTAGCAACAGAACTAAATTTGGTGGGTTTTATCTTTCCAGAAATGTTTGTTAATAATTTCCAGCATAAAAATGTAGTGGAGTTTTTAACACTTCTCATATAGGTCAGTCTTCATTTATAAATGATACAAACAGTATCACTTATTCTGAAAACTGTGTTTTAGGAGACAGGAGAAATGAGTAGGAAAGAGAGATCAGAAATTATATGAATCCGAAACTGAGGACAGCGCAGCTAGTTCATTTTATTTATTCATGTTTCTTCATTGTTTCTCCCTGAAGAAGAAGGCAGATGTGATTACCTCTTCTTCCCTTTGTATATAAATATGCAAACTAGGGCAGGCAACAATCTTCTCATTTCTCCTCTGGTGTGAGAATTATAACTACCCCAAATATGGGAGAACATTAGCAACAATTCAGTCACTCGTTAAGTCAGCAAATATTGAACATTTCTTAGCTACACAGTCTTGCCAAACCAACTCTCAAACACATCAAGAAAGGATGAAAAACCATTTTAAACATTTTGTTGTAAATTCTGTTCTTTAGCCACAATGTCTTTTATCATTTTTCCAAAATAAATCTGTAATGAGCTTTTTTGCAAAAATTTTTATCAGAAATAATTAAATTTGTCTAGTTTATGTAAAATATACACATAAATGTATAGACAGAGAGATTGCAGTACCCTCAGGTTACAGATAAAAATCTGTCTCTTACCATCCCTTAAACTTTAGAAAAATATATGGCTTTGGGGACAATGTTAATAGTATTTATTTAAGGAAGAAAAATATGCTTAGATAATAAAAGTCATAGGACAAAAATTCATCTTAAAAGAAATTTTTTACAACACCCATACCCTCTAGCTCAAGAATTCACCACAAAACATTCACATGTGCCCCATGTTCTCATAGGTATCCCCCACGTGTGAGCTGTAAACCAATTCTTCTCTTTCACTCAGAAAGTATATTGGAGTGTAATCAACTGAGAATGACATAGGAGATAACTTTGATTCTGCCTTAGTTTATTTCTTTTCAGATATACGTTCTTAAAGTACAAGATTTTATTTTTAGTGACAAATTACTTTTGGTGTGCACAGCTGTTGAAATTCACTGAGGGCAGCTCAATTCCCCATGAGATGGCTCAATCCTCTTTCCAAGAGCTTTGACCATTAGAAAACTCTTCCTTACATTGAACCGAAAGGTGTCTCTTAGATCTAATTTGTCAGGATAAGTCTAAACCATCTTCCACATGGCAACATTTCAGCCTTTTGAAAATAATTATCCTATGCTTAGCAAACATTTCCATTTTCTCAGAGGAGACTTGATTTTGAATTCTTGTGCCAACCAGCCACTGGCCTCTGTATTTGCATATATTCTTCACTCATTCAGTCAAATATTCATTGAAGACCTCTTTTACACCAGGTATGCTTAAGATACATCAGTCTTATTACCAAAACAAAACATTATATTTAAGGTGTAAATTTCCTCATTCCAGACAGTGACTGAGAGGGGTGGAGAGAGGGTAAGTGATATTTGCCTTTGTGTAAGCAGACAACTTATTAGATCTCCAAAGAATACATATGGCTTCAAACTATGTACCCTTTCTCTTTTCCCCATCCCGAGAAGATTCTGAAACATACTGTCTTAGGAAATCATGCTTTGAGGGTCACTGTAGTTAGTGATTCAATCATATTAGCTTTTTTGGAGGGGAAGTTAAATCACACTGTTGGACAGATACTGAGCATGTTGTCAACTGAAATCCTCAGTCTCTTTCAAAGGTTTTGTTGCTAAGCCAAATCTTTGCCCAAATACAGGACTAGTTATTTATCCATACTAAGTTTAATTACATTATTATAACCTGCTGAGATCATTTTCGCTCTTAATTCTGTTACCTAGTTTGATAGCTCTAAAGATAGGATAGGGACCATGTCTGTTTTTATTTACTGCTATATTTCTTGTACCACAGACAATTTTTTATTTAAAATGAATGCTAGTCACACGTTTGGTAAACATGCTACCCATATTTTAATTCAAACCATTTAAAAGAAGAAGAGGACCAGACAGATAGAAATATAGACAGTCTCAGAGCATACCAACCACCAGCTCCCTTAATGGGTACCTGATCAGCACATGTCAGATGTGGCTATTCAACCTGTTTTTATTCTGGCCCATATTGCTACTTGTACACTGTCATAAGAACATCAAGAAAGATCCAGCCTTCTACCAAGCAAAAGTTCATTTATGCCATACTAGTCATATTTCCCAGATCTAATCTAGTAATCCTGTCCAAAAAGAAAAGCAAATTCGCCTTCTTAGTAGATCCATGTGGCATCCTAGTAATCACAGCATGTTCCTTTCATGTTTGTTACAACTCGTTATTCCTTTGATAAGGCATCATGGAAGTTTTCATTCTATGGCAGCACAGTCCTTTTTTCAATGAATGAAAAAGCTATCAGAGCATAATATAAAGTATAAGGAAATCTTTAATATTTAGATCTATGAAGATTAAAAGTGAGACTAGCATTTCCTTTTATTTAAACTACTCTATGGGATAAAAGAGAATGAGAGAAGTTATAAGCATATTTCTTCAAATAAAACAATTCATGGGAGACTTTCTATGGATTATGGTAAACATGCTTATCTGTATTAATAATGTCTGTTTGCTGAGCATGTATCATGTGCTATGCATCATGCTACCATTTTGTACTTATTAGTTCATAGTCCAACAGTCCTTCTAGGTAGGTGTTATCACTTCCTTTCCAAAGACATAGTAAAAGTTAAAGCATTTGCTCAGAGTCATATAGCTGGCAGGTGGCTGGATTTCAGACCAGATCTGGTCAACACCAGAATTGTACTATTGTGCAACATTCTATCTTTAGAGTTTGAGGAATGTGTATTTTTGACATCTCTCCCATTTGCTGACACTGATTCAAAAGTAACCTTTATAGATTCTCCAAGTGTCATGGGATGTAATTCATCTGGGTCAGGTGGCTTGAACTCACTGTAAACATCTAGATGCTCTCATATAAGTGCTTCACACATTCTAGACTTTAAGTGACCCTTACCATCTTACCAGTGTCCACTCTGTCCTTTCAGTTCAAGGATCAGCTTCTCGATGGAATATAAAGATGCAAAATAGGTTTTGGAATATTCTGCTTCCACTTTTTCATTCATCAACCTTAGAACAAGTCTGATCTGTGAGCCTCTTTTATTGTTTTAATTCTCTTTCTGACTGCCACTACCCAGAATGCTCTTTTGGTTTTCAGATTATGTATATATATCTAAAAACCTTGCTAGAAAAAGTATCTTCATATCTAGTGGGATTTGGTAACTTTTCCAAACCTAGGAAAGAAATTGGCCACAATCTAAATTAAGTAAAGTAACTTTAGTAGAAAAAATGGATCTAAGCAAAGTAAGTTATAATAATTAGCTTAATATCTCCTTTGAAAGTTTCCAGATTTCTTCAATGAGTGATGACAATTTCACCATTTAATCTACCCAAAAAGTTAAATTATGTTTAGTTATTGTAAAGTGATTGATACAATGTATAATTTCCTTTCAGAGTGTGATATTTTAAAGCCTGGCGTTTGAAAGGTATTTACTTGGAGTACTTGAGACTAGTGGAGGCAAAGATACCATCACAAGCATTTGATAGAAAAAAACGAAGCTCCAAGGATAAAACTGAATAAGGGCCAAAAATTGGTAGGAAAAAGGAGAAAAGCTCTCTTTGACACTGTTGCATGGGAAGGGAAACACCAGGGAAAAAGATTTGCTTCATAAAGAAATTGTTTTACACTGATCATAATCCCAAAGTTAGAACTATCACCCAGATTAGTGATTAAATAACCACACTAAAACATAATCATAAATGTAATTTTTAAAACTCATCCATATATAAGCCAAGTAGTAGTGAGAATATCAGGACACATTGGTGATATATTAGGAATGACAATACACATTATTTTTATCTTTGTTACTTAATTTGGCGTTGCTTATTCACTTGTAAAAATAACTGGATTTATTACACTTGATATCATAAAAATCCTGAATTGGATGTTTTACATAGCTTTAATTTAGTGTAAAGATATTAGTTCTCAACATCAAGAAACTATGTGATTTTAAATAATTCTTTAACTTTCCAAGCAGTGTTAGGACGTATAGAGAATTCAGTTATTCTTTTTATTCTTTGATAGCAGTGTTTTCTTTGATCACATATACATATATATATTTGATCTATAAATGTGTATGTATATATGTATGTTACATAAATGTGCATGTGACTAAATTAATTGCATTCTCCCTAGAAAAAGGCAGGAACTAATTGACCATAATCAGACTATCCTGATCATTATCTATTAGGTTATACTCAAAGCCTTTTAACCAGTGCATTAACATGTTTTAACCAAGTTTATTGGCTTTGCCTATAGGAATTCGTTTAACTGAAGTCTACATGTGTAGTCCTTAGTATACTGAGAAATGCTCGAACTATTTTGTGTGTAAAATTTTTTTTTTTTTCTGAGATGGAGTCTCGCTCTGTTGCCCAGGCTGGAGTGCAGCGACAAAATCTCAGCTCAGTGCAGCCTCTGCCTCCAGGGTTCAAGCGATTCTCCTGCCTCAGCCTCCTGAGTAGCTGGAATTACAGGCGCACGCCACCACGCCCAGCCAATTTTTGTGTTTTCAATAGAGACTGGGTTTCACCATGTTGGTCAGGCTGGCCTCAAACTCCTACCTCGTGATCCGCCTGCCTTGGCCTCCCAAAGTGCTGGGATTACAGGTGTGAGCCACCACACCCAGCCTTGTGTGAACTATTTTTATATTCTCAGAGGCAGTACTGCCTAAGAGTCTCAATACCAGATGGGATCGAATCCCAGATCTACTACCTACTGACCTTTGAGCAAATTACTTAATTTCTCTGTGCCTCAGTTTCCTCATCTGCATATTGGAGATAATAGTGTCTACTTCACATGTTATAAGGATTAAACTAATTTACATACATACCAGTGCCTGCCACTTGATAAACCTTTGTAATTATCTGCAAAAGTCAGCAGGTTCCCGCAAAGGCGATGTGAAATGGCAAAATCAGTTTTTATTTTTGAAGTTATCACTATGGAGATACTGTTGGCAAGGCTTCAGCCAGTTGCCGGAGAGATTAATTTCAGCAAGATTTGTGTCAAGGAAACCAGATTAAGAGGCTGCTGCAGTAATCCGGGCAAAAAAATGAAGAGGCCTGTATTATATAACAAACAGTAGTGGGATCAGAAGCAAAAAATATTAAGGCAATATTAAATATAATACACAGGCCTTCATCACTGTTTGGCTGTGAGAGTTGAAGAAGAATTCATAAAGGATTCCCAGGTTTTGGTCTAGGAGGACATTCTCTAAAACAGGATCTAGAAAAAGATTGAGTTCCAAAATCTCAAGCACCTGTATACATCCAAGAGGGCATGCCCAATAGGCAATCTATTCACACTCCAGAAAAGCTGAATTGCAGAGATACCAAACTGAGTAAGTACTACAGTTGAAGTCAAGGAAGTAGATAACATTGGATTTGCATTTATCCTCTTTTTCAATGACCAGGCAATCAAAGCCTACCTTAGGCTAGAAAACATCATCTAATGAAGTTCTGAACATTAAAGGGAAGTCATATTGAAGATTTCAACCTCGAAGTTAATTGTGAAGTTTGTTGCAGATGGCTAATGCTTCAAAGGTAGAAACTGTTTTCTCAGTGATTTGGGTGAAAACATGAACATGAGTCCCTGGTGCTACATTTCCCATCACAGATTGAACAACTGCCAATGATGGGCCCTTCTTTTGGCTCCTGAGGACTTAATTTCCCTAGGGAACTATTGTGGTTATTCAGCTTTAAGACCTTGTAGGAAGAATCAGTTATTTCTCTCTGGGGTCTTACTCAGAGCAAGCAGTATGTAAGTAAATAGTCACTAAGGAGAAACGAGAAATAAACAAGCTTTTAGCAAAATGTATGAACAATTGTTTAAAAAACTGGCCAAATCCTTACAAAAATTATAAATAGACTAAGACAGCTACCCTGTTTTGGATAATCAATGTAACCTACATGAGAATGCATAATTCACACCAGTTTTGCTGTTCCCAACATATAGAAAAAGGTGCATTTCACTTTATGCTAATTACTGCATGTAGTGGTTGTACAAAAGATTGTTTCAGGCAGGGAGAACTCAAAACCAGGAATGAGAACAAGAGTGCAGGCCCGTTCTGCTGGTGCTGCGATCTTGGCCAAGTCTTAGCGTGTAGAATGCAGATAATCTCTCTTTTTTGCCCCACTGTCCCAGAGTTGTGATCAAAAGAAAGCATTTAATGAAACTGTTCTTTGAAAAATTATTTTTAAAATTATTTTAAGGTTGTATTATAAATACGGGCTTCCCATCATTCAGGAATAATATTTTTCACCTCAGAAGGCTCATTAGTTAAAATAATATTGCAAATATCAGTGTCTTGTTCCTAATCATAAAAATAGCCTACCACTTACTAAATGCCTAATATATGCTTCTTTGAGGTGCTCAATGGACTTGCTTTAAACATCACAACTACTTCAGTATCTAAGATACTAAGCTGTTATCCTCTTTCTGGGAAACTGAGGCTTAAAACGGTTAAGTGACTTGGCCAATGTCATGTGAGTGGTAACTATAGTTAGCTTTTAAATCCAGTTCTCTCTGACCCTGAAGTCTATGCTGCTTCAACGATTCTATGTTTTCAGATCCAAAACTGTATTCCGGAAAGAAGTTCAGGTGGGCAAGACTAAAATCAAACCATTATTTTTCAGTCCAGCAGAGCTGAGCCAGAAAGCAGCCCAGTGAATCTGTGCTCTGCACGGTCTTGGTATGTTCTCCGCAGTTCTCATTCCTGATCTAAAGTGTGAGACAGTAAACAACTGACTGATTCAGGACTGCTAAGTCATATACACCTTTAAATATTTAGCAAAAGCAGATTTCAAAAGACACTTAAAATGTATTGCAAAATGTACAGCATTTATTCACATACAGACAAAAAGGCACAATTCTACTAAATAGTTCAACAAAAAAATACAGCTGTCCTCAACTAGTTTTATAAATACTTTCAAAAAGGGGGTAGAAATAAATACAGGATTGGGTCATGTAATATAAAATAGTCATCTCTACATATACTTTTATTTGATTTTTAACTCTTCATGCACCTTTTTTTTTTTTCAATTTTAGCTGAATGGACACCAAGCTAGGCACATAGTGAAAAATCCTCTGTACAAGGTTACAAATGTAATGACAAGTTTGTCCATTTCAAAATAAGATTTGTACACAACACATAAAACCCATCATTTAGATCTTGTGTTTATAACCTAACATGACATTCCAGGCAACTTTACAAAAGTTTAACTAGCCTACATTTTGACATAATACATTAATCATAATCAAAGATATTTCTTGGTCAGGATGCACAAGGAAAGATAAAGCTTAAAAAAAAAAAAAAAAAAGCAAATGGTTCCGTACTAATAGAATGCAAGTGGGTATTTGGGCTGGTTGCTGCTTATGGCCACCTCATACAGAGTTCCCAGCATGACATGAAACTAACTCACAAAGCTATCATTATACTGTCAGAGAAACCGTGCTCTATACCATTTGCATTTCAAAGCAGGAATAAAATGTGTGGGCTTTTTATTTTTGTGTGTTTTGTTTTTGTGTGGGGTTTTTTTTATATATTTTTTGTTTTTGTTTTTGTTTTTTGGTTCAGCATAACTTGGAACATTTGAAAGCTTTTCAACCTAAATGTGGGGAAAAAACAGGTAAGGCATTATTTTTGCACAAAACTAGCATTCCTAATAGTGCAAATGAATCTGATACCTCTTAAAATGGTGAGAGGTCATACACTTACTAGATTAATTTAGATTTTCTTTCTATGGCTTGACAAATTATCCCTCTATAAATTCTACTCTCACCCAGAGCTGTTGCTGTAGTCAAAAGATAACTGCAGATAAAGTCCAACCTTCTCCTGTATCCAGCAAAAGGTTTTTGCTCATATGCCAAAAAAAAAAAAGAAAAAAAAATTTAATTTTTAAATTATGCTACAAGCGAATATACAACTTGGATTCATAAGAACCTTCTATTATCTGTAGCAACAAGCTGATCTGGACAGCAGTCTTTCAAAATGAGCCCCGTAGCTCAAAAATAGTCAATCTAAAAACCTGTCATTCTTTCCCCTCCCCTGAATTAGCTACTAAAATGTATTTGAAAAGTTAAGACTTGGTTTGAAAATGTTCTACATACAATGGGGATGCATCAGATCTACTATTTGATCATCTGATAAAACTTGCATAGCAAGATGGAATTCAATAAGCCTTTTTTGTTGTTGACAATCATCTGGAAGACTTGAAAGTTAACTACAGAACTCAAAGCATTATTCATTAAGTATCATAATGTCCCTGCCATATGGAAACAGATGTATAAATGAATCAGGAATCTGAATATTGGTATTAACAAACTAAGGAGTAATTTTGGGGAAGTCGGGCTTGTTCCAAATGCCCATAATTCTAAATCTCATTGCTATTTAAACTTTCCTTCCTTAAGTTTGATTCACAACCACATTGAATTCCAAAAAAAAATTAACAGGACCTAAACACTATCCACTGTCTTAATACATATGCACTACAGTGAGCGCAAAAACAAAACATTGTACTCAAATTTAATGCTAAATTTATTATTGCTGATAACTTACTAGTTATTGCCATTTGCAATTAGAAAGTCCAAGTTACGAATTAGAGTTTAGAACTCTGACTACAGAAAACCTATTCAAGGGTACACTTCAATCTCTTTCCTATATAACCTTGGTCAATAGTAAGAGCTTATCGCAACTTATTGCCTTTCTATTGTTTTTAAAATATAACCTATTTCGCTTTTCTCTTTTTTTTTTTTTTGTTTTTTGTTTTTTGTTTTTTTTTTTCCTTTTCCTTAAGGAATCCGTTCATGTTGGAAGCCCGGATTCCCCGACATATGCACTAGTGGTTGGCTCTGGGAAGTAAGAGTCACCAGAGTCTGGAAGTTCTTCACTTGAACTTGAGTAGCCATTATACTAGTGGAAGCCAGATGGCCAGGTATTGGCAATGGCCAGGGAAATCCCAAGCTGGCTCAACAGCCAGTGGTTAGGGAAGAGGAAGGTCAAGTGGACTGATAAAAATTGTACTTCAACTGCCCTTATTCATAGATACAACTTTCCTAACAGTCTCACTCTCTACCAGTCTCATATCCACAACCTACTCACAGGCTTCAAGCAGCAGGACCTTGCTACATTTACCCTAAATCTCCACATTGCAGCAGCTCCACCCTGTCCCCTCAGCTCCTCCAATAATGACCTTTTTTAAAACTCTCTTCCCTGACTGCTATATTTACACATAAATTCCCTAGTGTTACTGAAGCTTCAGAGCTGCTTCCTGTGTACTATAATGTAACAAAAATAGCCTTGATGGCCAAATATAAATATGATTTCAAGATCTACCACAGTCCTAGAAAATAAGCTTTATGGGCTGTGAATGGTACCATGAAGGTTTCTCAAGAACCATTCTGGTTCCCTGTATTCAGGTAACCACAAGTTTGTGCTTTGGGAAGAATGCAGAGGGCTATAAAAATTCAGGAGGCTTAGTTAAGCCTTGCCCTCTTTACAATTTATTTCATGCTTATTTTAGTGTTTAGTTCGGGTTCTAGTCTTAGCAGTGTCTTACAGTTACAATCTACTCTTCTGTTTCCTCAACAAGTTGCAAATAACACAAACTTCTCACAAAAATGATTTAAAAATGACTCTGGAAAAAAAAATTTAATCTGAATTGCAAGTAAATGTTTGTGTAGCTCAGGACTAATGGGTTTCTGCTTCTCCCCCATCAGAGCTCTCCTCTAGCACACCCAATGACGAGCCCAAAGGGCTTCCACATCATCTCTGTTGCATCAAGAAGCCAAGATGCTTCTCCTGATAATGTCTGTCCTCCTGCTGATAGTGCTGCTGGTGTGTATACATTTCTTTTCTGATGCCTCACTCTCTGAGTCACTCATTTCCACATCAGGGACATACCCGTCATTCTCATTGTCAGATTTTAATTTGCTTTTTGCCCTTTCCTTGGCTGGAACTCGGCCTAAGCCCAAATACGGGTAGTCTGAGTGCTGGTGGCAGGCCCCTTCGTGGGCCTCTCCCTGCTGCTGCCGTTCCCCCTTCTTTGGAATCCGGAATCCTCCCCAGTTTTTCACTGGGCTGGCAGGTGTTGTAGGCACTTTGACTGTGGTCTGATTATAGTTTACTTTGATTAGGGAGCCATTGCACTTGGGCACGATCTCCTTCCTTGTGCCAGGTGCTGACTGCCCCACTCCAGGGGAGGTGGCAGCTCTTGTGTTGTCCAGATGCCTCTGGGACACATCTGTGGACCTGAGAGGCTTGTGACTCTGTTTAAAAGATTTGTCCTTTAAGTCTCCTTTAATGAGATCACAATGAAAACGATTGTCTCTTCTTTTCCCATGGTCTGGCATCACCACACCATTTTTCTGTTGTGCTGATATGAGACGTGCTTCTGCAAAGGTCTTTTCCAAACCCAGAAGGTTTTCTGGGACCACCATCCCCTCCCTTCTACCACACAGGTCTGGCTGCTTCAGCAGGGTTTTGCCTTCACTTCCAGTGCTGTTCTGCAAAGGATCTCGCTTATGGGGCTTTTTCAGCGAATGAACCAAGGAAGTACCCATTTGTTTTCTGAAGAACGCAGAATGCCACTTCAGGTCCTCTATCTTGGGAGCATCAGGACCCACAGAAGGACTGTTAAACAAAAGCATGTTTTCCAGTGAGGAGGAGGAGCAGGAAGAAGGCACACCTAGGAACATAGAACCACAAGTAAACAAAAATTACAGCAGAAGCAAATCCAAAAGAATAAGCTTCTAGATAGAACCTTAGTGTGGCCCAATTTATGTGAACGCCCCACCCAACAATACAATATTTATACTACCAAGTTTGTACAAATGTGGTTTTTATAGTAAAGATATGACCTGCCTTGAGAATCCGCATTTCATCTGAAGATTCAATATGCCCCATTTTCCAAAACAGCTGAAGCTCACATAATTTTTCATAAAACTGTTCCTCTTCAAATAATACATGTTCCTCCAAACAAAATAACTGTTCTGATTTTCAAAGGGGACTCCATGCAGAACCCATCAGGTGCCTGACGGCTGCCTCTGCCCCTGCCTGGTTACAGAACAGCCGCTGCGCCACACTCCTCCGCTGGCCAGTCTTCTGTCTCCCAGTGAGACTGAGAGTATCCGAAAGGCAAGGACTGGGGCTTCTACGTTTCTCTAAAATGTCTATACCCTCAACAGGGTTACTTTGAGGATAACTACATGTAACCATGTGAAATGAATAAAGGAAATGTTTAAAATAATTACTAAGTGTTCCAAAAAATACTATTATTTTGTGCAAAATACATTGGTGGGATTCAACTGAACTGTCCTTCAACTTGAAGTAAGTTAAATTGATGTTTTTAAATTTTTTATGCAAATCTCAGTAAGACTAAATTTCCATAGCATTACCTAGTAAAAGTTCACATTTCATGAAATAATATTAATCCTCATCATTTGGTAATGCACTCTGACATTTTCTATTATACTTTGTTTTTAATGCTTGTCATGACCCACTGAATTCATCTCACAACCCACTAATGAGTTGTTAGCCCAGTGGGCGAATTCACAGCACAGTGGAGATCATCATAAAGACCATGGTTCTGCAGCAGCCTCAAGATCATCTCGAAAGAGCAAGTCTCATATTTTCTGTCTCCCCGTAAGATATGCACCACCAAGAAAACAAGGCTCAGCCCCCAGGGTATGAGACAGGAGGCCATGAGAACCTAGCGCTCACCGGACACAAACACTGCAAGCAAATGAAACACAGCTAGCGACTCAGAACACAGAGCTGTCATGACCACAGGAGGAGGTATTTTACAACCTGCTGGTTTGGAAATGCCTGCTTTCTCAACAATCAATCATTTGAATCAACCTTCACATCACACTGAATATATTTCTTTTACTCCATCACCTGCCATGGGAAACGAGAATGGTAAGAAGAGGCTAACATTTCCTGAACTCTGATTTCTATCTACTTGACTGTAACCCATGTCTCTAAAGAGCCTCCAACTCATGACCCTCCCCTCATATGCACTGTTTCCACTGAGGACACTCTCACTCAGCCAAATGACCCTACCCACTCAGAATCACACAGTTTAAACCGTGGACCCTAAATGACACATAAATCACGACCATCTGCTCTACTGCAGGCAGGAGACAGCCTTTAGGCATGAATAAGAACACAACTGAAGCCTTGGTCTGGAAAAAGAAAAAAAAATCACCCTGAAGAGTTTCGAGAGCTTACTCAGCAGCAACCTCCAGGAAGATGAATGTTTTCAACTGATCATACCTATGGTTCTCATCTCAGAATGAAAGGAGGATTTGTTTTCCTTTTCTGAAACAGTAGTAAGATAGTAAGACTTCTGAATGCACATCTACATTACCACTATGTTACCACAAAACAACTCCCAAACTTACTATCATTCGCTCACCCAGTAAAAACCTCAGCCATGAAATACAAAAACCTGCCTGCAATATCCATGAGAAATAACTTGAATGAAATCAGATGAAAATGCTCTTTATGGCTTATTTTTACAGGTCATCACTCATTACATAATGACTTAAGAGTTGCAGAAAGCCCTCCAATGGCACAACAGGGCTCCACAGACACAACTTGCGTTAGTGATCCCAGCTCAGCATTTGCTGGCTATAGGCCGGTGATCTGCACCAGCTAGCCTTCCAAGGGCATTAAACAGATCTCATTTATTTGTCTTCAAGTAGGAATCATGAAGAGAGAGTTCACTTTAGAGACTCTGAATCAAACTACTTTTACACATGACACCCTACTTAGAAAATTTATTTTTAAAATCTTAACAAACTCCAAGTTGCATCTAATGAAAAACACTTGATTCATCTGGAAAATACTTAATCTTGGGAAGAAAATTGGCTAGGATATAAATAAGTTACTGCATTCAAACCATGTAACACTTCAAGAACATCATGTAAACCTCTCTAAACATTTGTTCAGCTGACCCAGCTCCCTCTAGTTGCACATAATTGGTAAGATAAACCAGAATTTGGACTTAACGCAACAGGTTATAACAACTTACTTCTTGTCTCTATATGCTGTATAATCTAGACAGAGTGACAGAAAGCTACAAATGCACAAAAACAAGAGTGTATCAACTATGATTGCACAACGCAAGCACCAAGAATGGTACTGCTGTAACTTTAAAGGGTAGTCCAAGGCAGGAGAGAGGTTCACTGTCTTCCAATGAAGTCCAGTTGAAGAGCTACCTGCCTGATCCACACTCAACAGCTCTCCTTCACTGAAATCCTTATACTGCCTACTTGTGGGGGCTTATGATCACAGAATGCAGTGCTAAAACACCCTTAAGAGGTCTTGATTCTAGAATAAACTTTAAGATCAATACAGAGGTTAAACAACCTGCCCAACCTGGTCTTTGCCCTTGATCTCCAAGTAACTGATGTATTCTCTAGAGCAGAGAAAGTATATACCCTAGTTTTCTTTTTATGTTTGTCTAGCCCAGGGCAATATAAAATAGAAGACAATAAATTTTGGTGCTCAATCTCAGAAATATTCAACAATCCATTTACACCAAAAAAATCTGTGAACATTATATAAAAATGGACTGTGTCGTTAAGTACAGTCTTTAGATATATTTACAATATTTACCATGTTACAGATAGAGCCCAAGGCTGAACATAAACCTGTTAGGTATCCCCATTATATGTTTGCCAAGTACTATGTAACATATAAATCACTGTTTCATTTCAGTCAATTCCAAGAGGTAGCTTGAGAGATCCCCATTTTGCACATGAAGAAACTGGGGAGACTCAAAAACTTGGGTCTGTTTGATCAGTAAGCAGAGAACATAGGATTCTACCCATATTTATAGAGGGCAAATTCACAGCTTTTTCCCTTAACCATGATGCCTCAAATTAAAGACCTCCTTTAAATACGAACATGTATGCTTCTTAAATTCTTCTGTAAGAAAATTAAGAAATTATTATTTCTTCCTCAACAGTGTTAAAGTTTACAAACCCCTGCCCTATACTTTCACCTACCAGGGCTTAATGCATACCTGAAACTCTTTCTTGCTCCAAGAGCTTAGTGTAAAGATTGAATATCTGTTCCTGGACTTTGCACACGGACCGTTTAATCTTTTCCCTGCGGGTCACCATGTAAGTGAGGTTCCGAACCTAGAATGTAGAGAATAAAGATTCTAAGTAAGCAATACAGTATGTAACAGTACTTTGGTGCTTTTTAAATTTCTTTGCCTACGAGAAATTACTCCTACTAGGGCCTTGACAGATATTTGAAATCAATATGTAATTTGAACATTTTATCCAATCTCTAACCTCCTTTTGGGCAGATAAGGATTCCACACATACCCCTTAACATAGGCAGCAGCAACACTGAAGAGGGTTAGGGACACGGGAGTGGGAGGGACACCTACAGAACTCATACAGAAGTCCTGCCTCCACCACACCTAACCCGTCCCGGCATAGAGGCAAGTCAAAACGTGCGACCTCTTGGACTTTGCTTATTAATGCATCAGTATCTTCTGTCACTTGGATGGCCAACGGCTTTAGAGCAGTTCAGAAGCCGCTTCTGCACTTCGAGTATCTTCTGAAGGCTGAACTAGGTAAACATGGAGCCAAGGGTCATCAGAGTAGAGCCCCCTGCCCCAGAACCACTGGAAGACCAAATGGTTACCAAGAATCCTAGTAAATGTCTTTGTCAACTGCACACTGAACTCACTGAAATGCCTGGAGCTAGCAGGTAGCTTATGTGTTGCTATGAGGTGTGCGAATGCCTAGGAAACTTCCAACTTTGCCAGTGATTTGCTGGTTGGACATCTCCAGTCCAGTAGTTCTCTGTATCATCACTTGACAAACTGGTATTTCCCCTCTCCTGATTTGTTTTTAACTGAAAAGACCCAGTACTAAGAGTTGGCTCTACTTCGTATCTGATGTGCGACTGCTCTGGATCACGTCACCCTAACCCATGCTCAGTAACCAATGTTTAGATTTGTTCCCCACCTGTCATCACTTAATACACAAAATTTAAAGAATTTGTCCCTAAACTCCCTTAATCCTTCAGTCCTAAAATCTTCTACTGGTCAATCTGACTAGATTACATGGGCCCGAAAACACAGATGTCAGACACAGCACGACAAATACACAATTAAACCCTTCTTCGGGAATATATGGACAAGACCTCCTAAGTCATCTCAGTGGCAGGAGTGAAAAGCAACCACGTTTCCCATTAGCTCCTACAGGCATGCCTTCACTTCCCTAAAAAATCCCATTATCAGCAAACTCTTCCCCTGCCACCTTTATAGGTTTTTTTCCCCATAAACTCAACAAACTAGTATCACCCTACTTTAAGTGGAAAAAGTCCAAAGGTCACCAACCTTTTCTTTTGGCAGTGAGGACAGCAACAAGCATCAACAGACCTTGTGAAGACGCACAAGACTTTGTACCCTGGTGTAAAGCGTCAGTGTAGACTAAACCCTAACAATTGCAGTTGTGCTCAAGGCAGTCTCATTTGCAAGAGGATATGAAGCATTAAGAGAGACAGAATACAGCCTTTCACATTTGCATGGCAGTAAAAATCTCCTGGCCTAAAAAGGAAAATGCCAAGTCAGGCTTCTCCCCCTAATCGATTCACTTTCAGGATCTTCCCATCTTTATTTTGTTATCAATCCCTTATAGTACTATTTCCTGTCTTAAATTATTTTAAAATTAAAGAATTGAGAATAAAAACACTCCCTGTCTGATGGTAAATATTACATGGGTGTCAATCAGCCTAGGTAAGGTAGTCTCTGCCCTTCTCTGACAGCTGCACACCCTCACACCAAGCGGTAGGTGTCCTTTATACAGATTCTGACCAACTTGGGAATGGAAGTGGCTAACAGACTACTGTCTTTGATACTGTGGTTCTACTGAGGGGAGATTAAGAGTGAAGCTCAAGAATGAGGGATCAGACCTAGATCCATAGTAGATTCAAAACTTCTAGGAGACAGAACTGTTTTTGCATTAACAAGGAATCTGACTACTGTAAATAAAAAATGGAAACAAATTCTGACATCTTAAGAGCAGACAGGTTGCTCTCATATTCAAATCAGATGTGTAATACAGATACTTGCATCTCCCATACTTGAAATTATCCTTGAAAATAGAAAAGAAGGAAGCCAGGGAATTTTAACTTTGTATATTATTCAAATTTAATTTTGGTAGCTTTGACCACACTATGGCTGCTAAGTAGAAAAATCCCACTCCTATTCCTCATGATCTGATGGGAAATATCTAATGTAAACCCAAAACACAAAGACCATGATTGTCAATCAGAACAAATCAGCCCCCGACTAACTAGACTAACTACACTTTTTAGTAGTGAGGACTCTAACTAAACCTGACTCTCTCTTATGCATAAAGCTCCCTACGAACAACTCTCAGCCACCTCCACCTGCAGAGCTGGACTGATGCTCTCCCATCCTCAAAACACATCCAGCTTGTCCCTTCCCGCACCAGCTCCACTATGCTCCCTCCCCTGCTTTATCTTCTCCCAACTGTCCTCAAGGAGGTATCTGAAAAAAACACTTAAACCATCTCCAGGTGCACTCTCACACCACCTTAAACCTGATCATCATTTTCCCCTAAAGCAGTGTTCCCAAACAGAAATGTGGGTACCCACAAAACAGAATCACCCTTTGGAGCTGGGGTCCATGAATTTGCATTCCTAAGTTTCCGGATCAGGGAAACACCCTAAAGACCACTGCTCTTAAGAAATCAAAAAGTGGTTTCAGTGTTTTCTTGAATCCAAAACTGTTTGCAACACTGAAGTTGAACATGCCTTTTGTTCAGGGGACGCTGTAGCCTCTACCCAGTTTTCAAAGGTGACCGTTCCACTGAGCAACTAGACGACTGTCCCCCAGGACTTGACCACTTTCTGTAACACTAGCCAGAGTGGAGGTAGCACGTCTTTTAAGTCCTCATTTGCTGAACTCAGGTTTACTGCATCTTGTAGGGAAAAGCAATGAGTGAGACAGCAGCCTTGGGAATTTGACATGGCTACCCACATCAGCAACTGTGTCTTCTTAAAGTTGTGGACTCCCAAGCCCTCCTGAAATCTATTCCTGTCACCTAACTTCCAGATCCAGAACTGGTGCCCACTGTGCAATGCCTTGAGGTGTGTGTTTGCAGGAAAGAGTAGTCACCATAATCACTCAGTTGTCTCAGTTTTCTAATGATGGCTACTCATTTGTCAGTCTCGGAATGATCATATGCCTTGATTGTAGTCACATGTATTAAATGATTTTTGAGGATCTGCTATAAACTGATATTGTGTGAAATAAACAGAAAACTAACTTACTTGAGAAAAAAGTTGGTAGTAATTTTTTTTATTGTCACCCCTGCCCTGATACACTTACTGTTTATAATTACAAATAACTGTGCAACTCTCTGAGCATGGCAAAGATTTCAATTTTTTAATGCCTCCGCCAACACAAGCATCATGGCAAATTTGGGCTAGCACATTTTTTTTTTCTCATTACAATTAGCCAGTTTCAAACTGAGTCTAAGGATAGGTGCAGTGGCTCCTGCCTGTAATCCCAACACTCTGGGAAGCCAAGGCAGGTGGATCACTTGAGGTCAGGAGTTCAAGACCAGCCTGACCAACATGGTGAAACCCTGTATTTACTAAAAATACAAAAATTAGCCAGGCTTGGTGGCATACACCTGTAGTCCCAGCTACTCATGAAGCTGAGGCAGGAGAATCACCTGAACCCGAGAGGCGGAGGCTGCAATGAGCAGAGATCACCACTGCACTCCAGCCTGGGCAACAAAGCAGAACTCCATCTCAAAAAAATAAACTGAATCCAAATTCCCTAAAGTTCCTTAGGCTTTTTAATTAAGTGAACGTAAGTAATGCCACACACACACACATACAAATCCTGATTTATTCCCTGTTTCTCATACATCATTGGCATTGTTCTACTTAAACAGTGACAGTGATGACTCCAAAAAAAAGTTTAGATTTATAAGTGCATGTTAATCTGAGTAACTTAAGTACAGAAAAGAGTTAGTACACCACAAGCATTTTCTACACTTTTATTTTGTGGTGATTGTGAGACAAACACAGTCCAAACAAAAGACTTCTTGTCCTCCCCTCCCAACATCTATCTGACTCCATAGCTCATGCACCCCATTACAGCAGGTGTCGGGCTGGCAAAAAGGCTTCTCACCAGGATTCCAGTTTATCCTTCTCAATCTTTTTCTCATCTCTTAACAAAAATGCCACACATACATGTGTTTGTGAGAGGCAAAGTCTTACTTACACTCACCACCAGGGGGCGTATGGGGGCACAAAAGCCTCACAAACCTGCTCCAGGCTCCTGCCTCCTCCAGGGCTCGAATCTGCGGCCTTCCCAGGAATCCTAACCTGGTCTGGGAAGGGACATCACAAATACGCTGCCACTCGGTCACGTACTGAAAGGAGCTCTAATGCTCACTTTAAGACTTTCACGTCTACATCATCTCTTAACAGGGCCATGCAAGTCTCCAGGAGATCGGGCTTTTTTGGTCCAGTACTTTCTGAGCCTATCCCTGTTCTTTGCCCGCACTCCCATTTCAAATCATCTATGAGTCAGAGACTCTCCCAGGCAGGTTAATCACTCCCCACTAATAAGTGAGCAGCTTGGGGGAGATGTGTTAACTGTTTCAGGCCACTTGGGTACCTTTCAGTGCAGGCTGCTTCAGGCCAGAAACCCTTGCTCCTATCTCTTTCACACTAATGAATTTAATCAGTAGCCAGCAGCCAGGAGAGTTGATGTGGAAGAAACTCTAAGAGCATCCCCAATTAGCAAGCCCTAGCCAGAGACTACCTACAGGGAACAGGAGACCCAGAGGGAAGGCAGCCCACTCATTACTCCTGTAGCAGGAAGGGAAGTCCAACCGGGACTCCAGAGGTGATGGAAAGTGGGGGAGGCACAAAAGCAGCAAAGAGCAGAAGGAAGTGCCAGCAGCTGAGGCTGAGCAGCCAACAGCCACGACATTCCTCAATCTCAGTGTGACATCACATCTGTAGCGTGCTGAGCATGACTGGGGCTCCTCAGACAGATCTGACACTCCTGTGTGCCAGGAATCCCACCCACACTCACACACAGACACAACAGAGACATGGATGGACACGGGACACATACACACTTGCACATAAACACACACTCACAACCTCAGTGATGACCTAGCACCTCACTGCCAGGATTATCTTCTGTAACAGATATGCACGTGTACATACAGCTCATGCACACACATCAGCACCCACTGTCTGCTTTGCTCTGTGACAGTACTGGGAATGCCCCTATGAATGACCCAAATAACAAAGCAGGGGCCAGTGAGCAGCCGTGCTTAGCTCTCCTTCTTAAGCCCAACACCGGCACCTAGAGTTTCCCTGGAATGAACAAGAAATTTTCCTATCTCTGGCCCCCTCCATTATAAATTAAATCCGTTGTGGTTTTCTAAATCAGTCTGTAAACAATCATGAGTCAACTCCTTGGGTCATTTTCCTGGGGCTCAGTTCACTCTAGATCTAGAATGAAAGAGTAGGGGTAGGGAAGACATACCCCCTTTGACCTTACAAAACAGTAAAGATTAATGGGAAAGTGTTTTAAAAAAAGAAAATCACAAAGAAGCTCCCCACTCAGTGGCAGTTTTGCACATATGTACAGTGAGTTTACCAGCCCATAAATATTTTTAACCAACACAACCTCATGCTGTGGTGTGTACAAGGGTCTGAGAGTATATGACTGGCTATCATTTCTTGCTCTGGACGAGCGTTTGCCTCTTTGCATCTTCTTCTCTAAGTCACTATAAGGTGTCAGTGTCAATCATTACCCTCTCCAGGTCCTGCCGCAGATGCGTGAACAGCTGCAGCCTCCTAAACAAGACATCCTGCTCCCGCTTGGCTAGATTGTCCTCTTCGTCTTTCTTTGGGGTAATCAGGGGCTTGTTGAAGTTGACCTTCCTCTTCAGCTTCCAGTACTGGTACAGGAAATCCACTACTTCCTCGGGCAGCCGCAGAGCCCTGGCAACATCCAGCAAGTTGACAAAGGTGTAGAACTCATCCTCCAGCTGCTGCAGCTTCTGCTTACGGACACTCACCCGGTGAGCCTCTTCCCGGTTTTGCTCAAGGCTGGCAAAGGGCTCCAGGGGATTACGGGGGGAACACTCAGGGGCCCCATTCTCCTGTGCAGCCCCCTTGCCAAGACTCTCCTCGGGTTTCCTGTGTGAGCTGTGCTTTGGGCAATACGACTTGAACTTGACTTCATCATTCTCTGCTAAGATGGTCTTCATCTCCAGGCCCCGTTCAAAAGCACAGGTCACATGGAAGGCCGTGCGGCAGTTCTTCACAGAGCACTGGTAAGAACACACAAAGAACATAGAATAGACCATTATAGAGCAACTATGGCAGAAGGCCCGAAGTGCTAGGCACCCCATGTACACAGGCACAGAAAAGAGCCATGCTTCAAGCATGTGCTGTGACAGGAAGTTGTACATGGATTAACCCTGGATGATCATGTCATGTTTTTAAAAGGAAAGGCGTGGGAATTTTTTGTAGAGACTGGGTCTCCCTATGTTGCCCAGGCTGGTCTCCCAACTCTTGGGCAAAAGAGATCCACCTGTCTCGGCCTCCCAAAGTGCTGGGATTACAGGCGTGAGGCACCACACCCAGCCGAGTCTTCAAATTTAAGGGCACTCTTCAGATAAAAGGTTTTAATCAACCAGAACCTAACTTCCCCGGAAAAGAAACTGCATCCAAATCCCATCTTGAAGCAGCCATGAATATACAAATGACATGTGTAGAGGAAGGAAGTGTGGCACTAGGATCATATTCAAAAGAATCTGTACTCAATATGCAAAGTCCACTTTCAGGCATTAACTTGAGTTTTACAGATTTGAGCTCTTCTGATGTAAACTTGAGTTAAGAATCTCCCTGGGAAGAATGACTACAACTCATAGTTTGAACATAAATCCTCATTCTGACTTCCCAGCCAAGAGTCCCAACACAAGTGAGAAAATAAACAGTGCACTTCCTTAAAGGAGCACCAAGGGAAACCGAATAAAAACCCCAAAAGTAGGAGACAAGAGGAATCCAGCACAGGGTAAGTGGGAAAAGGTCTTCACATTTGTGAAGAAGCTTCACCAGATGCACAGAGGACTCGTAAGCCCTGAGATCTGTGCACACTTCTCCTGGCCACTGAAGAGAGGCAGTAGAACTGTGAGACCTTCCCATGGGTCACAGGGAGATCAACCTAGAGACAACCTATGCAGACCACCTCCCCTCTCACTGCCTAATCAGGGCCACAGTTTCGTGCCTTTGATCCAGACAGCAAGCCTCTGGCCTAGCAGGAACAAAGTGATTAACTCCTCCCTAACTGATCTTGCAGAGCAAATCCCTAGAAGGTGGTTCCCCACAGTGACTGAAGCCAGTCCCTTAAAAGCAGTACTGCATTGTGTGAGTCCAAGTGATCCCAAGGGCATGCCAGGGCTGTATGAAGTTGTAGAATCCAGTGGCGCCAAGCCAACTGAGAAGTTTAATTAAACTCATTCAACAGATTCTGAATCACATCACCATAGACAGCAGAGGGTAGAACTGAGGCTTTTTCCCCTAAACTCTTCAGTACTTAGGAGACTCACTGCCAGCCAGGCTTTCTTCTGTTACCATGAGGTCTCTTTTATTAAGAAGAGAAAATCCAGCTCCCTTCACCATTCCACCCTTACAAACAACTAACCACAGAGACTGACATAAATCTGTATGTTCTCTATAAATAACCTCAATTCCAAGAAATGTGTGAAACCAGCTTTGGTGGCAGGAACACACACACACACACACACACACACACACACACACACACAAAACCTGGCCACTGTCGTAAGTAGATAAAGTGTCGTCCCTTGTAGCACACAGCCAAGTGGGAAGTAAAGTGGCAACAGATGATTGAGACACTATCTGTTTGGCTTAAACTACACTTAACCCAAGTGCTCTAACCCTAAAGAGAAATGAACTGCAGCAGAATATTTATACAGGACTTTGTAAAAACACCAAATGGCCTTCCTCTGGGTTTTCCCATTCAGGTTGACTCAGCAAACAGATGTTACAGAAACGTAATCCAGAGCCTTCACAGCTGCAGACATTTCAGAGAGGAATTCTTTTAATAAAATCAATCCACTCTGTGAAGATATGAAAAATTGTCAGCCTTCTTTGGCCTCTTCTTAAGATTAATGTTCTGGGAAAAAGAGGTCAATGGCAACAAAAAAAAGTCATTATGTCGTCTCTCTTCAAAAGGGAAACAAAGATCCCATTCGCCTACCTCTTTTAAACAATAATTATGGACAGGGATTGGCATACTCAGGAAAGGGCATAAATTCTACACTCAGAACACTGGGGAGCATGGTCTGCTGCAGCCTGTTTCCTTCCAGTGCACACATGCATATGCAAACTCACACACATATACTCACACATACAGACGCATACTCCCCTGCATATTCACACAAATACACATACATACTCGCAAACTCAAAGGCATACTCACATGCACTCACACGCATACTCACGTACACGCATAGTCACGCATACATTCACACACCTAATTAAATATGCATACATGTGTACTCACATGCATAACCACACAAATAGAAGTACATACATGCAGACTCACACATACACGTGCATAATCACATGCATACTCATCCACACACACACGCTCACACGCATACTCACACACACACACAAGTATATCGGCTCTCCCCCTTTTTCTCTTCCGGCTCCACTCTCCTTCCCCGATCCCACTCTTGGGCAGAGGTGTTTGTCATGTATTCAAATGCCAAAAATATATCCACTATTTCCAAGGTCCCCAGCCAAATCCCACCAGCTGTCTCATGACCCACCCTCCAAATATTTCCCTTATACTTTGGATTCTTGAACACCAGTCGAAGTGATAAAGAAGAAAATAGAACCTCTGGGCTTGTTAAAAAATGAAAAAATTTTAAGACTGCCTTACTGAAAGAAGTATTTATCAGCCAAAATACAAACTGACTTTGCCAAATGAGGTCATTTCTTTAAAACCCATAGCTGACAGTATGACTACGCTCTTGGAGCTTATGTCTGTGCTGAGCTGCTGTTTTTTTCTGCTTTCAGAGAGAAGCCATTCCAAAACAGTGCCTCTGCTCCCAGAATTCAATGAGGAAACCAAAGAAGAGCCTGGGGCCTGTGCTGGTACATCCCAAAAGATCCAAACTTAACCTGAAGGGCCCCCATCAGCCACACACAGCATTGCAGGCCCCTCTAATCCTGTCTTGATGTCAATCAATAACATGAGGCCTAGAAATGAACTTCTCAGGTCAAGTTTTAGAGCACATGAAAAACAGTATGCCATCTATATTCCCTCCTTAATTTCCCTATCTCATGACAGCCCATACTCGTCTGCACATGGACATGTAAAAGCAGACAGGCAACACGTTTACACACAGGTTTGCAAGTGCTCTTTCATACACACACTCATGCACGCAGTGCCATAAAGAATCAGATCTCCAGATTATGTCTCAATCAGATGCCAGCATACACAGGAGCACCTCATGGACACCCCTCTACCCAGGTGTTCAAAGAGTCTCTGTTTTTCCAAATGCAAATTCATCAGCATGTCCCCTTGATTACTAACAGGTGTGTGCACACTGTGGAAACCTGCAGTCTCAGAAGGCAGCCACAGAGGTGGGCCAGCATCTGCAGCTATACTCGGTGACTAAGACTCCTAGGAGGTGTCTGCCTGTGGAAAGAAGCTATGATGCTTTGGGCAGAAAGAGGGGAGCGAGAAACAAACTGGAATCA
Organism: Saimiri boliviensis; assembly: GCF_048565385.1. NCBI lineage: Eukaryota > Metazoa > Chordata > Mammalia > Primates > Cebidae > Saimiri > Saimiri boliviensis. The sequence goes on from NC_133451.1 coordinate 159,568,371, forward strand.
CCTCACAGCTCAGAGGAACTTCAGAATTACCCTGTGACTGTGAAAGCTCGGGTTCTGGTTACACCGGATACAGTCAGCCAATTAAAGGTGTGTGTGCATACTGGTGCTCAAGTCAACCCTTAGGAACCTCATTCTGCTTCCTGGAACTAGTCCCCTTTCCAAACACTTGGACAGGTCACAGAGCTTTCCCTCATCCTGCTCCCTGCCATGCAGGAAAGGAAAATGAAGCCATTCTTATGAAGCTAATTACCTGAATAGAGGCCCCAAACTTCTCATTGCAGAGGCTGCACACTAGGGCCCACCGACTGCTGGGAATGTGTGACACCTTGGTGATGGGCTCCATCTTCTCTGGGCTCCCAATGCTCACCTAAAGGTCAGAAAATAACAAGAAAGGGTGGCACAGGTCATCAGAGGCTGAACATGAATGTTAGAAACTAAAAGATCCTTTTCCTACATCCCTCCTACCAGACATTGGCGAGGGATACTCATTCACCTAGGACAAAGCAAACCCTACTTTAAAAGCCTTAGAACACCTCAGTGACAATCGAGCCCAGAGCCCAGTCCCTATCTGACAGACATCCCTGTTTGTTTAAAAAAAAAAAAAAAAAAAACACTTAGATAACTGAGTTTTCACTTCTCACCAAAGTCCCTGATGACAAAGACTCATGTAATCTCTAGCCCATAACAAGTTGGTCAAAACTAAAAATCCATCTTAAATATATTCAAATAGGGTATCAACAACAGGGTAAGTAAATACAACCTGTTTTTAATCTCTCGCCAAAGAAAACCATTTTCTTCAGTCCAAAAATGACTACATTCAAGATGGGAAATTACAAAGATAAATAAGGTATCATCTCTGCATTCAGCCTGGATCACCAAATTGTATCCTGTCAATACCAAACCACGAGACCTGGTGCTACCAAGACCCTAATCATGAAACCTCAATCCAAATCATCCTCAAATAATTTTCCCTGGAAGGAAAAAGTACCAAAATCACTCCCAAAAAATGCTGGAATTTGAATCACAAATTATATTCTCACACTCAGCTATGCAAACTTTATTAGTCAAGATCTAAGACTAGAAATAAATTAGACCAGATCTGAAATTAAAAAGGTTGAGGCACAATAAAGGTTTGAATAAAAATCACCAAAGCATGACCAAGAGTGGTCGTTTTTTAACCACGGTGGTACCTCCTGTACACCATGCCACACACAGGATGGAAAGCTGATCCCTGGGGAACGACACCCCTAGGGCCACAGCTGGTTAAGTGCTGCAGGTCTGCTCCAGGGAGTGAGTGTTGCGATGGGAAGGCTCGCTGAGATGGATGGGTGAGGCAAAGTTTGAACACCACCAACTTACAGTCCCAACTGACTGCTGCTTCCCGCTAACATTGCCACAAATTTACATTCCATGACAAGATGACAGTGTGCTTAAGATTCAGTTTTTCCCAAAGGAAAAAGGTAGCAATTAAAAGGTGTCTTTTTACTCATCAGCTACAATACTACCTATTTATGCATGGTTCTCCACCCACTCACCGAATCCCAGTTAAAAGCCAGGACCTTCTGAGCTAAGGTGCTATTAAGAACCATGCGTTGCCGGGCGTGGTGGCTCACGCCTGTAATACTAGCACTCTGGGAGCCCAAAGAGAGCAGATCACGAGGTCAGGAGATCGAGACCATCCTGGCTAACACGGTGAAACCCTGTCTCTACTAAAAATACGAAAAAATATTTGCTAGGCATGGTGGCACACACCTGTATTCCCAACTACTCGGGAAACTGAGGCAGGAGAATCGCTTAAACCCAAGAGGTGGAGGTTGCTGTGAGCCAAGATCACACCACTGCACGACAGAGACCTGACCTCAAAAAAAAAAGAAAAAAAAAAAAAACCATGCCTGGCCAGGCACAGTGGCTTACGCCTGTAATCCCAACACTTTGGGAAGCTAAGGAAACAGACTGCTTGAACCCAAGAGTTTGGGACCAGCCAGAACAACAAAGTGGGATCTCTTCACTACAAAAAATAAAAATAAAAAATAAGCCAGGCATGGTAACACATGCCTAGAATCCCGGCTACTCAAAAGGCTGAGGTGGGAGGATCACTTGAGCCCAGGAGGTCAAGGCTGCAGTGAGCCATGATCGAGCTCACTGCACTCCAGCCTGGGTGACAGAATAAGACCCTGTCACAAAAAAAGTAGTAACACCACAAAAGAACCACACTTACCTCAGGGATCCACAGGGCACAGCTGACATGGACCCACTTGGTTCCACTACGGGTGGGCTTCATAGCTCCACCCTTCTTGGGACACAGCAGACATCTTGGCCGAACCCCCAGGGCACATGTCCGGCACAGCCAGCTGCCCTCTGGCACCTTGAGGATTCCATAACAGGCCTGTGATGCCACAGCACATCCCCGAGGAATAGAGAAAAAGAGAAAATATTATTTTTCCCATTATATCTATTCATTTAAAAACATCTAGAAAGATTTTAACAGAACCACCACCAAAGTAGAGACACTCCCACAGCTTCCTGGCTATGAACCTCTCCCCTCGGGAAAAATGCCAGGCAGCCTCAAAGTAGCACTTAGGAGATGTGTGAGCTCTGCTGATACAATACATATTTATTTCGCAGAGGGTGGTCCTGGAAACTACTTGGTGACAGAAAGGTTTATATGAAATTTGGTTTGCTCTGTTGCTGCAGAAACCCATCTATATGAAGTTTCTAAATACTGAGCAGTAAGTCCTGCTCAGTATTCAGAAACTTCATATAGATGGGTTTAGTAGCAGTAAGTGGAGTGTAGAAACATGCCACAGGGTTCCTTGAGAGAAGCTATTCCTCTGCTTTACTGTCAAAGGTGGGATACAGAGTGTGGAGAAAAAGCACAAAGCAGTTGAGAGAATCTCCCAAAGCTGCTGAATGAGATGACAGTGGAACGGGAAAAGAAGCCTGCGCACTCTCCAGGCTAAGCAAACACCACACCAACTAGATATCAGCACTCTCCCAGGTGAACACAATGGAGCAGAAAAAGGAGACCTACTCAGACAGAATGTAGTCCCTTAGCTGATAGTTAAAATGAATCCAGCCTTTTAGAAATAAAGATAAAAAATAATGTAAATTTAAAAATAAAGCCTGTTTTGCACAAGATGGCAAAATTACACAAGATGACATAAACTGCTGAAATCAAGGCTTTTAAACAACTAAAGTAATTAACAGAGTTCGAAGACAGAGAAGGTTAATGTTAAATAAGTGAAAAATAAAAACGATGGTACCAGGAGCATGTTCAGAAAGCCCTTTAAAAACCAAACTGTTCAAAACTTTATCCTTAAATGACCTGGAAGTCAGAAAGTCAAGAGTCACAGTAGCAGAGCTCTAATTTTTCAGAGAGAAAAAATACAGCTGCTATGTAATCTGAATACCCACGATGCAAAAAGGAAAACCACAAGGATGAGAGTTGAGGGAAGAAAAGTCACACTTCAGATCAAAGCCCCAGAGCGCTGTGTCGGAGCCATGAATAAGCCACTGTCAACATGGACTTACTAGAAAAAAATTTTAACAGAGCTAAGTGATACTATAAAGGTTTCAAAATACTAAAGGTCTGTATCAGACATTCTAGAGCCACATGTGAAAGAGAATTTTTTAATGGAAAAGCAGGTCTAAGCTAATTTATAAGATTACATAAAGTATGCCTTAAAGATATACCATGAAGGATTTTCTCAAAGGAAAAGATGAAGTAAATGTTAAGGAAAAGAGACAAGGTGATATGGCAGCAAGAACAGAAGGCAAAGAAGGGGGCATCCAAAAGCCTTAAAATACAACTCTGCCACTCGCCCATTGTGACAGTTTGCACAACCCTGCCCGACATCACTTAACTTGTTGATAAAACAAGGTTGACCAGTTTTCAAGCAGAACCCTTTCTTTCAAAAAGTTTTTCCATCAGGAAAAAAATAGCAAGTAACGACAGGAAAAAGACTGAGAAGTCAGCCAAGTAAATACAAGAAGCACCAGCAACCAAAAAGCAACACTAGCCATCAGGGTGCTCATGTCACAGGACAAAGCCACCATAGGAATTCTCACTACCGTAAGGAGACTTCCCAGACAGTGTGAGATCCAGAGTAACAGACAGCGATGACGTGACTGAAGCAGGAGTCGCAGGTCTCCCTGTCAAGAGAAGCCAGGACTGGGCCACAACTGGGGAGGTCTTCACAGAGGGAAAGCCTAAGAGGTCACAAATTATGAAGCACAAGGTAATCAAGAACTTTATGGAGCAAACATGCTTCTTCTTCCCAAGAAGTCACCAAGCACCTATTCCACACAAGTCTTTCAAGTTTGCTTTAAATCTCAGCATCAACAGGTGAATTCCAAGAAAGTACTTCCAGATAGCCTTTTAAATCCTAAGAATATACATGGGCACATGTCCCCACACAAATCCAAATTTCTTCATTACTGCATTAAAAACTAAGTAAGAAAGAAAAGAGGCACTGAGATTGTCATAAACTTTTTAAGTTGCCTAACGCCCATCCTCTTGAAATCTAAGAGTTTACCTTTCAGTGGATCTTAGCAAGCAACCACCAAAACCTACTGTCCTGTTTTTTAAGACAGGAAATCACCTTCAAGAAAAAGGGCTGCTTTCTTCTCCCTTAACAGCTCAGCTTATATCCTAACACATGGTCACAAATATGACAGGCAAATTATGTCCACTAAAAGACATGCTAAAGTCCTAACCCCAATATCTCAAAATGTGACCTTCTTTAGAGATAGTCATTGCAGATGAATTTTTTAAGATGTGCTCATTCACTCTGAATTAGGATTGGGTCCCTAATCCAATAGGACCGGTGTCCTTCTAAGAAGACCACCATGTAAAAAGACAGAGACACAGGGAGAACGCACATGATGATGAAGGCAGCCGCAAGCCAAAGAACGCCCAAGATTACTGTAAACCACCATAAGCTATGAAGAGGCAAGGAAGGACTCTCCTGCATGTTTCAGAGAAGCCCAGCACTGCCAATACCTCAATTCTGGATTTCTAGCCTCCAGAATGGCAAGACAATACATTTTTGTTGTTTGAAGCACACACAGTCTATTGTAATTTGTTACACAGGGCAGCTGTAAAAAAACTAATACAACACACTAACCACTTTTTTAAAGGTTTGTTTTCTCAGTGTTCTTAATACCTAAACTTAGGTGTTACAGTAGGACATAGGGGGCTCATCATTCTTTTTTAAGTAAACTTGACTTTTGTGGATAAGAATAAAACACTATGGGAAGAAAGACAATTTCCACAGTGGATGCATGCTATCCTCCTGGCTGCAAAAGCAGAGGATATAGTTCAATAACCAAGAACCTATCAGGGAAAAAGAAAGTCTATGGGGCACATTTCTTTAAATCATAGAAAAACGGACCCCATTGAGAGAAAGAATCCTAGACTCCAGGCACACACTCCCACAGCAGACAGGCTCGTGCCCCAGGTTTCGTTCTGGCCTCCCTGCCCCACATACCTGGTGCACACAGATGTTGCATTTATCACAGAACACCATCTCATTGCCGTCCTCACCATCAGGAGACTGGCAGACATCACAGACAACATCTTCATCATATTCGATCCCCAGGCCTTCCTCAGTCTCTATGGCGTGATTCATATTGTCATAACATCGCTGCTCAAACTCCTCTAGAACCCTTTCCATGGTGTATTCATCTAGTTCAGGCATTCCTGAAGTTAAAAATGCCACAAAACCCATTTTAATAAATCCATATTAATAAATATTATAATAAAACAGTATTGGTTTATGTTTATGTATACTTAAAAATAATTTAAATGAATAAATAATATTATAAATAAATCCATCGCTAGCCAGGCACAGTGGCTCACACCTGAGCCTAGGAGCTCAAGGTCAGCCTGGGCAACATAGTGGAACCCCATCTCTACAAAAAATACAAAAATGAGCCAGCTGTGGTGGCATACACCTATAGTCCCAATCACTCAAGAGCCTGCGGTGGGAGGATTGCTTGAGCCCAGGAGTTTGGGGCTATATTGAGCCATGACTGTGCCACTGTGATCCAGCCTGAGTGACACAAGACCCTGTATCATATCAATTAATCAACCCATTGATTCATCCATCCCTGAGTGCCCCAAAATTTTGTATTAAATGCTTATCAGATTCTTCTAAGAAATAATCTTCAAAGGAGTCTTCCAGGAAACTGTATGTTCCTTACAGTCAGGTAGTTGAGGATGCAGTATAGTGAGTGGAAAAGCAAAGAGTAAACCTTAAAAGAATTCAAGGATATTAGGCCGGGCGCGGTGGCTCAAGCCTGTAATCGCAGCACTTTGGGAGGCCAAGGCGGGTGGATCACGAGGTCGAGAGATCGAGACCATCCTGGTCAACATGGTGAAACCCCGTCTCTACTAAAAATACAAAAAATTAGCTGGGCATGGTGGCACGTGCCTGTAATCTCAGCTACTCAGGAGGCTGAGGCAGGAGAACTGCCTGAACCCAGGAGGCGGAGGTTGCGGTGAGCCGAGATCGCCCGCCATTGCACTCCAGCCTGGGTAACAAGAGCGAAACTCCGTCTCAAAAAAAAAAAAAAAAAAAGAATTCAAGGATATTAAATACATATACTGTTGAATAAATCATTTCACTACACTCTTTACACGTAAAAACTAACATGTAAATGACTTCAAAACCATGACCTTATTGGTTTGAGTGGTTTTTTTTTTTTTAATTTGCCTTTCTTGGTAGGTAAAACAGTCCTCTGAAAACAAACTTCACTTTGGGCACTCTAACATTTTTAAATGGTTTATTCCTCCTCGCCCTCTGACTTCTACAAAGTTGAAAAATATAGTTAACCAAACGCAAAAAATAATGAAACACCAGGTACAGTGGCTCATGCCTGTAATCCCAGCACTTTGGGAGGCTGAGGCAGGCAGATCATTTGAAGTCAGGAGTTCAAGACCAGCCTGGCCAACATGGCAAAATCCTATCTCTACTAAAAACACAAAAATTAGCCGAGCATGGTGGCGGGTGCCAATAATCCCAGCTACTTGGCAGGCTGAGAAAGAGAATCGCTTGAACTCAGGAGGTGGAGGTTGCAGTGAGCCAAGATTGCACCACTGTACTCTAGCCTGGGCCACAGAGAGAGACTTCATCTAATAAATAAATAAAACAGCTAAGACAAACATCTTTCACATGTGTTCTGTTATAAAATTACATAATTAATCCTGCCAATATATTTAACAGTATCTTCAAATATGTATTAGTCCAATTTTTTTTTTTTTTTTAAATTAAAGATGGAGTTTTACCATGTTGGTCAGGCTGGTCTTGAACTCCCGACCTCAGGTGATCCACCCACCTTGGCCTCCAAAGTGCTTGGATTACAGGCGTGAGCCACCACGCCCAGCCACCCCAATTCTTATTATTTAAACCATTCACAAATGCCAAGAGTCTTTGGGCTGAGTCCTCTGACTTAGCATAGGACTCCTAGATTCCAGTCAAGTGCATTCCACTGGTCTTTATTATGTGCTTACAACAAAGCAGAAACTGCATAATCTCTGAAGCTAAAATTTAGTGGTTCAGTTCCAAGAGATCTCTGAGAACTCCTGAACATAGCCATAAAACCACCTTGTGCCCTGCTCATGTTTTGGCTATTAATCCCTAAAGCAGAACCAAGAAGGATATCTGTTCTGTCTATAAAAACACCTGAGTAACCAAGTAAGTAGAAAACAACCACATGCTCAGCTCAGTCCACACTATCGCTCCCATTCAACAGACTGGTGAGCCTAATAGCAGGACAAACATCTATTATAAGCCATACCCTATGCTAGGCTCCCTGGAAAGACCCAAAAGAAAAGGTCTTTGCCCTTCAAGGCTGTGAATCTACCACCACCAAAGATCCTGTGATTATTTACTATGTCCTTGATTGTAATACACAGCCCCTTCCTACCACTTCCCCACCCTATACCTACAGCACAAAAGCTAATTAATCCTCATGGTTTTTCACACTGACCCCAGACATGACTCCACTGTCTTATTCATCAAGATCCTCAAGGCAACCCTTAACAATCAGAACTGGCATGTGAGATGAGACCTATATGCCATCCCCGTCTCAACACCATGAGATGCAAGTACATGATGTACAGAAGCTCCAACCTCTACATACACTAAAATGAGCTTGTAGAAAAGAGGTGGAGAAGGGCTGGGCATTCGGCTAACATGAGGCTTTGCTGAAGGAAAGCCAGGACAAAGATAAACAGGAAGGAAAAAGCAGTCCAGGTTTGGAGCACGATGTAAGGAAAATCGCTGAAGTTAAAACACAAGTGACATGCTTGGAAATGGGGAGCATGCCTGGAATAGTGTTCATTTACAGAAGCAGCAAGCCATGGCTAAAAAAGGAATCTGGATGGCATCACAGGAAAAAAATATTAGAGCAGGTAACTGTGGACCATGCCCTTTTGTCACTTAATTGCCCTGGACTTCAGCTTCCTTAAGGTAAGTGAATGAGGGAGTTAGATCAGAACAGGGATGGGAATTCCCTGGTGCCTAAGTCGAGGAGTCCCTGCTTCCACTCTGAATCCATCTCAACACATCTGACACAGTCCAACAGGCTAAGCTCTAAGGCAGGGCTGCGATTCTTACTGACTGAAGCGGTGATGCAACTGCCTTCACCTGGCAGTGAGGAGGTTTTTGCCACTCACCTACCTGCCTAAAATACAACTCCATTCATCACTGGTTAATAAAATAATGTAATACATGATCTCTCACCCATCTCCTTAAATTCTTCATTGGTCAGTTCCAGCCACGCAGCATCCATGTCATTGAGGTCATAACGACACACGCTGTCAGCCAGCGTCCGGATGTCCACATAGCCCAACTCAGGAGGCTCAGAGCCTGATGACACGATGTACTTCTTGGGCCTGATGAACATGAGGGATTTCTCTTCAGACACAACCCTGGATAATAAAAAAGGCAGCCAGGTTATTACCCTTTCAGCCACAGAGAATGGAGTGTGCCACAAGGCCACAGGTGTCACTTCCTCCTCCAACTCTCAGAGCCCCAGGTCATCACCAGGTTTATTAAGAACAAAAGCTGAAAACCTGAATGTCACTGCTAATAAAACCTTAACAAGAAGTTGTTAAAGCCTGCGAACAGGAAATAGATACAAATGAAAACACTGTAGAAGCCTTCCAAACCTGCTTCCCGGGACCCTGCTGTGCCCTGCCCACCACCTCTGACCACTATGGCCTGCAGCCAACACCACTGATCCCAATATTTCAAAAGTTAGTCATTAAATCACTTTCCATTAACCAGACCTGCCCATCCCTGCTGGAGGCCATTAGAACCAGGGCACCACACAGGCATGGCAGGCACAACAGACTCTGAAAACCAGAGGGAGATACCCACCAACCCTCTCACCTCACAAAAGAAGATGGAGAGAAGGAAAAGAAAATTAGGGCTTGGGCCAGGAACGCTGGCTCAAGCCTGTAATCCCAGCACTTTGGAAGGCCAAGGCAGGCAGATCATCTGAGGTCAGGAGTTCAAGACCAGCCTGGCAAACACAGTGAAACCCCGTCTCTACCTAAAATACAAAAGTTAGCCAGGTGTGTTGGCACGCGCCTGTAGTCCCAGCTATTCAAGTGGCTGAGGCAGGACAATCGATTGAACCAGGGAGGTGGAGGTTGCAGTGAGCCGAGATTGTACCACGGCACTCCAGCCTGGGCGACAAAGTAAGACTGTCTCAAAAACAAACAAAAAGGAAATTAGGCCTCGGCGATTGCCAACAAATCTAAGAATCAGAGTGCCAGCCAAGAAAGGGACAAGCTCAACATATACCTATGATCTCAGGAACAGAAACACAAGTTTCCTCCCCTCCTGGTACTGCCACATACCCTCCCAACCTTTACCACCTGGAGAGGTGTTTTCAAACTCACCCCACTCAAAATAAGAGAGCACGCACAAGATGAGAAAATCATTCCCAACTTGGGACCAAAAAAGGCCGTCTTCCTAATCCCAGGCCCAAGGCTCCACAAAGTCCCTCCACATCTGTTTCCACAGTTTCAATTACTGTCAACAGGCTGCCCAGAGTCTGTCAGAGTACCTTCATCACCCTTAGAATTACAAGAGTGATTTTACCTACATGACACTGAGATGAACAAACCGATGGGATTTATTTCTTCTACTCAACCAAGAGCAGGGATCCAACTGAAAACCTCCACAAGCTTTATTAATGCTCACTTCTGTCCTGGGGTCCCCACTGAAAGCGAAGCATTCAGCAAGTACTCCTGGACTGGGGCTGCCAGTGCTGAATCAAGTGGTGCTGCATCTCAGAGACAGACTCTGAGGCAAATACACGGTCTGCCCCACCCCCTGCAAGGCTCAGTGTCCAATATATTCCACAGGCCCAGACTCTCATCTGTGGGGGTCATCCTGGCACTCCTGATTGGTCACTAAGCCTGATTAAGACAGGGGCATTTGTCACCATTGGATAGACTCCCCAGAGAACCCAAAATGACGACTCAAATTCGATCATTTTAAGTGCCCAAAAAGAGAGACACAAAGTGGGTGAAAACCAGGAAGCACATCCAGTCAAGCCTTGGAGTGGAGAAGACACTATTTTGCAAAGCAGCAGTCCACTGATGATGGTAGAGAAGCCAGGTGCCAGCTGAGCACAGGGCACTCAATCCTCCCTTCTAAAAGGACTCTGCAGGTGGCATGGAGCCGGCAGCGAGGAACTGAGTAAACCAGCTGCAACCTGGCTGTGAGGAGAGTCGGCGAGGACTTGACCCTGAGGGATCTTTAAAGATAAGTCAGTAAATCCAGAGAACACACCCTCAGAACAATGTGAACAGTCTAAATAAATCCCTCCAAAACTCCCTTCTCCACAAACCCTAACTGGCAGGTCTCCTCACACCTGTCCTCCTCCAAAGGTGGAGGCAACCACAGTAGGTGGAGCAGCTGCCATATCAGTTCCCAAGAAAGACAGACGCTTCACTCTAGGAGAGCTGCTCTCCAGAGTGAACATGGAAGACAGGAAAAGACGGTCCAGATGTGTGAACACCCAAATGTTCCTCCCTCAGTCCATCACTTCCCAGGATGTCTTGGAATTTGTCTTCCTCTCATAAGACAGCAGCACCTCCCCCACCTCCCCACAAGTTTGGAGGCTCACGGTGCTCAAAACCACTATCCTGTATGCCTGAAGTGTGTTGCTTCTGTATTTCCATTTCCACTTGAGGTCTCATGATATTTTATTGCTAAACTATCAGAAACTGTCTCTCAATTGTCTCAGAAATTGTCTCTTTTCAGATGGCTACTGTCAGAGAATAAGGGCAGTGGTGGGTGGAGAGGCTTTTGTCCTCAGGGCATCTCTACCTGGCCACAGGCTGAGGGATGGTCCCTGGGCTCACAGGCACCTGGACCCCTTTCTCCCATTCCTGTCTCCAAGGATCTGCCAACACATAGTACTCATCTGGGTTCAGCTGGTAGGAGTCATGCAACTTCATGGCAGTGATCAGGTCTGTCCTAAACACCTGGAAAAGAAGAGAAAGGGACACTGACATTTGATATTTGCATTCTTATTCAGAGTGCTGGCAGCTGCAATGTAACCATGGAGCTGCCGTGTAACAAGGTCACTGGATCAACATAGAACAAACCTGACCTATTACAGAAGACCTTTGCCTACACGCCTTTTACCTCACTCAGGCATGGGGTGGCAGTGCTGATGGAACCCTGCCTTCTCACTCCCTCAATCCACAGTCCACAATAATGTCAACCAAAAAAAAAAAAAAAAAAAAACTTGTTGTCTGCCTACATGACACTGAGATGAACAAACTGATGGGATTTTTTTTTTTTTTTAACCAAAAGGGCTACCAAAAACATGCACCTAGAAATCTCTGAAGGGAGATACTGCACTCAAGGGTGCTCTAGAAATGTAACTCCACTCACCATGTAACAACTTCAAGTCAAAATCCAGAACCGCCAGGGACTCATCCCCTTTCTTTCATTTTTTTGAAACGGAGTCTTCTTGCTGTGTTGCCCAGGCTGGAGTGCAGTGACATCATCTCGGCTCACTGCAACCTCCACCTCCCAGGTTCAAGCTATCCTCCTGCCTCCCAGCCCCCGAGTAGCTGGGATTACGGGCACATGCCACCACACTTGGCTAATTTTTGTGTTTTTAGTAGAAACAGGGTTCCCCCATGTTGGCCAGGCTGTTCTCAAACTCCTGACTGCAAATGATCCACCGGCCTTTGCCTCCTAAAGTGCTAGGGTTACAGGTGTGAGCCACTGAGCCCAGCCAGGGACTCTTCTATAATCAGACTGCCCCCCACCCAGGCCCTGACTCCAGGGCACCAGGGTTTACAGTATGTTAGCTGGTAAGGTCAAGGTCCAGAATGCCCTAGAAAAATCTGGAAGACAAGCAACCACAGGCCACTGGTTTGATGGGCCTGCAAAGAACATTTGTTTGCACACCTTCACCTGAGGTAACTTCTACCTCGGAAGTTATTTGTGGGAAAAGGAAATAGAGAAAGTAACTACCCTCTCCCAACTCTGCCATAAACAAGCAGACGCAACAGTGCCCCTCTACCAAGAGAGCTACTCAATTCCTTAACACAGGCCAAATGAAGGAAACTACAGGAAAGGCAGCCCTCCCAGGGCCTGTGCCACTGCCGACTCCTGGGCTTGTGGCATTAATCTTAGGTCAGTGAGGGCTGCCCCTGGGGCAGAGAACACCACCATCTCCCAGGCAAGGCTGCACAGCTGGCTCCCTCTCAAGCCTTGGCCTTGGCCCACTCGTGTCTAAGGCTGCATAAGAAAGCTCTGACCTTGGCATCGGGACCAGCCCAAAGTTGTATTTGGCATTGAGCAAGCTTGCATCTGTAAGCTGCCCTGTCTGTTTACACAAGTCACAATGCTGAACTCTCTTTTCTCAGGACAGGGAGTTCTTTCTTGTGCTGCTAAGCAGAGTTCACAACATACGCCTGCTAATAGATCCATATTTGTTTTTCCTGGTGGCTTTTCAGGCTGGTGATCACTTTAATAAACTTCACCATAATAAAGTCTGAGGCAGTGTCTGAATAAAAGGGCCATTTCTCCTGACTGCCATTTTCAATACGGACTATTCCCCAGTATGCCACTCCTCATTTCTAAAGACGTATTAACAAGCAAGAACTAGGCCATGCACCTCCCACAAAAATCACACGTAATACCAGGAGCCTTCCTTTCAAGCACTGAGCTGATGAAGCAGGTGCCCAGCCCAGTGGATACCAACTCCCTGGCCCCCAAGAGAAAAGTACTTTAAAACCTAAAAGATGCCCCATACCTTCAAGAAGCCAATCAAGTTTTAAAAACATATTCCAGCTAAGTGGTATAAATAAAAAACAAAGGAGTGTGTCAAAAAAGAAAGAAAATCTAACTCAAGCAATGAAATGAGAAAAGGCAGCCTGCTATTCCTTTGCTCAAAGACTCAGTCAAGAATTGAAACAAAGGCCCTCAAACGAACATCAACTCCTGAGTTTCTGTAGAGTATGTTAGTGCCCTACATATAGTTTGGACTCAGGGTTGAGAAAAACCTCTGGACCAAAACACAGGGCTGGGCCCCCCGCCTCCTCACTGCTTGGTGTCGGTGCTGGAAGTAGGTTTCAAACTACACCACTAGGCGCCAGGCCTCGTCACACCAGGTCTCAGCTCCTCAGTCCCCTATGTATTCCTGTGCTGAAATAATAGCAGTTCGGTGTGAACATCAGAAAGGTATTTTGGGGACCAGGCACGGTGGCTCACGCCTGTGATACCAGTACTTTGGGAGGCCGAGGCAGGTGGACCACCTGAGATCAGAAGTTCGAGACCAGCCTGACTGTGGTCAAAGCCCGTCTCTTCTAAAAATACAAAAATTAGCCAGGGGTGTTGCCACGTCCCTGTAATCCCAGCTACTTAAGAGGCTGAGGCAGGAGAATCACTTGAACCTGGGAGGCAGAGGTTGCAGTGAGCCGCGATCGCGCCACTACACTTCAGCCTAGGTGACAGAAAGAGACTTTGTCTCAAAAGAAAAAAAAAAAAAAGGTATGTTGGGGGCTATGGACAAAGCACAAGGAATTAAGAAATAAAGAGCAGAGCCAGGCACAGTGGCTCACGCCTATAATCCTAGCACTTTAGGAAGCCGAGGCAGGTAGATCATGAGGTCAGGAGTTTGAGACCAGCCTGGCCATATGGTGAAACCCCATCTCTACTAAAAATACAAAAAATTAGATGGGCGTGGTGGCATGCACCTGTAGTCCCAGCTTCTTGGGAGGCCAAGGCAGGAGAATCGCTTGAACTTGGGAGACAGAGGGTCCAGTGAGCCGAGATCAGACCACTGTACTCCAGCCTGGGTGACAAAACGAGACTCTGTCTCAAAAAAAAAAAAAAAGAAAAAGAGAGCAGTAGAGATACTCCCAGGCAAAGAAAAGGAAGAGAGCACTATAGGTTCAAAGAGAAGAAAGGCATGAAATAAAGCAAAGAGAGGAAGTGGCTACCTTCCCAAGCACATTTGATCATGTTGAAGTACCTCCTGGGACGGTTTTCCACAATTCTAAAGGATGTAAACTACTTCCTCATGGAAGAAGCTATTCCACAACCAAGTAACACCTCCACTAAACGACAGAGCAGCCTCCTGACATTCCCTGTTAGAGCCAGGGAAGTTTCTCCGAGGAATATCTAACTCTGCACTGCCATTACATGATGAGGCTGTCTTTAAAGTCATCCATAAGAAGCAGCACAAAGCAAAGCATTCAACCAAAGAAACTCTTCCTATAATGTTCTCACTTGAAAACTGTGATAAAGTAAAATGCTTTTTCTTCAATGATTTAAAACCTAGCAAAGGTTATTTTAGAATAAACAAACCTCAGGCCTCATAAGAGGGCCCCTAAACAAAGACCAGCAGAGAGAAATTGCACCGAAAAGCAACTTCAGATAGATAACAAAAGTCAGGGAGATGAGGAAACAAAAGACGAGAAACAAATTAAGAAAGGAGGGGAAAGCCTTCAGCATAATCCCCAAAACAAAACTTCCAGAGTTACAGTGGGTTGTTGCCAAATAAGCCACAAATTCATGGCTAAAACTAACTTGAGGCTGGCAGTGACTTGGCAGCAGCTGAACCCACTGATCTCCTGGCCAGAGGAAAAGTTGTTGGGAGCCAGCAAAGATGTAACAGGAAAGAAAAAAATATATATAGTTAATAATAATAACTAACATTACTGAGCATTTTTTATGTGCCAGCAACTATTCACACGCTTTGCATGTATTAGCCTATGTGTATTAACCCACTTAATCCTCACAAGAATCCTATGAGTTCGCCCCATCTTACAGATTTGGAAACTGGGGCACAAGGATTTGAATAATTTTCCCATGGCTGCACAAATAGACACCACTCAACCAAGTATATGGGGCAGCATGTACTCATGCATGGTCAGGCAAGCATTCAAGAAGTACCTCCGAAGGCTTTCGATCTTCATGTCTGGAGCAGGAACTTCTCCTGTGCTGGGATCGGGAATTCTGGGACCAAGTAGTTGACAGGCCTAAAGAAACAAATATCCAAATAAGAACAATTAGACACTGCACAGGTCACTGAGTGTTCTCAGAGGTTTTCTTACTCAAACTCATCCAGGCTCACCTCAGTGCTGTCCCATGAGACCACCTGTGATGCCTTCTTGGCTCTCACAGAACTCCTCCACTTCCATCACTGATTCAACTAACTCTCATTTCTCATGAGCAGGCCTAATGTGCTCATTCTGCGCAGGGATGCTGTATCAAGTATGCATCCAACAGGAGAGAGGACTTTAACAACAATGCAGGTGTGAGTCCTCACCCATAAGCCTGCACTGAAGAGCTTCAAAGTCTCATGCTGGTAAATACAAATTGAAAAACATCAGGCCAGGTACAGTAGCTCCCCCTGTAATCAAAGCACTTTGGGACGACAAGCCAGGCTGATCACCTGAGGTCAGGAGTTCAAGAACAGCTGGCCAACTTGGTGAAACACCACCTCTACTAAAAATACAAAAATTAGCTTCATGCCAGGCGCCACCAGTGGCTCACGCCCATAATCCCAGCACTTTGGGAGGCCAAGGCGGGTGGATCACTTGAGGTTGGGAGTTCAAGACCAGCCTGATCTTGAACATGGAGAAACCCTGTCTCTACTAAAAATGCTCTACTAAATACTCTACTAAAAATTAGCCAGGCATGGTGGTATGTGCCTGTAATCCCAGCTACTCAAGAGGCCAAGGCAGGAGAACTGCTTGAACCCAGGTGCCGGAGGTTGCATTGAGCCAAGATTACACCATTGCACTCAAGCCTGGGCGACAAAAATGAAACTCTGTCTCAAAAAAAAAAAAAAAAAAAAAAAAAAATCCGCTTCGTGTAGTGGCAGACACCTGTAATCTCAGCTACTCTGGAAGCCGAGTCAGGAGAACTGCTTGAACCTAGGAGGCAAAGGCTACAGTGAGCCAAGATTACGTCACTGCACTCCAGCCTGGGAGACAGAGCAAGACTCTGTCTCAAAAAAAGAAAAAGAAAAAGAAAAACATCTGCGTTTTCAATAAGCTTTAACACTTTTTAAAAAAAAAAAAAAAAAGGTTTGACTCCACAAGGCATAAACTTTGCATTCCTGGCCGGGCGCGGTGGCTCACGCCTGTAATCCCAGCACTTTGGGAGGCCGAGGCGGGTGGATCATGAGGTCAAGAGATGGAGACTATCCTGGTCAACATGGTAAAACCCCATCTCTACTAAAAATACAAAAAATTAGCTGGGCATGGTGGTGCGTGCCTGTAATTCCAGGGACTTAGGTTGAGACAGAAGAATTGCCTGAACCCAGGAGGCGGAGGCTGCGGTGAGCCAAGATCGCGCCATTGCACTCCAGCCTGGGTAACGAGCGAAATTCCGTCTCAAAAAAAAAAAAATTTTTAAAAAAAGCAAAGAAACAAAAAACTTTGCATTCCCTAGACAGAGAACCTCAGGCCTATGATGTAATAAGTAGATAGGATAGTGCCGTAAGTGGGGAGGACAGTAGGTAAACAAACTTAGCGAAGACTAAGGGGCCAATGGCCAAACAACCTTTAAAATTGTCTGTTTCACTTTCCCATGAAAATGCCAGTTGGCTCTGTTCTGGCTTTCTTCCAAAGGACCTCTACTCCTATCATCTGGCCTCCCCTAAAACACAGTACATGGATGCTGCCTAACAGGGTCTCCCGACTGCCGCCAAATCTGAGCTCTTCTCTGCTGACACCTCTCCGGCACCAACAACCCCATCCTGCCTGAAATAACACTCTCTCAGTCTCAGTGGCAATTCTTTTTCACTCTGGGGGTTCCTCCTCTCCATGTATCCCATCAACATGGGTTTTTCCTGAACTCTTTCCTCTTTTCTTGCTCCAAATGTTCTCCCCAGGGAGCACTCAACCATGTCCACAGTCTTACCCAGCACACCCAGAGGAACCTGCCAGACCTACATTCCCAGACTAACCTCCCTCCCAAGCTCCAGATCCAGTTTCACCTCAACATTAGACATCAACCCTAAGGTATACCTTAGATCTGTCAACTCAGCATTACAAAAACCAAACCTGCCCTGCCTCTTACATCCCTACTTTGATGACTATTACCATCATTTCTACTTGACATCAGAAATCTAAGAGTCTTCCTAGACTCCTCTCATTCAAGACACAATCAATGGCTGGGTCAATTCCACTTCCCAATAATTCCAGCACCTCTACTTCACCTCTGCCTCTGCCTCCTGTTAATTTGTTACGAAGACAACTTAAGTGCAAAACTTTCCGTTTGTGGGTATCGTACTGCTGCCAGAGATCTGAAAGAGCCCTAACAGCCACATGTAGTATCTGTCCAACTTCATTCACCTCTACCTCCTATTTTTAATAATCACCCCATTCCTGAACACATACTCTTCCATTTTCCAGAATTTAACAAAATCCAGAAAAAATAAAAGGTTGACTGCCATTCTGCCAGGGAAATCATTTTTCCCTCGAACAGGAAGCTCTTATCTCTACAGAATCCAGAGATAGGGACAGAGAATCAAAGCAGCCGTTTAGGAACTTGCGGACCTTAAGAAATAAATTCTGCACATAAGCCTATCATCAGATTTGCAATGACCAAGACTAAAGGGGATTGCCACGTTTCCCTGACAGAGACGAGGTCGGCACTACCCTTTAGCACCAGTTCTGAGGCTCATTACTAGGTCAACTGACTGACTGCTGTTCCGCCAGCAGAATCAGCAGAACTGGAGCTCCTGCTGTTGGCCCCTTGGCATTTCAGTAATGTTTTAGAAAATTATTCTTTCAAAAAATACTAAGTGTGCCTCTTTAGACTCTAAATGAACAAGAATATTTCACTCCCACATTGAAAGAAATATTCTGGGCACACTGGGGTGAACCCAACCTGTAGAAGTTCTAAATCTGGTTATTATTAGAAAAAGGGAAGACAGAAGCCAAGTTAGGAACCTGGAGATTAAGGTGGCTGGGTGGCTCCTAGGGTCTATCAAGAGGCCTCTCTTTCTCCCTCTGGTCCTGGAGGCCATCCTCCAACTGGTCCACAGCCTGAAAGAAGAGACGAGGAAAAGCACACGCAGTGTCTGGATGGAATTCCCAGAAAGTCTGGGGAAGGGAAGAGAGGCAGAACAAAAAGGGATGATCCTCCTCTGCTTTGAATTACTATGGAAAAGGTTACATATGACAAGGAACAAAGCCAGAAATTTAGAGAATCACTCCATTGCTATACTTTAAAAATTAACATGAAGTTGGGGGAAGAGGGTTTTCAGAGTCAAATACTTTCAGACTTAAATAAGAAACAACAAACGTGTTCATTCCTAGGTTTTCTGACCCTCTTGTCTCATCTTGAGGATCTGTCGATCCCTCCTAAGCAGTTTCCGAGGTTCCCAGGAAGCTTGCAGCTTTGCTAGCATAGAACACAACCCAAATAATGACACTCATTTGAAAGCTTTTTCTAGAACTGCTTTTATAAATCCTGAATACTGGGCTGGGCACAGTGGCTCACACCTGTAATCTCAGAACTTTGGGAGGCCAAGGAAAGCGGATCACGAGGTCAGGAGATGGAGACCATCCTGGCCAACATGGTGAAACCCAATCTCTACTAAAATACAAAAATTAGCTGGGCGTGGTGGGGCACACCTGTACTCCCAGCTACTTGGGAGGCTGAGGCAAGAGAATTGCTTGAACCCGGGAGGCAGAGGTTGCAGTGAGCCAAGAACACACCACTGCACTCCAGCCTGGCACCTGGTGACAGAGCGAGACTCTTGTCTCAAAAAACAAAAATAAAAAATAAAATAAAATAAATCCTGAAAATTGCTGTCTAGGCCACATTTGCTTTTAAAAATAGATATACAAAGATGCTACATATTTGATATCCAACAGTAATAACCAAGAGAAACTCTAGTCCACCCAAAAGTAGTCTGCTCCCTTTCCTCTTAATTTACCTAGTGTTGATAGATGATACAATACAGAAGGAGGAAAAGCAAAATTAATCCTATTAAACTCACTTTGCAGAAGGGGAAAGACTGGTAAAGAAACTAAATTTAAATTATCACTGGCATAAGGAATGTTCTTAGCAGCTTATTTATAAAAGCCGAAAATCAGAAACAACCTAAATATCCACTAACAGATTGTGAATAAGCTCTGGTATACCCATACGATGGGACACTACCCAGCAATAAAAAGGAATGAGCTACTGATACACATAGCATGAATGAATGCTGAAGTAATCATCCTGAGTGAAAGAAGACAGACCCCTCCCCCCAAAAAAAGAGTGCATACTGTATTACTCCATTTTACATACAATTCTGAAAATGCAAACTAATCTATAGTGACAAAAACTAGATCAGTGGAAGACTACAGAAAAGTGGGAAGGATTATCTTGATTTCAATGATTTCACAGGTGTAAACACGTCAAAACATATCAAAGTACACAATTTAAACATATGAGGCTCAGAGGCTTTGGGAGGCCAAGGCAGAAGCATGTCAATTACTTCTCAATAAAGCTATTAAACATTTGTCACTGAGATATCATCGACTAACAGTAAGGGGAGAAAATATTCTATTTTACTTTACACGAGTGGTCTGTATAAAACCTAGACTTTGCTGCTGAACCAAGTGAGAATCTGGGTGTGGGCTGTGAACCCAAGGGAACTGCTCTGCCGTCCAAAGTCCAGAAGCAGGTATTTGTTGTTGTTGATCTATTCCTTCTCATTTTCTTATTGTATCAAAAAGTTAATCTATAAACAGCCATTGGTGTAAGACGCAGAATTTGCAACACACGGTATAGCTAAGTCAGTCAGTACTGTGCACACAGCAAATTCTCAGTATTTCTTTGAAAAGTGGATAATTTTTTTTAAGCGTCATTGTTGAGGACCCTCAGTCATGCTCTAACCATCAATGTAACACATGAACTGAAGGTGGCAGGCATTAGGAATATACTCCTGTTTCGCCTAATAGAAGATATGCTTTTGAGCTCAAGAAAAATAAAGCAATAATACATTTACAGATAAATTTGTGGAGCCAGTGCTTCCTGCTTAGAATGCACCTGCAGCTACAGAAACATTCACGGAAAGCCACAGGCTAGAGAATCAAAGGAGTGTCCTGACATTGCTACACCAACACCTCTCTCTACAGCCAGGCTCTCCCCAGACACTTCCCAGGTGGTCAAGAAGCTACCAGAATATTATTAAAACCAAAATAATGAATACTCCCTTTTAATTAAAACAAAAATTATAAACACTTTTGGAAAATATTGGGGGTAGGACAGTGGGATCAAAGCAGAAATTAGAGTATTTCAAATACCAAAAAAAACAGAAGTCAGTGGTTTATGCTACAGCAAAACACCATGCACTTGCTAAAAACTGTGTGCTTGCTACGTTAAAAACTTCGTGGTAAGATTCTGCTGAGTTGGTTTGCATTTTGTTTGTTTCCAGAGTGCTGATAATGACAAACTAATCTAAGTATATGACAAGTAAAATTGTTTTACTTTCTTTTCGCTTTCAGGAAAGGAGTTGGGAACTCTAAAAATCTGCTAATAATGTCTAAAAGTATTTTACTGCCACTCAAAAGGTAAAATTATTAGCTAAGTTCACTTTACTGACAAATTTAAATGACTTTAAATTCTTGACATATACACTGTTCAGTTAAGAGCAAATCTATATTACATTACCTCATGTTAAACACGGGAAAGACTGAGTGGGGAAAAATATTTTGTCTTGTTTTTAATAACCCCAACTTCCATTAAAACAGAATCCGTTGGGTTAATATAAAGTTATAAAAGGCTCATAGATCGTAGTATGAGCATGGACTCTGCCCGGGCATAACGTTCTTTCTGGTCCTGTTTTACAGACATTGCCAACACTCACTCCCCATTTGAAATATTAAAAATAGCCATGCTGTCTTGCCCTAGATCTAAAATAAGAAAAACCTCAAGAGTAAATCTAACACATACTGCACACCTCTTCCACATTTGGTAGCTGATGTGTGATAAGCTTCTCATGTTGTGCCATGCACGAAAGGTTCAAAAATTAGAATGAATGGCAGTGTTAGTGTTTGCTGCACAACAAAATGCAAACTACCAAAGAACCTTGCCACTGATCAAACAGCAGTCCTCCTGTCTTAATCACTGCTCTGGACACTAAATAATATGCTGGTATCTGTCTTTAGAGGTGTTAAACCAGCTTAACAAAGTAAGATGCTTAAAACTGGCAAGTATCGAGTCCAGCAGTCTGGTGTCACAGCAAGGGCACACAGACCTGACAAACGCAACTATGAGTTATCTAAAAGCCAACCTAGCCTTGTATTAGAGTAAAGCAATGCTGTGTTAATTCTCATCTTAAATTAAGCAAATTTAATCTAGTTACTGATTATTTGCTTTAGCTGCATAATAGAAGATAAGCATCTGATGCAACTGCCGTTTAGATCAGGGGCTGACCCTGTAGCTATAGTTTTTACCCCATCATAGCCCACCTTTACAGCCCAACTCACTTCCACTTCCAAACAAAGGCACCGTACACATGTTCAAAGAACTGGCCTAGAAATGTTTCAACATACTTAAATACACTTAGGCCTTCAACCAACTGACACACAAACATCTGACAGTTACCTACCATTTCTGCTGAGGTCCAAGTCCAAGGCAGTGGGAAAATTACTAATTTTAAACGTCAGTTTGCTTCCCTTCTGCCCATTCCTTATCACAGGTGTTGGGGCAGAGCCTGGCTCTGATAAGTGGGGAGACAGAGCATTTCTACTCTAGCTCAGGTGTAGAAACATGGAGACCAGGGACGACCCACATGGAGCCTGGCTCCAGACATTCTTCCCACAGAAAGGCAACAAATCTCTGAAATTTAAGGAAGTCAGACAAGAACAAGAAGCCCTGACATGTCAGCACACTTCTATCATTATTTTTGAAGGAAGGAATGGAACCAATCTCCCTTTGGACCTTTGAGTAGCACCAAATTTAAAAACAACCAAAACCAATAAAAACACCATTTGCTACATATATATAAAGATGCTGGTCATACTCAGGAGGTTGAGGCAGGAAAATCACTTGAACCCAGGAGACGGAGGTTGTAGTGAGCAGAGATCAGGCCACTGCACTCCAGCCTGGACGATAGAGCAAGACTCCGTCTCAAAACAAAAGACTGGGCGCAGTGGCTCTCACCCATAATCCCAACGCTTTGGGAGGCCAAGGCAGGCGGATTGCCTGAGGTTCGGAGTTCGAGACCTAAAATACAAAAAATTAGCCGGGCATGGTGATACATGCCTGTAATCCCAGCTATTCAAAAGGCTGAGGCAGGAGAATCACTTGAACCTGGGAGGCAGAGGCTGCAGTAAGCCAAGATTGCGCCATTGAACTCCAGCTGGGCAAAGAGTGAAACTCCATCTCAAATAAATAAATAAATAAATAAAAGTGCTGATCAGAGCTACTATTGGCCTTAGATAACCAAAAATAAATATTCCCGCTAAAGGATACTTGATATTTTAATTTAGCCTCTGCAGGTTTATTAAAAATGAAATGAAATGTCCTTTAGGTTGTAGAAATACAGTTGACTCTTGAACACCACGGGTTTTAACTGCCCAGTTCACTTACATGACAATTTTGTCCCTGCCACCCCTAAGACAGCAAGACCAACACCTTCCTTTCCTCCTCCTCCTCTTCCACTTACTCAACATGAAGACCTTTATGATGATCTACTTTCACTTACTGAATAGGATTTTTTTTTTTTTTTTTTTTTTTGAGACAGAGTTTCGCTCTTGTTACCCAGGCTGGAGTGCAATGGCGCGATCTCAGCTCACCGCAACCTCTTCCTCCTGGATTCAAGCAATTCTCCTACCTCAGCCTCCTGAGTAGCTGGGATTACAGGCACGTGCCACCATGCCCAGCTAATTTTTTGTATTTTTAGTAGACACGGGGTTTCACCATGTTGACCAGGATGGTCTCGATCTCTTGACCTCGTGATCCACCTGCCTCGGCCTCCCAAAGTGCTGGGATTACAGGCTTGAGCCACCGCGCCCGGCTGAATAGGATATTTTTAATATGTATATATATTTCCTCTCTTTTATGATGTTCTCAATATTTTCTCTAGCTTATATTGTAAAAATACAGTATATAATACATATAACATATAAAATATGTTGATTTGTTTATATTATTATCTTTTTTTTTTTTTTTTTTTTTTGAGACGGAGTTTCGCTCGTTACCCAGGCTGGAGTACAATGGTGCGATCTCGGCTCACCGCAACCTCCGCCTCCTGGGTTCAGGCAATTCTCCTGCCTCAGCCTCCTGAGTAGCTGGGATTACAGGCACGCGCCACCACGCCCAGCTAATTTTTTGTATTTTTAGTAGAGATGGGGTTTCACCATTTGACCAGGATGGTCTCGATCTCTTGACCTCGTGATCTACCCGCCTCAGCCTCCCATAGTGCTCGGATTACAGGCTTGAGCCACCGCGCCCGGCCTGTTTATATTATTAGTAAGGCATCTGGTCAACAGTAAGCTATTAGTAGTTCTTATACACAGAATTTTGATTTGCAGGGTTGAGGGGAGCTGCTTAAGGGTCAACTGTACCGACAGCAGTTAGTGAACCCCATTTCACCAGATTTGCCAAATCCCTAAGGACAGGATCCTGGGCTGGAAAGCAGAAAATTAAGGGCTTGTTTCCCTTGGCCACACTCTGGCACAATGTGTAACTTAAGAGACTGGCTGAGTCACCCAGTCCCTGGAGCCCAGCAACTACAGGCACTGCCTGCAAAAAAACCCATTACTCCATCCAACTGCAGGGCTGGGTCTCCAGGGCACCTGGAGAAAGGTTTCAACTATGACTGCAGCTGGATAAGGACTTGCACCTGGCACAGAAAATGCCTGTCTGTCCCCAACTGTAAATACTATACTGGTATTCCTCTGAACCAGGCCAGAAAACAAGGCAAAGGGCTCCAGACCAGAGGCCAGCAAGTCCTAGCTATGGCTATGGCTGGGCTGCAGCCCCATGCTGACGTCTGCAGCTGCCTCCCCTCCATTTGGACATGGTCTACACTGGGCTGGGAACCGCTGCCAAAATTCTGTCAGGCCTGCAGACTGGAGAGGCTGAGGTATGGCCACTGCATATACCCTGTCCTTCTTGTAAGCAGAACTTTCCAAATGCACAGGCCCAGCAAAAGGAAGGCAGGGTGTGAGGAGCTGACCCAAGTAGGACTCATTTTGTGGACCTGAATGCAGGGACAGAAGGCATGCCCCCTGATGCAGGCCACCCAGTTATAAACAAAAGGAAGACACCAATTCAAATGAGTGGGTTGGTGGCAGAGGCTACACTGTGAACCAGCTGCCTTCAGAAGGGATGGAAAGGGATATGTTCCATGGCAATGAGCATGTGCATCTTTTTGTAAGCCTGGCATTCCAGGGGTTCTTAATGAGAACTGTTTACCACTACCATCATCCACCATAATTATCAAATTATTGAGCCTGGACAGATAGCATGGCCATGAAGCATCAACATGTACTTTACATTGAACCAGCTGTATGACAAAAGGACTGCCGACCTTCTACTAGCAACTACCATTCCTCTCCCACGCTACCAAATTTCCATAGCCTGGGATAACCCTTCGGTAACCTATAAATATTGACCTTCATTCTCCACCCCCAGCTTCTTGACGGAGGCCCGTACAGGCTTGTGACTTGACAGACACACTTTTAGTGAGGTCTGTGGACACTTTCTTCCTCCTTCCTATTCTAACCAGAGCTCTATGGTTTTTTTTTTTTTTTCCAACAGAGACAGGTTCTCACTTTGTTGCCCAGACTAGTCTCCAACTCCTGGGCTCAAGCAATCCTCCCAGCTCAGCCTCCCTAATTGTCGGGATTACAGTCATGAGCCACCGTGCCTGGCCTGAACATACATATTTTAGATGAAATATTTGGTCTTCTAGGGCTTTTAAGGGCTGAATTATAGCTCCCATCCCCAAATGCGTATTTTGAAACCCTAACCCCCAATCTCAGAATGTGACTATATTTGGAGACAGGGCCTTAAAAGGGGTGACTAAGTTAAATGAGGCTATTAGTGTGGGCCCTAATCCAATTTAGTCACATCGAGGCACACCAGGGATGCCTGTGCAGAGGAATGCCAAGTGAGAACACGGTGAGAAGAAGGCCATCTGCAAACCATGAGAGGCCTCAGGAGAAACCACACCTGCCAACAACTTGGATTTCTAGCCTCCAGAACTGTGAGAAAACAAATTTCTGTTGGGTTAAACTACTCAGGCTATGGTACTTTTTTGCAGCATCCTGAGCTGACTAATATGGGGCCTTCTGGACTACTAGGAGCCTCTGGACAACTGAGAGGGGCTAAACTAAGCC
This sequence comes from Saimiri boliviensis, assembly GCF_048565385.1. Taxonomy (NCBI): domain Eukaryota; kingdom Metazoa; phylum Chordata; class Mammalia; order Primates; family Cebidae; genus Saimiri; species Saimiri boliviensis. Next base: position 159,594,223 of record NC_133451.1, read on the forward strand.
AGTGTCCAGAACTACACTGTCCAATATGGTGGGCACTAGCCACATGTGTAAAAGCTTAAAATTCAGCTCCTCACATGCAGTATTAGGGCATTTGCATCCTATGGGACAATACTGATCCAGAAAAGAGAAGGCTCTAAATATGAGAGAACATTCAGGAGAAACTTCCAACCCAGCTCTCCCAAGGAGGAAGGGAGGCAGTGACAAGAGCAACCAGGGTGAGCATACATACACTTGTTACACAATGTCAAGAAAAATATTTAAATAGGGCTCTTAAGCTTTTATTGGGCATTATCTTTATGTGAAGGTAATTCATCAAGCAGTCTTCTAATTCTGACCTGAAAAACAAGACTTTTTTTTTTAAATTAATGCAGGACAAGATTGTGTACTCAAGCAAATAGCATTTATGGAGTACTTATGACTCAGGAAAACACTTTGATAGGTACCACAGAGGGGCAGAGAAGAAATTCCAAAGCATGTTTTTGCCTTAAGGAGTAAAACGCCGGCCAGGCGTGGTGGCTCACACCTGTAATCCCAGCACTTTGGGAGGCCAAGGCGGGTGGATCAGGAGGTCAGGAGATGGAGACTATCCTGGTCAACATGGTGAAACCCCATCTCTACTAAAAATACAAAAATTAGCTGGGCATCATGGCGCAGCCTGTAGTCCCAGCTACTCAGGAGGCTGAGGTAGGAGAATTGCTTGAACCTAGGAGGTAAAGGGTGCAGTGAGCCAAGATCACACCAGTGCACTCCAGCCTGGGTAACAAAAGCGAAACGCCATCTCAAAAAAAAAAAAAAAAAAAAAAAAAGAGTAAAATGCCTAAACATTAGAAAATAAGTAGGGAGGGCTATGAAGTAACAAGTGTCTCAGAAGTTTGGAAGGTATCATCCCAAAGGCTCAGACAGGTGGCTTTTCCTGCCTGCACTTGAAAACAGACCTTCAATATCTTTCCTGAAGTAAGAGGAAAGTCTTTCCCTCGGGAGCTCCTACAACCTCTCTCAACTAGTTCACTTCTCTCCTGCTGCCAACATCAGCAATCACCTCTAAAACTCCCAATTCCTTAGAGCTTCTCATCGCAAGCCCTTCACACCTGACACCCTCCCATAATGGCCAATTCTACTCCCCAATAGCCCCATGCCTCTGCCAAGCACCAACCGAAATATTACACTGAGTTCTATTCTTCATGTTCCTGGTCCCGTCTTCTGAACAGAGTGGGCCCCTACAGCAGCAAAGCCTGGCTTTCTAATGTGCAGCTTTTAATTTGCTTGAAAACTTACAGAGCACAGATAGCTAAAAACAACCCTATTTGCCTAAAAAGTGTTTTATCCTTCAGGATCTGTAAAACCTTCGTCTCCTCTACAAGTTTCCCTGCCTTCCCCTCCTCCGAATCTGTATCTGTAACTGTTTCCACAGTGCATCAAAAAGACATCTCTATTACTGTCCTGATGACTTTCACATCAGACCCGTTCTTACATATGTCTAAAGAACAGTTCCTTGAAAGCAGGCCCAGCTCCTTTCCCATCACATAGTGCAGCAAGCATTCTTTCAAGGTGGCCTGGGTTTAATTTGTAATATAAAACATAAGCTAATGGGTTAAAGCTCAGGCACTGTGCTAGGTACAAAATTTCCCTGTTATCTGAGGGGAGCTCTTCTCTGAGTAGTCTGTTAGCTTCTCAATACACAGACACTGTGTGATATTTATTTTGACTGCCTGGAAGCCAACTAACTTCTGGTTCTCAGCTGCACTGTGAAAATATGAAGTTGCCAGAGAGCTGAGATACAGACAGCAATAGTATTAAATACAGTCACATTAAAACCAAGTGAAGAGCAGAGACTTGCGACCTATTAAGAACCTGTACTTAATAATTTTCGAATCACACTAAGCAGTCTTCAATCTCCCCTTGTATTCAGTTGAACCAGTTAATGATTACCTGGCTTTGATTAAGTTCCCTTTTCATAAAGAGCAACTGCGAAGTGCCATAAATGATGTTTAGGAAAACCAGACACACCAGTGACTCTTGGAACTGGAGTATTCCTCCCAGGATAACAAACAGGAAGCCTCAGGAATGCTTCCCTGCAGTCAACCTTACCCAGTAAGATCTGGTTACAGACCTGCAGTATCACACTCAGGTATATTTCTCCAGGCTTTGGCTTCCTCTGACCTGCCTGATATGCAAAGGGCCTCGGCTATTTAAAGCACTACATTAAAAAATCATGTTTTTACTCTGACCCAAACCCTGGTAGGCTCCAAGAACAACAAAGCGGGACTTACTGCCATTGTCGTCAGAATCCTCACTGCTGCTGGGAAGGCGACCTCGTTTCATGATCTCCCCGGGAAACAGCAGGCAGCCTGCAAAGCAATGAGACAGCACTTAACCCAAGATGATAATACAGAATCATCAAGTTGTGCTTCAGATGGCAGCCCAGGATTTACAGCAAACAAAAGGCTTTAAGTAGCATTTGAATTGTAAACAGTAAAAAGACTAAAGATACATAATTAGGTGCAATCATTAACAGACCAGGTTTAAAAAGGAGGGGGAGGGGTAGAGAAGTCACGTATCAGTAGGTCTCCCAAAGGTGCCAGGTCTCTTTCTATATTCCTGTGTCATTATTACTATAACTACTCTAGGGGTCTTTAGCTGACTGGCAGCAAGCACTGCAGAAAAAAATCCACAGCAATGGACACTGTACTGTGCTTCCTCACTACAGACAGATTCATATTTTATGCGTACATGTGTGGAGTGGGGTGGAGTTGTGCCTGGATGTGTGAATATTTACACTGCACTGGGCATAATTATGCTTCTCAGGCAAATTTTGCTAAAACAACCCTAAAAGCCAAAAGAAACAAAACAAATGGAGTAATGGGAATGCAAATGTCTCCTCTAGCCACCTCCAAGCCCTCAGCATTTTACAACTGGAACAGGAAGGGACAATAGATATTATACAATTCTGATCCAGATCCCTCCCCTTCACATTAAGAAACTAAAGCCAAGAAAGGTTAAGCAGCAACTTCCTCAAGGTCATGTTCTGGGAATGGAGATTCTAATTCCAAATCCAATACTATTTCCACTCCACTTCACCTCAACTCCCTTCAGGACAAATACAACCAAATCTAGCCAAAATAAGAAGTCAGTTTGTACAAAGACCCAGCGTACCTGGCCAACTCCTCCCCAGGCAGCTGGTGATAACAGAACTCTAGCACTACCCTCAAGCAAGAGAAAGGTCTTCTTAGACAGAATGGCCAGTCAATGAATTTACACAGATGATCTCACCATTACATTCACACAGGACAGCTCTCTGAACAAATACAAAATCCTTTTCCAAATTAAAATTACTAATTAACCTGACATCTTTTTGGGTTTTTCACTTCTTTTCGGCAAAGTCTCTCTCCCCTTACCCCGACTCGCACATAAAAATATCAGCATCAGTAAATCAGTTTGCATTTTCTCCTGTAGTATCTTTTGTCATTTTAATTCAGACTCACATAAACTGAACCTAAAAAAGTAGATCAAGTTTTTTCTATACTAATAAAATCAATTTACACGATTCATCCATTCAGGTCCCTAATCTATAACAGCAATATTTTACATATATATATATATATATATATATATATATATATATATATATGGTTTTTGTTTTTTCAGACGAAGTCTCACTCTGTTGCCCAGGCTGGAGTGCAGTGGTGCAATCTTAGCTCACCGCAATCTTCATCTCCCAGGTTCGAGTAATTCTCCTGTCTCACCCTTCTGAGTACCTGGGATTACAGGCATGCACCACCACATCTAGCTAATTTTTGTATTTTTGGTACAGACGGGGTTCCACCATGTTGGTCAGGCTGGTCTTGAATTCCTGACCTCGTGATCACCCCGTCTTGGCCTCCCAAAGTGCTGGGATTACAGGAGTGAGTCACCATACCCAGCCATATTTTATATTTTCTTCCTGAGAAACTCACCCAGCTGAAGTCTGTGGGTTTTTATCAATTGATTCTTTAAAAGCCATTAAAACAATGTACCAAGAGAAAGCCAGGACATGAGTCCTGATCAGCATGGGTCATGAGCTATGTTGGACATACTTTGGAAGCTGGGGTTCCATGCTGTAGGCATAGTCAAGTCCTAAAAGCCACTCCCAACCCTTTTCCAAGAGCCCTACTCACCACCCATGACCAGGCAATCTACAACTAGGCCTGGGGCAAGCCCACTCCAGCCCTCAGATTCCATGACCAAGAAACACCTGTGACCCACTCCCTATTAGACTGTCTTCTCTGCCCTGTGTGTGCCAAAAACACCAACTGCAGACAGCTAAGCTCTCCAGCCTTCTAGAGAAGGTTCCTCTAGCTCCCCTCAGGATCCAGAAAGACGGAAAAGGGAAAGGCAGAAGACTACTCATTCCTAACATCTTCAGCTCCCCAAAGCCTACATTACAAAACAGCATTAATAAAAAAAAATTGGTACTAGGCAGATAGTGGCGTCTCACACCTGTAATCCCAGCACTTTGGAGAGCCAGGGCAGGAGGACTGCTTGAACCTAAGAATTGAGACCAGACTAAGCAACATAAGGAGACCCCATCTCTACAAAAAAAATTTTAAAATTAGCTGGGTGTGGCTGAGTGTGGTGGCTCACGCCTGTAATCCTAGCACTTTGGGAGGCCAAGACAGGTGGATCACCTGATGTCAGGAGTTCAAGACCAGCCTGGGCAACATGGTGAGACCCCATCTCTATTAAAAAAAAAAAAAAAAAAAGAAAGAAAAAAAATTAGCTGAGTGTGGTGGCACATACCTGTAGTCCCAGCTACTCAGGAGGCTGAGCCAGGAGGATCACTTAAGCCTGGAAGGTCGAGGCTGCAGTGAGCTGTGGTCATGCTCCAGCCTGGGTGTGAGAGTGAGACTGTCTTAAAAAAATAAAAATAAAAATAAAAATGCACTATATGAAGAGGAATTCCTTAAAAGTAACAGTGTGATGCAACACAGTAAGAATAATGAAATGTGTGACCTTGTAAGGGGGTGGGAAAGCTATGAGAAATGAGGAGTTGAGAAAGCTCATAAAACACTTCCTAGCTAGAAATAAGAAAACATCTTCATTGATTCAGAAAACTTAAATTTACCTAAATAGAGTAGCCCAAAGAAGTTAAGAATCTTTTTGAATCAAAATGCTTACTTCCCAGCTTTCAAACAAAACTCCCTGAGAAAGCACTTCAACAGTCACTAAATAAACACAAGCATTGGCCAAAATAGAATGATGCACCTAAACACACATAAATACTCTCTTAAGCAAAATTATTCAAGTAAAAGAAGAGTAAAAATAGTATTTTCCTTCTAATGAAATCCATTTTCATCCACCCTGAAGATTTTGAGTAATGAGGGTTGAGAATGCCGTATTTGCTTCTCCAGGGAACTTGGCACAGTAATGGGGGTTAGTGCTCTGCAGAATTTCCTCCTCTGTGGCTCTAATGTACTTACATCTTGACATCAAGCTGATTTATCTCACCCAGGATTACTTACTGTATCAGAAAATCAAAATACAAGTTACTATCTTTAAGCTATACAACACAGTGGTTGTATACTGCAAACATCTGCCCCACCCCCACTAAAAGCCAGCATCTGCATCATCACCTTTCCTGACTCTTAGGGCAATGGCTAATTACTATCTAGATGGTAGTAGGATAAGTAATAATCAATTAAAATGGCTACTCAGAACACCCCAGAGAAAGCAGTAAGATATAATGGCACATAATGCAGCCAACAAACATCTGAATGTCTCACATACTAGGAGGTGCTGGAAGAAAATTACTATCCCTGACCTCATGGAGCTTCTGGGCTAGTTGAGGAGACAGACAAGCAAGAGAAATTCAGTACTGTTTGTGCCTCGCAGTGGTAAATGCAGAGTTCTACAGAAACACAGGAGGTAGGTAAGAGTCAGAGGAAGCTGAGAAGACTGAGCTGAGTCCTGAAGAACAAAAGGCAGGTAGCCAGAAAAAGGATCAGGCTGGTCTTGAACTCCTGAAAAAGGAGCACATTTGGGGCAGAGCACCATACTTACCAACATATGTATAACACAGAGCACCATACTTACAATATATGTATTATTCTGGGTAGCATCTTCATACTCAAAATCTTACTTTCTGCCCATTTTTTTCTTAGTATACATCCACTCTTACCTTATAGCCAATTGCCAAGGTTTACTGATTCATAATATTATGACTCTTTGAAGTTCCTGTATGCCCCATGGTTTGTCCTTCAACCGCTTGTACCTAGAAAGCTTTAAACACCTCTCTCTACACTATGATATCTTACCACTTCCAATTATTACTACAACAAATTAATTACACCCCATGAGGCAAACTCATCAAACTACCATATGCAGAACTCTCCCTCCATTCCATACTACAAATAGGTCTAAATCCAAACTGTCCAGCCAAAATGAAGTTTCCTGACTTCTCGCAGCTTTACTCAGGCATCTGCTCTAGCAAGCCTCAAAGCCCAGAGCTTGCATTGGTTGGTCCAGGCCCCTTCCCTGAACTCTAGGCTTTCTTTCAGTTCTCATTCTCTGCTAATGCTGCTTCTGTTGCTTCTTCCTCCCTAGCTATCCTAATCCCACCTCTTTTCTGGGGCTCAGTTCAAAGCCAATGAACATCGTCCAACACTCCAACTCCAAACACATACTCTGTACTGCTCAGTTCAACTTTCTTCCTCTTTTAGAACTTTTCACCTTGCTTTCCAGTGTGCTGTTACCTTAATAGTACCATTGAAAAACATTACAACACTTGCTAGAGATGGTGAAGCAGATTTCACTCAAGGAGAGCCATGGTGGTAGGTACAGGGAACACTGCGATGGGATCTTGCAGTGGGGGATGGAGACTGAACCCAACTCAGATTCCAACAGAGGTGGAGATTTAAAACCAAGAAACAGGGTGGGGCCAGTGGATAAAAGATTACTAAACAGAAATATCAAGGATAAGGGGTTTATGGTGAAATTAATTTGATAGTATTATTATAGAAGACAGGATAAGATAAGAGAGAGTGGTCAGATACCCAGGTGAAGAATTTTCCCTAAACTGAATTTAACAGGATTTTTGCTTCAAATGGATTCAACAAAAATAGAGGGAAGCCCAAGGTAGTGCCCATTCACTTGAAGGAACAGAGGAGCATGACCAAAGTTTTGGTCAAAGAAGTCTTTGTCAGCATTCAATCAACTACTGCCTTGCATCATGACTTAAATGCTTCATGTAATCTTTTCTAAAGAACACAGATTCTCTCAAGTCAAATACAAAATAAACACATAACAGAGGGCCAGGTGCAGTGGCTCACACCTATTATCCCAGAACTCTGGGAGGCCGAGGCAGGCGTATTATCTGAGGTCAGGAGTTCAAGACCAGCCTAGCCAACATGCCAAAACCCTGTCTCTACTTTAAAAAAAAAAAAAAAAAAGAAAAAAGAAAGAAAGAAATTCAATTAGCCAGGTGTCGTGGTATGCATCTGTAGTCCCAGCTACTCAGGAGGCTGAGGCAGGAGAATCACTTGAACCCAGGAGGCAGAGGTTGCAGTGAGCAGAGATGGTACCACTACACTCCAGTCTGGGTGTGGCAGTCTGTCTCAAAAAAAAAAAAGATACAACAGAGAAGGGGGACCATGATGGTAGGTATAGGGAATACATGAAGTCTTGCAGTGGGGGACACAGAGTGAACCCAACTCCGACTGGTCAGAAACAAGGCTTCTCAGGATGGCTACAATAGATGCCCTCTCAATCAAAGACAGTCTCAACCTAACATTCTGTCTAAATTTCCTCAAAACTGATAGAAAGTTATTCAACTTATAGGAGCCTGGAGTGTCCATTTACCATGAGAAACATAATAGTTACAGAGACAAAAGTGCTAGTTACTGGGCATTTTGGGAGTTTGCCAAAAGACTACCTAGGAAGTTAGATTAAAAACATAACACTGACTGGAAAGGCCACTGGCCAAAGACCATGGCTGGACCAGCTACTTAACAATCCTCTGGTGTCTCTACTCCACTCACTGCAGGAAAAGATGCACCAGACAACTGAGCATCTGTGGCAGCTGCAGGAGAACCATCTCCTCAAGAAATGCAAACACATGATTTACCCACTGGCCCAAACCCCTATTCAGATTACATGCAGATCACTCCCTCCTTGGATCCCTTCTGTCATGTGGGTTATAATGCGGTACATTAGCTAACATATTAATTTGAGGAAAATTTTATCAAGTTAGATAGATGTCAGAGAGACAGTGAACAAGATATGGAATGTCTGGTCTGCAGGAGCACACAGTCTACTTGGAGGAAACAGCAAATAACTAGACAAGTGGCTTCAGTGTGGTAAGTGCAATAAAAGTCACCAGATTACTGCTGACATGCACGTAAGATAGCAAGAAACCTGAAAACCTTGAAATTTACACTCCTCTGACTGAAACTGGGAAAAATCTGCATGCAATAGATTAAGAGCAGCCACTAGCTGAAGGAACTCATCCCTAAGGTGGCCCAGGAATGTGACTGAACAAGTTCAGTGACCTGGGTGTGGTTGTGATGATTCTAAGAAAGAATGAGAACCTCGTGGACAAGGAGAGAAGGACTTCTACAAAAGAATAAGAGGCCCTCCCCTCCCCCGCACAGTGGCTCACGCCTATAATCCAAACACTTAGGGAGGCCAAGGGAGGCAGATAACTTGAGGCCAGGCATTTGAGACCAGCCTAGCCAACATGGTGAAACCCTGTCTCTACTAAAAATACAAAAAAGTTAGCCAGGTTTGGTGGTACATGCCTGTTGTCCCAGCTACTTGAGAGGCTGAGGCAGGAGAATCGCATGAACTTGGGAGGCAGAGGTCACAGTGAGCTGAGATCACGCCACATGCCTGGGCAATATAGCAAGACTCTGTCCACAAAACTCTCAGAAAAAAAAAAAAAGGAAGATGATGATGATTAAGACTTTGAGGATGTTTATTCAATGTTATTCCTGGGAAACAGAGACTGATATGAGAAAAACAAACTGTCCAGTTACTAGAATTACTCTCAGTGGTAGAACAGGGGACATTTATCAGTCTATAAACTCTATAGCTATAATAAGGATTACACCCTAGTGATTTTAACTGTCTTACTGCTCATATGCAGAAAGGCTGGTTTCTCTCTCAAAATATCAATTTTATCTACTGTTTCCATTGTTATTTATTTCACTCAAGAAGTTCTAGAAGGTACTCAATTAAAGACCTCTACATACTTTTATGTATCATCCACTGCAATATCATGTATTAAAATAACCTATTGGACGAATGCCTTAGTTCCTGTACTGTTAACCTTATGTTCAATCCACTTTACTGAATTTGAGAGGCTTTTACTTTAATATCTAATTGACCTTTAACTGGAATAACTTTTGCATTCATTTTTAAATTTATTGATGTCCTTTCATTTTGTCAAATAGCTAAAACTAAAGGTACTAAAGAATGTATTTTCAGCCGGGCGCGGTGGCTCAAGCCTGTAATCCCAGCACTTTGGGAGGTCGAGGCGGGTGGATCACAAGGTCGAGAGATCGAGACCATCCTGGTCAACACGGTGAAACCTCGTCTCTACTAAAAGTGCAAAAAATTAGCTGGGCATGGTGGCACGAGCCTGTAATCCCAGCTGCTCAGGAGGCTGAGGCAGGAGAATTGCCTGAGCCCAGGAGGCGGAGGTTGCGGTGAGCCGAGATCGCGCCATTGCACTCCAGCCTGGGTAACAAGGGCGAAACTCCGTCTCAAAAAAAAATAATGTATTTTCAGAAACCAGGTTGTCTTACATAAAACTATTTTATGAGCTACTTCTTTCTGTTTAAGTTCACAAAGTTCAAATTATTTTTTAAACACTATGTATCTGTTAATTTGATTCCAAAATTCCTGATCACAGAATACTCCCCCAAAAAGACATATTACATTCTTAATAGGTCACTTTTGCCTTCTGTGGAATATACAGTTCTAAGTACTCAAATATAATGATCTATATTTCACAATAAAATCTGTCTACTTGCCCCTAGATGTATATAAAGGAAACCCAGCTGGTCTCTTACCTCAGTTTTTAAAGTAAACGTTAATCGCCGAGATATGAAGTTTTCAAATTGACAACATTATCTAATTCATATGCTCAAAGAATCTAAAAATACTACTATGACTATAACTCAAACCCATATTCTCAATTTAACTAAAGGGTTATATGGAGTCAAAAAAAAAAAAAGGTAATAGATTTAACTGACAAACAGCTTAAATCTTAAGGGTTAATGTTTTAATCTTGCCTAAATATCTCAAGCAAAAAAATAATGTGTTCTTTATGATGTCATACATCAAACCTTATTTAAGGAAAATGTTGGCCCAAGCTAATACAGAACCTCTGGAAAAAGGTACAACTTAAAAATATTCAGCTGACAACTTTATATTAGCAATAAATAGCCACCTACTCCAAAAGAAAAAAAATATGATAACTGACTAGATAATAACTATAATATTTACTCTTAGGAGTATTACTCATAAAGCCCATGTACTATAACATACAAGTTCACTGTAAATTCTTTATAAGTTATCTTTGACCTCAGATCTAAAAACCAAGAAAGCATTTTTCAAGACTTTAAGGAATTTATACATTTCAGTGGTTCTGAATGAATCACAAGCAGCTCTCATTTGCCAATTTATAAATAATCCAATCACCGCTTATGAGCTCTAAGGCAATCTATTAAACCCCTTCCAGGTCTCTGTAATTGCTAACTCAATTAAGAGTCAGCAACTGAATAAGAGCAGCTACGACAAAACATTCCAATCATTTGTACTTGGAATGTATTTTTTTAGCTTCCCTTGACATGGGAGTAAATTAATTCACAACCAAACAAAAAAGGCAGTCAGTCACCATGGTCTCCAATCTTGAGCTTTTATCCTTATTTCCATCTACTCAGAATTCTTTTCTGCTAGATCTAAATGCTCAGATATGGAAAGATGCCCAAGACATATTAGGAGAGAAAAACAGGCAAACTGCAGAGAAAAAACCCAAAATATAAGGCCATTTATATATAAGAGGAGAGAAAATACGTACAGCAATTGCCTGTATATTCATGGAAAATTTCTTGAAGAACACGAAGGTTCATAATGGTTATCTCTGAGAAATGTGATCAAAGAGTTCCAAGACAGACTGAGTTGAGAATTTTTACTTCTCTATATGACATGATTTTAACTTTTTACCATGATTGTATACTACACATATAATAGTAAAGATTTAAAAGACACCTATCTTCCCTGCTCCTCAGTATGTAAAAGACACTGGAGCACAACTTCTTGCCCCGAAAAGCACCAGCCATCAATAAACTATGTACATGCCACCTCTTTCCTGAGATGCAGTAACAAAGACTTGTCTTGCTTTATGTGGACTAGGCACAGTGGCTCACACCTGTAATTTCAGCACTTTGGGAGACTGAGGAGGATGGATCACAAGGTAAGGATTGACCAATATGGTGAAACCCCGTCTCTGCTAAAAATACAAAAATTAGCTGGACATAGTAGCGTGCGCCTATAGTCCCAGCTACTTGGGAGGCTGAGGCAGGAGAATCACTTGAACCCAGGAGGCGGAGATTGTAGCAAGCTAATATCAGGCCATTGCACTCCAGACTGGGCTACCGAGTGAGACTCCATCTCAAAAATATATATATATATATCGGGCCGGGCGCGGTGGCTCACACCTACCTATATAATCCCAGCACTCTGGGAGGCCGAAGTGGGTGGATCACGAGGTCAACAGATCAAGTCCGTACTGGTTAACATGGTGAAACCCCGTCTCCACTAAAAATACAAAAAAATTAGCTGGGCATGGTGGCACAAGCCTGTAGTCCCAACTACTCGGGAGGCTGAGGCAGGAGAATTGCTTGAATCCAGGAGGCGAAGGTTGCGGTGAGCCGAGATCGCGCCATTGCACTCCAGCCTGGGTAACAAGAGCAAAACTCTGTCTCAAAAAAAAAAAAAGAAAAAGAAAGAAAAAAATCTGATGCAAAGGTATAGAAGAAAAAAAGAGAAAAGGTTAATAATGCCATAAAGCCAGGCGAGGCTCATGTCTGTAATCCCATTACTTCTGGAGGCCAAGGTGGGTGGATCACCTGAGGTCAGGAGTTTGAGAACAGCCTGATCAACATGCAGAAACCCCGTCTCTATTAAAAATACAAAAAATTAGCTAGGCATGGTGGTGCATGTCTGTAATCCCAGCTACTCAGGAGGCTGAGGCAGGAGAATCGCTTGAACCTAAGAGGCAGAGGTTGCAGTGAACCAAAATTGTGCCATTGCACTCCAGCCTGGGCAACAAGAGCGAAACTCCACCTCAAAAAAATAAAAATAAAAATAATGTCATAAAATGCTATTATCCCCTATTTGCTTGATTAGGTTATCACATACTTCAAAACCTTAAGTTTTTGAAACAGGTAAAAATAGCCAATATGCAGAGGTCCCTTAAAATATATACAACAATAGAAAAAACTAACCCACACAGGAAAATCAGGGTTTAAACTATCTTTAAAGAACGCATTTCAACTCTTTATCCAATTTAACAGTAATATTTTGGAAAAAATATAAAGGCTATGTTCAAGAGGTAGCTAGCAAATATGTCATTCCTTACACTTATGGCAGGCATGGTTGATAAATTAAGTCATTCTTTTCCACAAGCCCAGGAATATCATCAGAATCCTTCTTAAGACAGGGCTACCACCCAGAGAAATAAAGCCCATTTGCCCTTTATGTCCTATTCCTAGTCTCACAGTTTTCTGACAATTTACCAGGGAAAACTAGAGTCAGATTAATCTCTTCAGCATATACAAAAATGAAATGTTTATTTTCTAAAGCATTTCACTGAAATCAGAAGTTTGTGTTCTATTCTGCCTTGGGGGTCTCTGAACCAGGTACTAATTTCTATAATACATACATATACAACCAAATCTTCACGTCAAACTCTAAAAGTTCATTAGACACTTTAGAAATACCAAATGCTTCTGGATGAACAAAGGTAAGAGTAAGCATGGGAAAGGATTCTACAACCCATTATTCCACCCTTGGTGGAATAAGTCAATAAATGCTAAATGTCTACAGGGTAATTTTAAAAGATTTTTAAATGCTCAAACCAGATGTTCTTATACAGGATATACAAAGCAGCTTCTGCAGAAACCAGACTCAACCAGCTAATGACAATTACGCTGTGCAGATTGAAATGCAGCTGTTTTTCAGGAACTTTGTTCCTTGATTATACCCGGTTGTCAGAAACTATCAGTTACCACTAACAATGTTAAGTCACCAAAAATTTTTAACGTAATATTTTAAAAAGAGTGAGGAGAGACTCCCAATGTTGTATTATTTGAAGACCTAGATGACACACTTGACAAAAACAGCATTTACACAATCATTCCAGTTACATATGAAAACAAACATTTCATCACAATTGTACAAGTCTTGTTATTATGATCATGGAAACCTAAAATGGTCTCAAACCTAGCAGCAAGGTCCAGAAAGCATTCTCTGAGGCTGCAGTCTGAATCTCACAATATAGACTGTGTCTGCAAGACTCACAATACAGACTGTGTCTATAAGAAATCTTCCCAAAAGAAACCCATAAAATCGTAATTAACTGTAGAGGTAGAGAGGATTTAAGAAACAATTTAAAATAATTTAATCCACTCTTCCTACTTTTAAAGAGGAGTACACTGAATTCTGGATGTTTATCAACTTGCACAAAGACAACGTATGCAGATCCAGTGCAAAGACAGTAGCAGAACCGAAGTCCAGTTCCCCAGGCAGGCACCCTCCTCCTGTGCCAGCTACCTCCCCCCACCATGAGATTCCTGGACCATGGGCTTCTCCCTCCTGGATGTCCACTGGGATTTAAAAAGAGGTCATGTGAATGATTAAGTCCATGATATATTATCAGGGAGCAAAAACTGAAAATGTCATCAATAAACAACATGTTAACTTGGAAAACTGAAACACAGATTCATTGCAAGATGGTTGCAAATGCCATTCATTTTGCCTAGTGGAGCACACAAAAGATAAAACTGGAAGAATGGGTCAGCAGTTCCTTAAAACACTATGAGAGGAGTACAAGGGGCAGGCATTAACTTCTGACTGGTGTGACACATACACCCTACTTGGCATTATCTCCCCCTGTAGAGGAACCCAATCTTACAAAAGGGGATATGTATTATAAGAAGCCATATCCCCTCATAAAAGGGTTTCTTGGCTTGACCCCCTTTGGAGGGTGTGAGAGACGATCAAGGAAATTGTTCTTACACATTTTATCCTCAAAAGGGATCTAGGATCAGAGTCCCAGCTACTCTGGAAACTAAGGCAGGAGAACTGCTTGAGACCAGGAGGTTGTTGAGCCATGATCGTGCCACTGCACTCCAGCCTGAGCAACAAAAAAACCCTATTCCCACAAAAAAAAAAAAAAAAAAAAACTGCACTCCAGCCTAGGAAAGGGTGGGATTGGGCAGCGACTCCACAGCCCTCAGCGCAGCCAACTATCTCCAAACAAATTTCTAGTTTCAACTTGTATTTTCAGGTTCCTAGAAGGGAGCTGAGCCACCAGCAGAAACAATCAAGTGACTGCTGCATCTTACTATAAATCTGGGGAGGCCAAAAAGTGATGGCCAAAGTGGGCAGAACCTTTGAGCTCAGGAGTTTGAGATCAGACAGGGAAACACAGCAAAACCTCATCCCTACAAAAAATACAAAAAGTGAACCAGGCCTGGTGGGGGGCGCCTGCAGTCCCAGCCACTGGGGAGGCTAGGGCGGGAGGATCATGTGAACCAGGAGTTTACACCACTACACTCCATCCTTGACAACAGGGTGAGACTCTGTCTCAAATCAATCAACCAATCTGGGGTCAACAGCCTGTTTCTGTATGGCTTTTCAGCTAAGAGTGATTTTCACATATTTAAATGGTTGAGGGTCAAAGAACATTTCGTGACTTATTAAGCTTATAAAAATTTTACATTTCTATATCCATAATTATTTATTGGAACACGGTCACACTCATTCATTCTGTCCATGGTTGCTCTGCCACAACTGTAGACTTGAGCAGTTGTGACAGACCATATGATCCACAAAACCTAAAATATTGACTACCTGGCTCTTTACAGAAAAAGTCAACTGATCTCTCCTACACCTCAACAGACTAGTAATATCTTTATAAACCACCACTATGTGTGTTTAGTTAAATGTGAATCAACTACTAGGTCCTGGGCAAGTACCGGAAACCTTACAAAACTAAGGATCAGACACTATCACTCCTTATGAAGTCCCTAACTATGGCCGAGTGAGGCGGCTCACGCTTGTAATCCCAGCACTTTGGGAGGCCAAGGCAGGCGAATCACCTGAGGTCAAGAGTTTGAGACCAGCCTGGCCAACATGGCGAAACCCCATCTCTACTAAAAATACAAGAATTAGCCGGTTGTGGTGGCAAGCCCCTGTAATCCCAGCTACTTGGGAGGCTGAGACAGGAGAATTGCTTGAACCCAGGAGACAGAGGTTGCAGCGAAGGGAGACTGTGCTACTGTACTCCATCCTGGGTGACAGAGCAAGACTGTCCTAAAAAAAAAAAAAAAAAAAAAATTAATAAGTAAGTCCCTAACTAGAACAGGCAATAATCAAAGGAAGAAAAGGTCAGGGAGGGCGCTGAGGGGACTCTCATCAACTTAAA
This sequence comes from Saimiri boliviensis, assembly GCF_048565385.1. Classification (NCBI taxonomy): domain Eukaryota; kingdom Metazoa; phylum Chordata; class Mammalia; order Primates; family Cebidae; genus Saimiri; species Saimiri boliviensis. Next base: position 159,609,911 of record NC_133451.1, read on the forward strand.
AAAGGTCACAGTAAAACAAGTGACTTTTTCTCCAGCACTCCAGCCAGAGCGACAGAGTTAAGACTCTGTCCAAAAAAAAAAAAAAAGATTAAATTGTATTTAGTGTACTTTGTGCGAAATTAAAGCAAGCTATGAAGTTCAACTTCAAGCAACTTGCTAATAATATTGCTATTTCTTATTCCTTACCCTGGTGTAAGAAGTGGGAAAAAAAAATGATCATTTTATTTCTCAGTGTGGATTCACACCACTGAAATCTTCACTTAAAATAACTGCTTATAAACTCTCATGGAAGAAGTCATGAATTCTCAAATTAATAAAATCTGCACAGGAGACACTAAATGTTCAATAGTTTAAAATATTACTGCCACCAGCCATGCTGGTACACACCTGTAATCTCAGCTACTCCAGAGGCCAAGGCGGGAGTACTGCTGGAACTCCTAAGTTCAAGACTAGCCTGGGCAACCTGAGCAACATAGTGAAACTTCATCTTTCTAACAAAAAACATAGACAGACAGATAGACAGATGCCAATTGTGAGTGCTTTTGAAGTAACAGAAAACTAGCCAGGCACAGTGGCTCACGCCTGTTAATCCCAGAACTCTGCAAACTGGTGGATCACGAGGTCAGGACATCGACACCATCCTGGCTAACACGATGAAACCCCATCTCTACTAAAAATTATCAGGGCGTGGTGACACACACCTGTAGTCCCAGCTACTCGGGAAGCTGAGGCAGGAGAATCACTTGAACCCAGGAGACAGAGGTTGCAGTGAGCTGAGGTCGCACCACTGCACTCCAGCCTGGGAGACAGAGCAAGATTGTCTCAAGAAAAAAAGAAAAGGAAAAAAAGAAAAGACGGGTCACGGTGGCTCATGCCTGTAATCCCAGCACTTTGGGAGGCCGAGGTGGGTGGATCACGAGGTCAACAGATCAAGACCATCCTGGCCAACACGGTAAAACCCCATCTCTACTAAAAAATATAAAAATTAGCTGGGTGTGGTGGCACACGCCTGTAGTCCCAGCTACTCGGGAGGCTGAGGCAGAAGAATTGCTTGAACCTGGGAGGCGGAGGTTGCAGTGAGCCGAGATGACACCACTGCACTCCAGCCTGGCACCTGGCCTGTGATCCCAGCTATTCCACAGGCTGACTCATGAGAATCACTTGAACCTAGGAGGCGGAGGCTGCAGTGAGCCGAGATCTCACCACTGCACTCCACTCTGGGTGACATAGCAAGAACTTGTCTCAAAAAAGAAAAAAGAGAAAGAGAAAACTGTAGTTTACATCCCTCAACAAATAAGCCCAAAAGAACCTAACGTTTCAAAAATTAACTTTCTTCAACTACTCTTAATCACATTATATCTTGCCTCTATCTGAAGAACCAAAGGCAAAAAGTAAATAATGAATTTGTTTTAGAGTAACCAAAACTTGGTCACTGAATATTTGTTGCGTTTACACCATATACTATAGGTCTAAGAGATTAAAAGTAAACTACATGGCCCCTTTCCTAGTGACAAAGACTTTCCATTCCAAGTCTGGTAATCTTTACATTTGTGCTTTGAAGTAAGAAAAGGATCCTTAAAAATCATTAGGATCCACAGCTAGAAAAGATCCCATCATAGCCAGAGTTTATCATAGCCAGAGTTTAGCATCAATTTCTTCCATTCTATTCCATGACACTCAACTTTAAACTTACAAATTGTCACTTCCATGTGTAATTAACGAGGCCATCAAGGGCAGGGAGCAGTGGCTCAGGCCTGTAATTCCAGCACTTTGGGAGGCCAAGGAGGTCGGGAGTTTGAGACCAGCCTGACCAAAATGGTGGAACCCCCGTCTGTACTAAAAATACAAAATTTAGCCAGGTGTGGTGGCACGTGCCTGTAATCCCAGCTACTCAGGAGGTTGAGGCAGGAGAATTGTTTGAACCCAGGAGGCAGAGGTTGCAGTGAGCTGAGATCACGCCACTGAACTCCAGCCTGGGCAACAGTGAGACTCTGTCTCAAAAAAAAAAAAGGCCCTCCAAGGTAATTTTTTGCATATATTTGAAGAGCAGGGTAACTTGCTTCATCAGGGCTACGAATTGCAAAAGAAAAAAATCAAAATAATGCATACATCCTCATGATCACAAACTAAAGTTTTCACATAAAAAATATGCTAGGCAGCCAGGCGCGGTGGCTCAAGCCTGTAATCCCAGCACTTTGGGAGGCCGAGGCGGGTGGATCACGAGGTCGAGAGATCGAGACCATCCTGGTCAACATGGTGAAACCCCGTCTCTACTAAAAACACAAAAAAGTAGCTGGGCATTGTGGTGCATGCCTGTAATCCCAGCTACTCAGGAGGCTGAGACAGGAGAATTGCTTGAACCCAGGAGGCGGAGGTTGCGGTGAGCCGAGATCGCGCCATTGCACTCCAGCCTGGGTAACAAGAGTGAAACTCCGTCTCAAAAAAAATATATATATATGCTAGGCAAAGGACTAGACTCAATTAAATCTCAACTTTCTAAGATTACATTCCACAAAGATTAAAAGAATAAACATAGTAATTGTTCAGATTTTAAATACATGATCATGTAAAGTGCTGCAAGGACTTTAAAAATGGAAAAAATAGGCCGGGCGCGGTGGCTCAAGCCTGTAATCCCAGGACTTTGGAAGGCCGAGGTGGGTGGATCACGAGGTCGAGAGATCGAGACCAACCTGGTCAACATGGTGAAACCCCGTCTCTACTAAAAATACAAAAAATTAGCTGGGCATGGTGGCTCGTGCCTGTAATCCCAGCTACTCAGGAGGCTGAGGCAGGAGAATTGCCTGAACCCAGGAGGCGGAGGTTGCGGTGAGCCGAGATCGCGCTATTGCACTCCAGCCTGGGTAACAAGAGCGAAATTCCATCTCAAAAAAAAAAAAAAGGGAAAAATAGGCCAGGCGCGGTGGCTCAAGCCTGTAATCCCAGCACTTTGGGAGGCTGAGGTGGGTGGATCACGAGGTCAAGAGATCGAGACCATCCTGGTCAACATGGTGAAACCCCGTCTCTACTAAAGATACAAAAAATTAGCTGGGCATGGTGGCACGTGCCTGTAATCCCAGCTACTCAGGAGGCTGAGGCAGGAGAACTGCTTGAACCCAGGAGGCGGAGGTTGCGGTGAGCCAAGATCGTGCCATTGCACTCCAGCCTGGGTAACAAGAGTGAAACTCCGTCTCAAAAAAAAAAAAAAAATGGAAAAAATAGATTTAACACTAGGACTTTTTAGGAAACTTACCTGTCAAGAATTAAAATACTTTCCTAATTAAGACTGCTGATACCTTCTAAGAAACTAAAAACTCCAAGCAAACCCACCCTTCATTTAAAAGAAAAAAAAAAAGGTACTGTTGAATATGGTGCCAATTCGCTAAGTTAAAGGCTTGTACAAGGGAGGAAAAAAGTTAAAACGTGATGTAACTTTCACTGTTTTAACAATCAAGTTAAACTTGTTAATGCCAACCCAAATAAAAAGCAAGGTGTGTTCCCTAATATGTCACATTTCCCTCCACGAGATAGCTGTTGTATAAACCTCATGGGATAACCAGTTGAATAATGCAAATTCTGACAGACCATTAGCTGTAATGCTTAAAAGGTGCCCCATAATACTAAACAACAGGGAAGAGCTTCACAAACAAAGTAAAGACGGAAGCAGAACTGTGACAGGTTCTGTTCCTATGCCTCCTCTTCATTCTGGCCAAACCCTAAAGAGACAAGATGTAATCCGTGTTTGATATCTTGATGTTTACAGTTCCAACTGTAAACACAAACATCTGATAAATCTTTTTCCAACAAGTCTGTGGAAAAGTAACATCAGGCAAGCAAGTTTCCTTAAAGTATTTCTCTAACAGATGATCTCCAAATCTAAAATTTCCAAATTACAATTAAATACTATTCTAAATACTATTTTGATTCCCTGCTTTTTAAAAATCCAGACAACTTTATTTACAAGGGCTGCCTCCTCGGTGTCAGATATTCTGTCAAAAAGTTATTTAAAATTAAAATCTACTTAAGGGAAACAACCAAACGCAATAAACGGTCCTATATTAGACAGTGCTTAAGACAAAGCTGCTCTATTACATGCTGGGGCTAAACGGGGAAATCTGAACATGCCCAGTAATAGATGATATTAAAAACCGAGCCAGCTGACAGAAAAAAGGTCCTTATAGATGGTATATATATATGTATCACGTATTTATTAAAACAAACATGTACATGCATAGGAAATTATCTGAAAAGTAATACACTGGTCATCTACGGATGGTAGCAATGTGTTATTTTTCTATTTGTTTCCTTGTATTTTCTAATTTTCAAAAACGTACGTGTAACACTACTTGTATAAATTTTTAAGTCACTAACAGTTTCTTGAGGTCAAAAATCAGTATCGACCACGTGCCTACTATAGGTGAGACGCAATGGAAATCTGCTTTCACTCTCACCTAGTCCTCCAAGTTTGTTTAGTTCTTCCTTCCCCAAACCCCTAGGCTAAGCAACAAGACAATTCCTTACACTCCAGCAAGTTTTCTCCCTCTGGTTTCACTCAAACTTATTTTTCATTGCTTTCCCTGTATACCTACTCTTTCAACCTTGCTAATATAAGCAAAGCACTGGTTTACAGGCAGAAAACCAGTCAAGCGAGAAGTGAAAAGGGAAAAACTAAGAAGGTGGGCTTTTCTCCTTTTAAATGAACACATATCTACCTTTGTTAAAGCTAAAATACGTGTGCAACCACCCAACTTTTACTAGAAAGCAGTCTGTAATCTTAAAGATGGAATCAAGTTCCAAGTTCTACCTCACTTTCAGACACTCCCATTATCTCTGCTAGATAGGAATGAAAAGAAATATGAGGAAACCTAACACAAACGGCTTGAAATTGTATTGATGCTACACATTAAAATAATGCCAAATAAAAGACACTTATAAAAGTATGCAAACTTTGAGAAAGACAGCAAAATACCAATCAGAACATCTGATTTAAAAGTGTAAGTAAATAGGACTAAGACCTTTGGGATAAAAGGACCATAAAAATTCTGGGTTGCATGTACTTGCTAAGAGTGTTACTCACAGAACATCCCATTTATTTCCACTAATATATGTTGCTCACCTACGACAAATTATTACATCAAAAGTGTTTAGTCAGTATAAGTATGGGTACTTTGAATGCTTCCTTTCTCCACCTAGAAGTGATTAAATCTTGATCAGTTGTGATTTGATCAAAATGCAAGTTACTATAAAATCTCTAACCACTGGTGAGTCACTACCTAAATCAGCTTTCAGGGAAATAATTTCTGTATCTTAAAACTAGTTCATTAGCTTTGAAAGGTATTAGCCTTGAGCTACAAGTAGGAAGAGAGCTAGCCTTCACGGCTGGTGGAAAAATAGTTCACCTAATAAAAACCTTTGGGAAAGAACCCCCTAAGCACTCCCATTAATGGAAACCTCAGACCCTCTCCTACTTTCCTAAAAAAAAGTACCTGTCTCAGGTCATTCACTGCAGCTGTCATTTTACAAAAGAAAATTTAAATTCCCTCTTGGCCGGGGTAAATAGAGGGCGACAGCCCCTCGCCCCTGCCGAGGGAAGGCAGGGCGCCAGCCGTCTCGTTACTAGAAGGCAAGCTAAAGCTCCTTTTAAACGGTCTCCGGATGACGACGCCTTCCTAACGGGTTTCGAAGGCACGTTTAAATCGCCCGCTTTTTTGTTTGCTCGCTGCATTCACCGGCGCCGGCACTGCGGCCGCCCCCGCACGCTTGGGGTGGGCAACCCAGGGCCAGGGGAGCCGGGGCGGGGAGGGCCCGCGGTGGGGGGAGAGCTGGGACGCCCAGAGCCGGTGTTGAGGACTCGATGAGGAGCCCTGGTGGGAGGGTGGCAGAGTGTGGTGAGGCGGAGGGGTGAAAAGGCTGAGGACCCCAGCAAGGGGGGGCGCCTCAGGGTAGGGGGACCCGGGCCGCCGCCCCGCAGCGGCGAACGCTCCGCACGGCTCCCGCCGCCCGCCGAGGAATGCGCAGGGCCGCGGCTCCGCGCGGCGCCGCCCCCTCCCTCTCTACCATTCCTCCTCCTCCTCCTCCCGAGGCGACAGAAACAACAGCGCGGGAGGATGGGAAAGTAACTCCCGGCACCTCCGCCGGAATTAGCCCCGGTGCAGTGATGACACCTTCTCGTGGCGCAACCAAGCCCCACTCCCTCCGCAGCGGCGTCCCCGCCGCCGCCGCCGCCGCCCTCTCCATTTGAAAGTGGCCACCCCCCGCCGCCGCCGCTCCTCCCGCCCCGCCGCCGCCAGCTGCACCAATCCGCTCGGCCCCAGTTGCAAATCAAACGCTCCCTCGCGTCCAGAAGCCACTTGCGCCGCTGGAAACGGCCGCGACGTCCCCCTCCCCGAGTCCCTTCGGGGCGGCACCTTCGGGCTGGGGCGGGCGCGCCGGCGAGAAACGGTTTTAAGATGGGAGCGGCGGCGGCGGCGAGGAGCTCCGAGCGGGCTCGGCTCCCGCTCTCGCTCCCGCCCCCAGACAGTTCTGGAAACTGTGTATCACCTCTGTCACAGGAAGCCATCCGGCGAGGAAGGCGGCGCGGAACCAACAAACAAACGCCTGCGGCCGCCCGCCGGAACCGGCGCGGGGACGCGTAGGGCTTCAGGCCGTTCCCGGGGCGGGGGCGCGGCGCCACCCCCGCGCCACGGGCTTTGTGCGGGGTGGGCGCAACGGGCCGGGCGTCCCCGCCCCCGCAACCCCCCCACCCCGGCTCGGGCGGCGTAGCTGGGACCGTTAGGTGACGCTCCGGCCGCGGCTGAGAAGCAGCGCCTCGGCCGCCGCCCGCCCCCGTTTCCACACTGGGCCGCCTCTCCTCAAACGCCACAGGCGGGCTACAAAAGTTGGCCCCGGGGCCACTCAGCACCTGCCCACGTGCCGCGGAGGCTAGCTCCGGAGTCTCCCCCGGTTCCCTCCCCCCGCCGCCCTCGGCCGCCAGGTCACCTATTACCGGTGGGAGGGGAGAGAGGCTGCTATTTAAACGCCCGCGGAAGTTGAGGCACCCCCACTGGCGGGTGCCGTGCACCTGCCTCCCGCCGCCGCGCTCCGCCACTTTGAGCAGCAGCCGCGTCCTCAGCCCCGCCTCCTGCCCGAAGGCGGGCGGGGGGAGCGGGAAGGAGGTGGAAGGGATCGAATTTCTCCAGCAAATGGGACCGTTCCGACAGGATTCGGTTCCCCGGTCAACATTCCACATTCCATCCCTCTCCCGCATTTGCAAACCAATGCCGAGCAACCCGGAAAGCCTGCTGGCTACCGAACAACAGCCCCCAACTCGCAAACACACACTCACAGGCACAAGACACGTGCACTGAAGGGCTCTGCAACTTGCAGTCCCGGGGTACACACTGCAACTGCACATTCATTTAAGGAAGCAAGGAGACCAAGAGACCCCTCCCCCACGATTTGCAGACGGTGCCAAAGGTTGCGATTTGCAATCCGCTTTAAGTTCGTGATTAATCGGTACTTTGCTCTACCAATGCCAACTCCTACCCTATTTCATCTATGAAAGGGTTTTACACTTTACAAGCAGTCGCGCTGTAAGTAAAAGGTCTGACCACTGGAAGCTCAATTCGGAAGAATCTAATTGCCAAGCTGTCTCTCTACCCCCCAACCCCCTCTCACTGCCCTTGAATCGATGCAATGAATATTTTGGACATGTGGTGACGCGCTGACAAGAGCCAGGGCTGCAGCTACCACACACAGATGTACCTACACACACCTATGTTTGGACAAATACAGTCCCACCACACACACGGTCTCACACACTCTGGATTCATATATGTACGCGAACCTGCGTTCTGCCATTGCCATCTGTCTACCAAGTTGCTACTATGCTTTCCACTTTCATGCAGCCTAATGCACTTTGGCTTTCTAAAAAAAAAAAAAAAAAAAAAAAACCTGTAAACTGAAGCCAACTTAAAACTGGGCTTCTGCTCCTGAATGCGTTTAATTGATGATTCACCTGAAAACTGCATGTTCTTCGCAAATCCAAAAGAAGAAACAGCTCTAAGTCTTCAGCCCCCTCAAATTTGAAAAACAAAAAATCATAATAAAACTTACTGATCCAACATAGATCAATTCTCAGGATCCAAAAACCATCCTCTCCTCCTCCTCCGGCCCCCGCCCCGGCAATGCCCAAGTTACTGGTGGGATAGTAACGCTGCGCTCGGCGGCTGCGTCCCTCCCTCCTCGCTACATATCGAGAACCCAATCTTTTGGCGCCATATTAATGACGTACTATATTATTTCCACTAGGCAGCGACCTTCGGCATTAAATTACTCCCGAGAACTCCCGAGCAAAGCAACAAAACCATCAAATATGGCTGAGCCTCTCGGCTTGTCCTGAAGCCGCCGCCGCCGCCGCCGCCGCCGCCGCCGCCGCCACCGCCGCCGCCGCCGCCGCCGGACCCGGACCCGGACGCGCACACGGACCCACGCGCGGACACACGCGCGGCGCGCCCACCCCGCGCGTCCCCCGCGGCTCGCGCGCGTACCTGCTGCGGTGGGGTTCGGCCGAGGCGCTGGGCTAGGCGCCGCTCGCTAGCGCGGAGCTGCATGAGTTCGGGCCGCAGCGGGCGGGCTGGCGGGCGGGGAGCCGGGCGGGCCCCTGCTCTCGCCGGCGCGCACACACCCGGCACTCGCGCACGGAGGCACTCTCGGTCTGGCGTTTGGCTTGTTATGGAGGAAGGACTGTGTGAATCAAACTCATTTCTGGGTCACTGCTGCCACAGGGGGGAGCACTTTAATCCCTTGCCAAAACGAGAGGGTGGGGACGGGAGGGCGGAGGGAGCACGCGGGGAGCCCGCGGCGCGAGGGGCTCGGTCCATCGTTAACTCTTCGCAGCCCTTGCCGCAGCCGACTCGGCCTGCGCCAGTGGGGGCTCGCAAAGAATGGCACTGTTCAGGTCTTACAATCTCTTTCCTTGCCTCACCCACCTTGTGAGCCTAGAAATTCTTGAGGTGTCTCCAAGCAGGAAAGTGGGTTTTTAAATTAGCCCCTTCAAACTGCTGTCCCAATTTCAACTCTTGTCTGACATCTAGAAATGGATTCTTTCAAATTAGTTTAAAATAACGTAGATTAAAATGTGGCTATTAAGATATGTAATTTGGGTGAAAGGTTTTATTTTTAGGCTGAGTGGCAAAATAGTTCTTTGTAGAAACAGTCTTAGGGAGTTGCACATTAGAATGACATTTTTAAATACAGATAATCCAATTCTGAATAACATCTGTACCTAAATTTGTATGGAAGTGATCATTGCAAATGAGCATTAATCCATTAGAAGATACTGATTATTTATAAATTGACACCACCCTTATGTTACACATTACTACAGAATTGGAAATCTCCCAAATCTGAAGAGTGAGCCTAATGCTAAAACTAGAATTACGACTAATATCAGGTCAGTCATCAGAGATTGATTTGGGGGTATTTATGTGTACAAATGAATGGTTACCGATTTTCTGCAGAAGACAAACTTGCTTTTTCATATAAAGGGCAACATATTTCTTTCATGAATTCGCCTAGGGAAATACAGGAGTGTGTGGCATTCAGCTTCAAAAGGAAAAAAGTACGGATTAAAAACTCCCGTTCAGTAAATAAACAGTGATCACTAATTGCAAAATTGAATATCGAACCCAGAAGGCATGTGTATCTAAAGAAAGAATCTTTCTGAATATATCAGGTTTGATTTCACACAATCCCACACCAACCCATCCACCCACATCCATTATAATCTGATAAATGCAACAAAACAAATTGAGTCTTTCAGTTATTTTTCAGAAAACAAAGTAAGCCAATGGAAATCCTAAGTACTGTATATGTCCTCTCCTGTTTTACTAATGAAGAGCAGAAAGACTCCCTGCCAGTCCTATTCATGTTTTCACTTAATCCTGTTCAAAGCAATCACACATGTAAAGCGCTGTTAACTATCATTATTATTATTCTTAGTATTGCACTTCAGTTATTGTTATTTTGATTGGTTCACCTCGCACAGACTCTGCACAAGTTAAAGTACACGGGCTTTGTAGCCAGACGTGACTGGAACTGGCTCTATTGGTTACCAGTTTGTGTACCTTTGTGATAAATAACAGAACTTTATCTGAGCCTCAGTTTCTTCCCTGGTAATAAAATAAAGTTAACAGCTAACCCCTAACCTGAAGGGTTGTTAACAAGAGTCAGGTGACCTCTTAGCAGTTCAGGAGTAGAGGCCCTGGCAGTAGGAGGTTGTCTACTCCCTCAGTCATCATTCATCTCTTTCTTGGTTTTCTCTCCATCAAAAATCGTAACTTTTCTAAATTACAAACAGCCTTACTTCACGCATTCTTAAGAAAATTTTTAACTCACATTGGCTGCTTACTCTTTGATTCGCTTTTTCTTTTTTTCTTTTTTTTCTTTTCTTTTTTTTTTTTTTTTTTTTTTTTTGAGATGGAGTTTTGCTCTTGTTACCCAGGCTGGAGTGCAATGGCGCGATCTCGGCTCACCGAAACCTCCGCCTCCTGGGTTCAGGCAATTCTCCTGCCTCAGCCTCCTGAGTAGCTAGGATTACAGGCACGTGCCACCATGCCCAGCTAATTTTTTGTATTTTCAGTAGAGATGGGGTTTCACCATGTTGACCAGGATGGTCTTGATCTCTCGACCTCGTGATCCACCCGCCTCAGCCTCCCAAAGTGCTGGGATTACAGGCTTGAGCCACCGTGCCCGGCCTGATTTGCTTTTTCTATGAAAAACAGCAGGCACCAACAAAAGTATTGAATAAAATAGATGACAAAAATAAAGGGATAAAATGGCACACAAACTCCCCACACTGATACACTGAATAGGTCTGAAGTTGCCATGCACAGTCTCAATTATGCCATGGCTTCAGAATACTCATCTACTGAGACAGTGCTATGTGCTATGAATAGCCCTGGACAAGAAGTCCCAATATGACTCTTTGGGCTTTAGTTTTCCCACTGAGATGATAGGAAAAACAATATCTAAGACCCCTTTCTCTTTAACATTGTCATTTCTGATTTTCTTACCAAACTTAGAAACGTGATGATTATTTGAAGAAACGGTAGCCAACTTGAATCCATAGGTACATGTAAAAATATTTTGTCATCAATGATCAGCTGTTGGCATTTCTTAAATAATAGGTGTCTCTTGCCATCAGACCACAAAGAAAACTCCTATAAACCTATTTCTAAAATGGGAAAGGCAATGATATGGTTTGCCTTGCGGCAACACAGATAATACAGGCTAGAATAAGAAGTACTGCCGGGCGCGGTGGCTCAAGCCTGTAATCCCAGCACTTTGGGAGGCCGAGGCGGGTGGATCACGAGGTCGAGAGATCAAGACCATCCTGGTCAACATGGTGAAACCCCGTCTCTACTAAAAGTGCAAAAAATTAGTTGGGCATGGTGGCACGTGCCTGTAATCCCAGCTACTCAGGAGGCTGAGGCAGGAGAATTGCCTGAGCCCAGGAGGCGGAGGTTGCAGTGAGCCGAGATCGCGCCATTGCACTCCAGCCTGGATAACAAGGGCGAAACTCCGTCTCAAAAAAAAAAAAAAAAAAAAAAAATGAAGTACTAAGCTGGCAATTAGGAAAACGAGTTTCCGATTCCACTCTGTCACTTACTGTCTTACCTTGCCAAATCATTCAGGATCGCCCTTTCCTAGTCTTTGAAATGGTTCTTTTAATTCACACTTTATTATCAGAGATGAAAAAACATTAAAAAAAAATAGCTACATGGGAGTCAGTGTAATTAAAATATCAAGATTCTAGTCTTTCCTAATCCCATCAATGTTCATGGTGATAATTACAATTCAATATATCCTGTGTATTCTGCTCTAGTCATATACAGTTTAATTATCTTCTTCCATAATAATGGATTTTTATAAAATGAAAATTTGGATATTTATATTCATATTCCTGATTTTGAAACCAGACATGATTAAACCTCTGAATGTTTACTTAGTCAATTCAGTTCATCTACTTCTCTGTAGGTAAAGAATTATAAGGCCTTGATAGAAGATTCAGAATTGTTCCTATTTGAAATGAAGGGATGCATACACTAAAGCCCTGTATTATCTCGTTCCTTTGGGGAAATGAACCAGAAATTCTTACTGGCAAATACCACTGTCAGTTGGTATACATTCCAACGAGATAATTGTTTTTTCGAGATGGAGGTCTCACTCTGTCACCCAGGTTGGAGTTCAGCAGTGCCAGCATGGCTCACTGTAACCTCCAATCGGAGGTTGTCAAGTGAGGCTCAAGCAATCCTCCCACCTCAGACTCCAAAGTAGCTGGGACCACAGACACAAACCACCACATCTAATTTTTCATTTTTTTTTTTTTTAAGACCAAGTCTTACTCTTTGGCCAGGCTGAAATGCAGTGGCACGATCTTGTCTCACTGCAACCTCCGTCTCCCAGATTCAAGCAATTCCCCTGCCTCAGCCTCCTGAGTAGCTGGGACTACAGGTGCATGCCACCACACCCGGCTAATTTTTTGTATTTTAGTAGAGACAGGGTTTCACCATGGCCAGAATGGTCTCAATCTCCTGACCTCATGATCCCCCCGCCTCAGCCTCTCAAAGTGCTGGAATTACAGGCGTGAGCCACCGCGCCCAGCCCATTATTCGTATTTTTTGGTAGAGACAGGATTTTACCATGTTTCCCAGAATGGTCTGAAACTCCTGAGCTTGGTCGGGCGCGGTGGCTCAAGCCTGTAATCCCAGCACTTTGGGAGGCCGAGGCGGGTGGATCACGAGGTCGAGAGATCGAGACCAACCTGGTCAACACGGTGAAACCCCGTCTCTACTAAAAATACAAAAAATTAGCTGGGCATGGTGGTGCATGCCTATAATCCCAGCTACTCAGGAGGCTGAGGCAGGAGAATTGCCTGAACCCAGGAGGCGGAGGTTGAGGTGAGCCGAGATCGCGCCATTGCACTCCAGCCTGGGTAACAAGAGCGAGACTCCGTCTCAAAAAAAAAAAAAAAAGAAACTCCTGAGCTCAAGTGATCTGTCCTCCTGGTTCTCCCAAAGTGCTGGGATTGCAGGCGTAAGCCACTGCACCTGGACCCAGAGAGAATAATTTTTTTTTATTCTACAGGGGCTATCCTGGGGATAAAACGGGTTGAATCCTAAAAGTTAGTTTGCGTATAGTTTAATTTTTTGGAACTTTGTGCCAAAAATAAATCTTGTTAATAATGAGGGCTTAGACTGTCAAGTCAGCTTTAAAAATAATTTTAATAACTAAATGATAGAAAATAATAACTTTTGGCCAGGCATGGTGGCTCACACCTGTAATCCAAGCACTTTGGAGGCCAAGGTGGGCAGATCACCTGAGGTCGGGAGTTCAACACCAGCCTGACCAACATGGTGAAACCCCATCTTTATAAAAATAAATAATAACTTTTTCTTTTTCAGTCTGGTGTAGTGGCTCATGCCTGTAATCCCAGCATTTTGGGAGGCTGAGGCAGGTGGATCACTTGAGGTCAGGAGTTTGAGACCAGCCTGAACAACACGGTGAAACCCCGTCTCCACTAAATATAAAAGTTAGGTGGGTGCGTTGACTCAACACTGTAATCCCAACACTTTGGGAGACCCAGGCAGGCAGATCATGAGGTGAGAAGTTCAAGACCAACCTGGCCAATATGGTGAATACCTTGTCTCTACTAAAAATGCAAAAATTACCTGGGCATGGTGGCACACACGTGTAGTCCCAGCTACCTAGGAAGCTGAAGCAGGAGACTTGCTTGAACTCGGGAGGCGGAGGTTGCAGTGAGCCAAAATCACAGCATCGCACTGCAGCCTGGGCAACGAGAGCAAAACTCCTTCTCAAAAAATAATAATAATAACTTTTTTGAGTAATATTGAATGAGGGAGGGATGTAGTTCAAAGAGGAATAAGTACATATAATTCTTTTTTTAAAAAAAATACCCTTTGTCCCAGTGCATGGTACATATAATTCTGAACAAGAAAAGTTGAGAGCCAGTCAACACCTGTCTGAACTTCATGACACAAGAGTTGAAGTGTAACAGATTAGGACTAGAATTCCCTGTCTGACCAGTTGGTGAAGTCACCAGTCCTGAACAACATTTTAGCTCCTCCAGGCAGGTCATTGCAACCTCCAACTATATGGAATGATTGTAAGGCTAAGACCCATGATTCCTTCTTGTGGGTGTCAGTACCAACTAAATTATTTTTTTCTTGAGATTCTTTCTTCCTCTTCTTTTTGTTTTCCTTTGCTTGTTCTTCATTTTGGTTGTTTTGATTTTGTTGATTTCCATACTTTTAGCACAAGTAAAGATGTCAAAGAGAAATAAGTATGAAATGGGATAAGAGGAGATAATTCTGCCAGATGGAAATGTTCAAAGCTGAGGAGGTTCAAAATAGAAAAGTCGTTTCCTAATCACAAAGGAATACATGATAACAAAATTTTGAAAATTTAGAAAATGAAGTAATAAAACTCAACCATATGGATAACTATGATAAACATTGTCTTTTTTTTTTTTTTTGGTCTTTTTTCTATGCATTTTAATAAAATTGGAATGGTATCACACATTCCATTTTACATTCTTCCTCTTCACTTACATCTTTCAATTTTCCATTTGGATATTAAATACTTTTATGCAATGTTGGTGCATTTCAGGTCTTTGACCACCTCCATGTTATACCTTCCTCCACAGGTTACTTTGGCTATACATCCTCAACCCATAGCTGCTCTCTCTGGACCTTGTCAACTACTGGAAATTTCTGATATCTTTATTATCAAACTCAAATATCTCCCATTTTCACAACTACCTTTCAGATTTCCAAAGTCTATACATCCTACCCTACCCTTCTTTTTATCTGAAAGTCCTCTAAACTACCCCTCCCGCTTTTTTTTCTTACCAAAAACAGAGCGAATGTAACTCAAAATTTCTCTAACCATCAGGAGCAGTACCTGAGAAGTTGTCAGAACTGCATTATTTCCAGCCCCACCCCAGACCTACTGAAACAGAAAGAGGGATCCCGCCATCTGTGTTTTTTTCTGTTTTGTTTTTTCGTCTTTTGTTTTTGTTTTTTGAGATGGAGTTTTGCTCTCGTTGCCCAAGCTGGAGTGCAATGGTTCTATATTGGGTCACAGTAACCTCCGCCTCCCAGGTTCAAGCAATTCTCCTGCCTCAGCCTCACAAGTAGCTGGGATTACAGGCATGCACCACCATGCCTGGCTAATTTTGTATTTTTGGTAGAGTTGGTATTTCTCCATGTTGGTCAGGCTGGTCTCAACACTCAACCTCAGATGATCCGCCCCCTGCTCAGCCTCCAAAAATGCTGGGATTACAGGCATGAGCCACCATGCCCTGCTGGCAGTCTGTGTTTTAACAAACATTCCTGGTAGTTCTGATCCACACTCAATCAGAAAAACACTTATGTAGGCCTCACTCCCACCCACCATCTCCAACCAACTGTTTTCTGAACTTTCTTGTCTAACGTTTCTTCATTCCTCAGACAAATGTATTAAGCAATTAGTATGTCCCAGGCACAGGGCTGGCTAGGCACTGGAAGCAAGGTAAAACAGGCAAGTAGGCCTATTCTCTGTCCACAGGTCAGTAGAAAATATTAAAAAGTGATTACAAGGCCGGACACAGTGGCTCGCACCCGTAATCCCAGCACTTTGGGAGTCCAGCGCAGGTGAATCACAAGATCAGAAGTTCAAGACCAGCCTGGCCAAGATGGTGAAACCCTGTCTCTACTAAAAATTCCAAAAAAAATTAATAGGGCATGGTGGCAGGCATCTGTAATCCCAGCTACTCGGGAAGCTGAGGCAGGAGAATCGCTTGAACCCAGGAGGCCGAGGTTGCAGTGAGCAAAAGTCATGCCACTGCACTCTACCCTGGGTGACAGAGCGAGACTGTCTCAAAACAAAAAATAATTTTAGAAATAAAAAACAAATAAATAAAAAGTGATTACAATAAAACTCCAGGGCTTGTGGAAGGCATATAGCATACACCTGATCTGCATGGTGGGAAGAGGGTGGTCAGAGAAGACATTGGTCTAAGAATAAATGACACTAAAGCTGAAACCTGAAGGCATCAGCCAGGTGAGGAGGAGGATGGGGACCCCATGTTGACTTTTTACAAGCCCTTTGGCCTCAGGGTAGACAACTGGATGGGTTGGGAGGACGCAGGTGGGTAAACAGGAGAGAATGAGATGGTTAGGAGGCTTCTGCGGTTACCAGGTGACAGTTGAAGGCAGCCTGGACTGTGGCCATGGATTGTGGAGTGCAGACAGGCATCCTTAACACCGTCTCAGCTTTTCAGAGGCCTCCAGCTCCCCCAGTTCTGGAATTGCTCCTCTAAGGAGTACTTGGGGGGTGTCTCCGGGGTTTACAGAGTCCCTGGGGCATATCAGGGCAGTGTCCACAAGGCAGAGGTGTTTTGGGTAGAAAGCAACATGTAGGGGAACCAAGCAAAGCTCCTGATGGGCAGTGAGTAGGTGGAAGCCCTGATACAAAGGGATCTAAGTCCTCTCCCAGCACTCAGAGCTGACACTCAAGCAGCACGGCTGAGCAGAGGAGGCTTCCTGGACCATGCCTGGGAAGGACTCAGGCCCCTCAAAGGAGTCCTGCTCCAACCCCACTTCTTACACAAAGCCTGGATCAGATCCCAGGCCTCCCTAGTGTCCTGGGGTCGCCACCCCATAGTTTCTTTATCCCTCCACCGGAAAGCTTTATTTTCCCAGCTTTCTTCCACAATACACCTTAATGGTCCATTATAACCTGAGCCCAAATCATTAGCAAATGAAAAACGGGTTCGTTTATCTCTACAGCAGAGCTAGCTTGGTGGAGAGTGGGGAGAGGAAGCCGGGAGGGAGGTGCTCTCCTACTGGTTTACTTCTAATGTTAATGATGCAAAAAAAAAAGGGGGGGGGAGGGTAAAGCAGCTAAGTTTCTATGTTAAAACTGCTTGAAAATTCACTTTCGTGTGTGTGTGTGTGTGTGTGTGTGTGTGTGTGTCAGGGAGAGTGTGTATGTTTCTTCCATGAGGCGTACTTAAATGTAGGTAAGACTTGATGGGTTAAATGTCAGAGATGAAGAAGTTAGTAGAGTAAAAGATGATTCCCAAGTTTGTGGCTGAGAGAACTGAGTGGGTTTCTGTTTTTATTCAACAGTTCTTCATTGAGCACTGAGTTCAGGATCTATAATGGTAGAGACAAATAAAGCCCTTTCTTTCTATTTCTTACATTTATTCTCAGAGACAGTGGGAATAAGATGTTCAATCTGAGGTGCCCAGGAGACACCCAACTGAAGATGCCCCAGAAGGCAGATGGGATCCAGAAGTCTGGTACTGGAGAGAAAGGCTGGGTTGCAAATATTGGATTAGGAGGAATCAGCACAGAGAGATTAACTGAGGCCACCAGAGTGGATGAGATCAATTGAACATTTTTATCAAATGAGAAGAAAACAGAGTGTAGGCTAGAAACTGAAAAGAAGTATCTAAAGAATGGGCAAGGAAACTACAAAGCTGTAATGGTTTCCTTGAAGACAGTCCTAGAATAATTCAAATTTATTAGCCTTCTTCATCCCTGAATTTGGACTTCTAAGCTACTGGAGAAAGTCATAGACCTGCGTTGATTGGTTCCAGAATAGACTGATTATCCCCCACCTCCACAATGCCCTGAAATCACTGTATTTTCCTGCTCAGTTCAGTCTGCCATTCTCCTGCCACCTGCCTCAGCACTTTCACTAGAGATCCTAACTTACATCAGTATCACGGAGGTAGCAAACCAATGGACAAGAATGCCTTCAGTCTCCCAGCACCAAACTTGCAGATAGTCTTCCTTACAGGCCCATCCATGCTCTTCTTTCCTGTGGGAAGATGACCTTCTCTCCACTTGTGCTCAGATTCCTCTCCCAAGTCTTGGAGATACCCTAACTCAAGATGCTGGTCTCAAACTCAAGATTAGCCCTTCTCCCTCAGGTCCCTTCTTCTTTTCCTACTCACTCCTTCTCAAACACATTTAAATATACTTATGTTTCCCACTAAAAAAGCCCTCTTTACTGCCATATTTTTTTTTTTTTTTTTTTTTTTAGACAGAGTCTCACTGTCGCCAGGCTGGAGTACAGTGGCACAATCTCGGCTCACTGCAACTTCCACCTCCCAGGTTCAAGCGATTCTTCTGCCTCAGCCTCCCTAGTAGGTGGGATTACAAGCAAAGCATGCGCCACTATGCCCAGCCAATTTTTGTATTTTTAGTAAAGATAGGGTTTCACCATGTTGGCCAGGATGGTCTTGATCTCCTGGTCTTGTGATCCTCACGCCTCAGCCTCCCGAAGAGCTGAGATTACAGGAGTGAGCCAACGCGTCCAGCCCTACAGCCACACTTTTAAAAACAGTGGTCTACACTCACACTTGAATGTACTGAACTCTGACTTATGCTCTCCATCACCCCACCCAGCTTTTGCCGAGATTGCCATCAACGTTTGAATTGCTAAACCCCATGGCAATTTCTCATCCTTGTTTTATTTGACCTCTCACCAGCATTTCACACTGTTGTTCATTCATGCCCTGTTTTCTTATTTTCACCGGGCTTCTGTAACACCAACATTCTTCTGATTTTTCTCCTACCTCTCTGGCTTTTGCTCATTTCCTTGCAGATTTCTTTTTCTCTTTCGTTAAAGCAGTGTTTCTGACAAATTGGTTTTGAGCACATGAGAAGAGGCTTTTTGAAAAATCCAACTGAAGGAGTAATTTTGGTTGAGATATTTTATAAAAAAAAAAAAAAAGAAGAAGAAGAAGAAGAATGGTTTCTTAACCATGTTTAGAATGGATACAAAAAAGAACATCTGGTTAAAGATTATTAGGCTAGTCAATCAGCTGGGTGGGTAACCCTAGCTTCCCAGAAGGAGTTCTCAGTCTTATTAAAGTCTGTCAGAAAACTGTTCACGCACTTTATCAGGAATGCTAATTGCTTCCCAGAAGGAGTTGTAAATTACATCACACAAAAAATTTCTGTCCCAGACCAGGTTTGAGTCCATTTTCTTTCTCACTTTCAGCCTCTTAAATGTTGGTTTTCTTTAGAGTTCTCTCCTAAGCCATCCTCTAACTCTGCATATATCCCACGTGTGATCTCATCTGCTCCCATGACCTCCCAAACACACGTCTACACAGCCAGTTTCACACCTGACTTTCAGACTTGTATCTCTAATAGTCTCCTGAACATTCCCCTGGACTTCCCACAGGCATTTCGAACTTGGTGTATCCCAATCTGAACTCATTTTCCCTCCCACTTGGTGCCTCTTCATCTGTCTCCAGTCTCAGTTAGTGGTGCCACCATCCGCAACTGCCAACCCAAGAGCCAAAACATCATTTTTGACTCTTGCTTTTCCCTGACACCTCCTCCACTACTGTCAGCAATCCAAACTATCAAGTCACTTCTACATCAGATTTCATCTCTCCATTCCTACAGACAGGGTCATCGTCTCAGTGACCTAAACCACTGCCTAACTGGTTTTCCTGCCTCCAGCCTTATCTTCCTCCAATTCACTCCCTGTTCAGTAGTCAGTGGGATATTTTTAAAAGAAAAACAATACTGAGCATGGCAGCTCATGCCTGTAATCTTAGCATTTTGGGAGGCTGAGGTGGGTGGATTGCCTGAGCTCAGGAGTTCAAGACCAGCCTGGACAACAGAGTGAAACTCTATCTCCACTAAAAATAGAAAAAATCAGCAGGGTGTGGAGGCATGCACCTATAATCCCAGCTACTTGGGAGCTGAGGCAGGAGAATTGCTTGAACATGGGAGGTGGAGGTTGCAGTGAACTGAGATTGTGCCATTGCACTCCAGCCTGGATGAGAGATCGAAACTCTGTCTCAAAAAAAAAAAAAATCATTTGGTCAGAATCATAAATGATCATGCTATTCCCATTTTAAGCTTTTAATTCTCTTTTTTCTTTTTCATTTCTGTTTACTCTTAAGGATAGAAAGTCCAAACTCAGCAACATAGACTATACAGAACTGATTTTCCAATTCCTACTCACTTTTGCTGGCCTTCCTTCCAAACTGCCCCAGCCCCATGCCTTTTTAATTTTCTTCATGGAATCCCTTGAGAACTTTTAAAAATGTTCATCCCTACCTAAGCTTGGGTAGTTCTTCCCTATTTACAACGTTTCTTTGGACTCATTCAAGTTTCAACAAAAAACCTTATCCTACCTCTCTAATCCCCACCCTTCTCTGTGTTTCTATGACACTCAGCACTTTATCTGTATTGTCACTTCTCTCACTGTTTTGTAAATTTTTTGTATCCCTCATTAGGCTATCTGTGACTCAAAGATTTTGTCAATTGTGCCTTCCATTGTGTCCCCAGTACTCTGCCTAACAGTTGGTAGGCACCTAATACATATTTTGAATGAGATGAATGAATGACCATTATATCCATGTAATTTAATAGTCTCTAAAACACTATTTAAAAACAAATTATGGTCGGGTGCCATGGCTCACGCCTGTAATCCCAGCACTCTGGGAGGCCCAGGTGGGCGGATCACCTGAGGTCACAAGTTCAAGACCAGCCTGACCAACATAGAGAAACACCTTCTCTACGAAAAATACAAAATTAGCCGGGCATGGTGGCACATGCCTGTAATCCCAGCTACTTGGGAGGCTGAGGCAGGAGAATTGCTCGAACTCGGGAGGCGGAGATTGCACTGAGCCGAGATATCACCATTGCACTCCAACCTGGGGAACAAGAGCGAAACTCCTACTCAAAAAAAAAATTATCACTTTCATTCTTGTTTTCTTATGCTAAAAGTAATAAATATTATTATTATTATTGAGACTCTTGCTCTGTTGCCCAGGCTGGAGTGCAGTGGTGCGATCTCGGCTCACTGCAACCTCTGCCTCCCAGGTTCAAGCAATTCTTATGCCTCAGCCTCCCAAATAGCCGGGATTATATGTGTGCACCACCATGCACAGCTAGTTTT
This sequence comes from Saimiri boliviensis, assembly GCF_048565385.1. Lineage (NCBI taxonomy): Eukaryota > Metazoa > Chordata > Mammalia > Primates > Cebidae > Saimiri > Saimiri boliviensis. The sequence continues at coordinate 159,630,887 of NC_133451.1, forward strand.
TGTATTTTTGGTAGAGACAGGCTTTCTCCATGTTATACAAGCTGGTCTCCAACTCCTCATCTCAAGCGATCCGCCTGCTTCGGCCTTCCAAAGTGTGGGATTACAGACGTGAGCCACCATGCCCAGCCAAACATTATGTTTTAAAGACGCCATAGTTAAAATGAAAATCACTGGGAGGCCGGAGCGGGACAGGCCTGGCACGGGAAAGAACGAAGCAGCGCAAACAGCAAGCGAGCGAACCCACGGCTGCCCCAGGACGCAGCACCGAGGCTTCCTCCTCCTCTCTCTCCTGGCTCTGTTGGCGCTCACCTCTGCGGTGGCCAAAAAGAAAGACAAGGTGAAGAAGGACGGCCCGGGGATGGAGTGCGCGGAGGAGTGGCCTGGGGGCCCTGCACCCCCAGCAGCAAGGATTGGGTTTCCGCGAGGGCAGCTGCGGGGCCCAGACCCAGAGCATCCGGTGTAGGATCCCCTGCAACTGGAAGGAATTTGGAGCAGACTGCAAGTACAAGTTTGAGAACTGGGGTGCGTGTGATGGGGGCACCGGCACCAAAGTCCGCCAGGGCATCCTGAAGAAGGCACGCTACAATGCCCAGTGCCAGGAGACCATCCGCGTGACCAAGGCCTGCACCCCCAAGACCAAAGCCAAGAAAGAGAAGGAAAAGGACTAGAGGCCAAGCCTGGATGCCAAGGAGCCCCTGGTGTTACCTGGGGCCTGGCCCAAGCCCTCCCTCTCCCTGGCCTGAGATATGACCAGCCAGTGCCTTCTGTCTGCTTGTTAGCGTTAATCAATCATGCCCTGCCTTGTTCCTTTCACTCCCCAGCCCCACCCCTAAGTGCCCAAAGTGAGGAGGGACAAGGGATTCTGGGAAGCCTGAGCCTTCCCCAAAGCAAGGTGAGTCCCAGAGCTCACTTTGTTCTTCCCCACGATTCCATTACTAAGAAACACTTTAAATAAACTGAATTCCACCCCCGCCAAAATGAAAATCACTAAAAATCTTTTACTCATAGACTCTCACCACTACAATTTTGTTGTATCCTTTTCCTAGTTTCTGTATGTTTGTGTAAGTGTATGTACATGAACATATGTTTTTTAAAACAAATGTGATTGATTATACTGTAATTCTATTTTGTGACAATTTATCCGTAGAGTTGGGCTTTGAGATTATCTCTACATTTTTTTGCTATTATAAAGAGTGCTTTAGGACAGGCACCCTGGTTCACGCCTGTAATCCCAGCACTTTGGGAGGCCGAGGTGGCCTGATCACCTGAAGTCAGGAGTTCAAGAACAGCGTGGCCAACATGGTGAAACCCTTTCTCCACTAAAAATACAAAAATTAGCTGGGTGTGGTGGCAAGCCTCTGTAATCCCAGCTACTAGGGAGGTTGAGGGAGGAGAATGGCTTGAGCCTGCGAGGCAAAAGTTGCAGTGAGCGGAGATTGCACCACTGCAGTCCAGCCTGGGCAACTGAGTGAGACCCTGTCTCAAAAAAAGAGAAGAGTGTTTTAGTGAATATCTTTATTTAAGAGAGCAAAATTACCTGGTGACCATTGAACAGGCCAGGGAGATAAAAACGGCTTATCTGAGGAATTTAGAAGGGAGCAAAGACCACCTGGTGACCATCAAACAGGCCGAGCAGAGGCAAAACTCCTCTGGGGACAATTAGAAGTAATTCGACTTCCCTATTTTATTTCTTTCTTTTTTTTTTAAATTTTTGTATATATATATTTTAAAGATGGGGTTTCACAATGTTGGTCAGGCTGGTCTTAAACTCCCGACCTCAGGTGATCTGCCCGCCTTGGCCTCCAAAGTGCTTGGATTACAGGCGTGAGCCACCATGCCTGGCCTCAACTTCCTTATTTTCTAAAGCAAGCATCTGGTTCCAGATTTCTTTTCCTCAAAAAATTTATAAGTAACTAGCATTTCTATACATCTCCAGAATGCCATGCCGAAACTCACTGTGTAAGCCTTGCACCAAAATGTCTACAAATGTAATAATCTACCATGGCCTACATGGCTAATGTGGTCCAAATTACCCATAAATACTCCTAAGGAAAAATCCACCACTGCATTCAATTTTCTTGCTCAGGCATCCAGCTGCACTCTTCTGCAGCGTTTTCTTTCTAAAAGACTTTTCTTTTTCAAATCTATACTGTTGTCGGTAAATTCTTTTTACCAACCCTCTAGTCCACCACTTCTTAATATCAGGGCTCTGACACCTCACCCAGCACTTATCGCTATAGAACCCAGGAAGAAGAATTGTATTGAAAACAGAATTGATGGTATAACATTCCATCTATAAATGGAATTTGCTATGAGTCCTGATTTTTTCTTTTGAGACGGAACCTCACTCTGTCACCCAGGCTAGAGTGCAATGGCGTGATCTTGGCTCACTGCAACCTCCACCTCTCAGGTTCAAGCGATCCTCCTGCCTCAGCTTCCAGAGTAGTTGGGATTATAGGCATCTGCCACCACACCTAGCTAATTTTATTTTTGTAGAGTGGGTTTCACCATGTTGGTCAGGCTGATCTCAATGATTAGCCCACCTCAGACTCCCAAAGTGTTGGTATTGCAGGTGTGAGCCACTGTACCTGGCCTGTGATTCCTGATTTTTAAAAATTAGTACATATTTACACTTTTCTTAATTTTTACTTTTACAAATAGTGCTGTAAGAAAAATTCATATATATAATTTTATTGATTTGTTTTGAGATGGAATCTCCCTCTGTCGCCCAGGCTGCAGTGCAGTGGCGTGATCCCGGCTCACTGCAACCTCTACCTCGTGTGTTTAAGCGATTCTCCTGCCTTGGCCTCTTGAGTAGCTGGAACTACAGGCATGGACCACCATCCCTGGCTAATTTTTGTATTTTTAGTAGAGACAGGGTTTCACCATATTAGTCAGGCTGGTCTCGAATTCCTGACCTCAGGTGATCTGCCCACCTCGGCCTCCCAAAGTGCTGGGATTACAGGTGTGAGCCATCACACCCAGCCTGTGTCTGACCATTCTTAGGATGGATTCTGAAAAAGGTAAATTACTAGGTCAAAGCATTTAATGTTTTTGATTCCGTTTGCCAAATTCCCGTCTACAGACATGTTTTAATTTAGATCCTCCACTATCAGTGTATTAGGGGCCACTGGCCCAACATGGAACTGAACTCTGTGGAAGACTAGGGTCATGCCATATTTTTGAGGAGCTATGTCGTTGGTGAGATACATAACACATACAGGAAACAATAGTTTGACACATATAAGAATACCACAAACAAATTGGAGATAGGAAATTCTATCAAATGCCAAAGTCTGCTGAGAACATTTAACAAAAGAAGTAGAATAATTAAGATCAGAAGTAGAGAGAAACAAGTGGAGACTCTGGGGAAGCAGATGATAAGGTGGGGAAGTATCTAGAAAATCTTTGCATGGTACTATGGGAAGGAGGAGGACTAAAAATTATTGAACTTTTTTTTTTTTTTTGAAACGGAGTCTCTCCCTGTCATCCAGGCTGGAGTGTAATGGCGCTGTCTCAGCTCACTGCAATCTCCGCCTCCTGGGTTCAAGCAATTTTCCTGCCTCAGCCTCCTGCATAGCTGGGATTACAGGTGCACGCACTACCATGGACGGCTAATTTTTTGTAACTTCAGTACGGATGAGGGTTCACCATGTTAGTCAGGCTGATCTTGAACTCCTGACCTCGTGATCCGCCTGCCTCAGCCTCCCGGAGTGCTGCGATTACAGGTGTTAATCACCTCGTCCCGTCCAGCCAAATTATTGAATGTTTTCTTTTTTTTTTTTTGAGACAGAGTGTTGCTCTTGTTACCCAGGCTGGAGTGCAATGGTGCGATCTCGGCTCACCGCAACCTCCGCCTCCTGGGTTCAAGCAATTCTCCTGCCTCAGCCTCCTGAGTAGCTGGGATTACAGGCACGCGCCACCATGCCCAGCTAATATTTTGTATTTTTAGTAGAGATGGGGTTTCACCATGTTGACCAGGATGGTCTCGATCTCTCGACCTCGTGATCCACCCGCCTCGGCCTCCCAAAGTGCTGGGATTACAGGCTTGAGCCACCGCGCCCGGCCAATTATTGAATGTTTTCTACATATATGCTAGGCCCTGTGCTGAGCATTTTACATATATTTCATTTATTTCCCAAAACAATCCTGTGACGTAGGTATTATTATTTTCATCCAGATGTGAATAATGTGAAACATTGAGTTTCAAAGGTATTAAGTAACTTGCTAAAGATCACAAAGCTGCTGAGAGGTGGAACCAGGTTTGACAAAGCTAGTTGGGCTCCAAAGCCCACGTCCTGAAGTATGTCACTTAACTGACTCATTGTAATGTCTGCAACATGTGCCTAATGAGGAATTGTATGCACGATTTGGTATCAGTGACTTGAGCCATAGTTGGCACTCAGTAGATGCTTGAGGGAAAAATGAGGACAGACAGAACTCCACATGCTAAGGCTTATTTCAGACATCAGACATGTCAAGCAGGATCTAAACACCTACTTAAAAATATGTGACCATGGACTTAAGTGTAAATGTAAAACTAAAACTTTTAGAAAAAATCAGGGAAAATTTTTAGGATATAGAGCTAGGCAAAGAGTTCTTTGACTTGATGCCAAGAGTACAACCTATAAAAGGAAATATTGATATACTGGATCTCTCAAAATTAAAACTTTTCTCTCCAAAAGATCCTGTTGAGAAGATGAAAAGATGGCTGGGCATGTTGGCTCACACTTGTAATCCCAGCACTGGGAAGCTAAAGTGGGTGGATCAGGACGTCAGGAATTCAAGCCCAGCCTGGCCAAACTGGTGAAAGCCCGTCTTTACTAAAAATACAAAAATTAGCCAGGAGTGGTAGCAGGTGCCTGTAATCCCCGTTACTCAGGAGACTGAGGCAGAAAATTGCTTGAACCCTGGAGGCAGAGGTTGTAGTGAGCCGAGATGGTACCACTGCACTCCAGCCTGGGCAACAGAGCAAGACTCTGTTTCAAAAAGAAGATGAAAAGACAAGCAACATAAAATATTCACAAATCACAAATCCAACAAAGAACTAATATGTGGAATACATAAAGAACAGTCAAAACTCAACAATTAAAAAATCAAATAATAAGGTTAGAAAATGGATTTTAAAAAGTGAACAGACATTTCCACAGAAGATGTACAGATGGCAAATAGCACATGAAATCTCTCCGACATCATTAGCCATCAGGAAAATAATGTAGATTTCAACCACAATAAGACATCACTACATTACTATCAAAATGGCTAGTGACAACATGAAGGGTGGGCAAGGATGTAGAGAAAGTGGATAATTAATTCATAGCTGCTGGCTGGAACGTAAAATGGTCCAACCAATCTCGAAAACGGTTGGCCAGTTCTGTATAAAACTAAACATGCAACTACCACATGTCCCATCAATTGCACTCTTTGACATTTATTCCAGAGACACAAATCTTGTTCATATAAAAGCCTGCCCACAAATATTCATAGCAGGCCAGGCACGGTGGCTCAGGCCTGTCATTTCAGCACTTTGGGAGGCTGAGGCAGGCAGATCACCTGAGGGCAAGAGTTCGAGAACAACGTGGCCAACATGGCAAACCTCGTCTCTACTAAAAATATAAAAGTTAGTTAGCCAGGCATGGTGGCAGGTGCCTGCAATTCCAGCTACTCAAGAGGCTGAGGCACAAGAATCACTTGAACCCGGGAGGCAAAGGTTGCAGTATGCCAAGATCACACTACTGCACTCCAGTCTGTGCGACAGAGTGAGATGCCGTCTCTCTCACACACACAAAACAAATATTCATAACAGCTTTACTGGTAATAGGCAAAAAACTGGAAACAACCCACTCATCCTTCAATGAGTGAATAAACAAACTGTAGTACATACCACAAAATATTACTCAGAACTAAAAAACAATTAAATATTGATATATACATGAATCTCCAGGAATTATGCTGAATTAAAAAAAAAAAAACCAATACCAAAAGATTTCACTCTATGGTTCCATTTAATTAACATTCTTGAAATGTCAAAATTATAGCAATGGAGAATAGATTAGTGGTTGCCAGGGATAACAAGGGGCTCGGGAAGGAGAGAAGTGCACATGGCTATAAAAGAGCAACAGGAGAGATTCTTGTGAGGATGAAATTTTTATAAATCTTGACTCTAGGCCATTACTGCAGGAAAGGGTCCCGCAGAGCTGAGCAGTCAAGATGTGTGACTTCACTGAAGACCAGATCGCAGAGTTCAAGGAGGCCTTCCAGCTGTTTGACCTAATACATGATGGCAAGATCTTGTACAGCCAGTGTGGGAACATGATGATGGCCCTGGGCCAGAACCCCCCCAACGCCGAGGTGCTCAAGGTCCAGGGGAACCCCAAGAGTAATGAGATGAATGTAAAGATACTGGACTTTGAACACTTTCTGCCCATGCTGCAAATAGTGGCCAAAAACAAGGACCAAGGCCCCTATGAGGATTATGTCAAAGGACTTCCGGTGTTTGACAAGGAAGGAAATGGTGCCGTCATGGGTGCTGAAATCCGGCACGTTCTTGTCACACTGGGTCAGAAGATGACAGAGGATGAAGTAGAGATGCGGGTGGCAGGGCACGAGGACAGCAATGATTGTATCAACTATGAAGAGCTTGTCCGCATAGTGCTGAATGGCTGAGGACCTTCCCAGTCTCCCCAGAGTCCGTGCCTTTCCCTGTGTGAATTCTGTATCTAGTCTGAAGGCTTCTAGGCTCTCATCTCAGCACCTTTCCCATCTTGTCTCTCTTGGATGATGTCTGCCGTCAGAATTCACCAAATAAAACTTGCTCTCCAGCAAAAAAAAAATATTGACTCTATCAATGTCAATATCCTAGTCACATTGTACTATAGTTTTGGAAGATGTTACTATTGGGGGAAACTGGGCAAATGGTACGTGAGATTTTTCTGCATTATTATTATTATTATTATTATTATTATCATTATTTTGAAACAGAGTTTTGCTCTCATTACCCAGGCTGGAGTGCAATGGCGCGATCTCGGCTCACCGCAACCTCCGCCTCCTGGGTTCAGGCAATTCTCCTGCCTCAGCCTCCTGAGTAGCTGGGATTACAGGCGCGTGCCACCATGCCCAGCTAATTTTTGTATTTTTAGTAGAGACGGTGTTTCACCATGTTGACCAGGATGGTCTCAATCTCTTGACCTCGTGATCCACCCGCCTTGGCCTCCCAAAGTGCTGGGATTATAGGCGTGAGCCACTGCGCCAGGCCTATTATTATTTAACTTCTTAGGTGCTGGGGGAACTCGCTTCTGAATTCAGCTACATTCTTTCTTTCTTTCTTTCTTTCTTTTTTTTTTTTTTTTTGAGAGTCTTGCTCTGTCATTCAGGCTGGAGTGCAATGGCACCATCTCAGCTCACTGTAACCTCTGCCTCCCCAGCTGAAGCAATTCTCCTACCTCAGCCTCTCGAGTAGCTGGGACTACAGGTGTGGGGCACCATGCCTGGCTAATTTTTGTGTTTGTTGTTGTTGTTGTTGTTGTTGTTGTTGTTTTTGAGACGGAGTTTCACTCTTGTTACCCAGGCTGGAGTGCAATGGCGCGATCTCGGCTCACTGCAGCCTCCGCCTCCTGGGCTCAGGCAATTCTCCTGCCTCAGCCTCCTGAGTAGCTGGGATTACAGGCACGCGCCACCACGCCCAGCTAATTTTTTTGTATTTTTAGTAGAAACGGGGTTTCACCATGTTGACCAGGATGGTCTCGATCTCTCAACCTTGTGATCCACCTGCCTCGGCCTCCCAAAGTGCTGGGATTACAGGCTTGAGCCACTGCGCCCGGCCTTAATTTTTGTGTTTTTAGTGGAGACGGGGTTTCACTGTGTTGACCAGGATGATCTTGAACTCCTGACCTCAAGTGATTCTCCCACCTTGGCCTCCCAAAGTGCTGGGATTACAGGTGTGAGCCACCACCCCTGGCCTGCATTTTTTCTTATAACTGCATGTGAATCTACAATTATCTCACAATTAAAAGTTTAATTAAATATATATACAGTAAATTAGAAGAGAAAAAACTTAAACACTAACAAATTCCTAGAAAGTAACCTAAAAGATAAAGGAATTTCATTATGTCATTCAACAGAGCCATTTGAATGAAAAATTCATGTTGGCCATAGGTTATGCTGATGTATACATTCCTGAGACTTCTGTTCTGTTGCAGGAAGGCATTCCCTTTCAGTGCCAGTAGAAACAGAAGGATAAGCAGAGTTGCAGAGGTAGAGAGAGAAAATGGAAACAATAGAGAGGATGGTTCTTCTTAGAGCCTTTTTTTTTTTTTTTTGGAGACGGAGTTTTCGCTCTTGTTACCCAGGCTGGAGTGCAATGGCGCAATCTCGGCTCACCGCAACCTCCGCCTCCTGGGTTCAGGCAATTCTCCTGCCTCAGCCTCCTGAGTAGCTGGGATTACAGGCACGCGCCACCATGCCCAGCTAATTTTTTGTATTTTTAGTAGAGACGGGGTTTCACCATGTTGACCAGGATGGTCTCGATCTCTCGACCTCGTGATCCACCCGCCTCGGCCTCCCAAAGTGCTGGGATTACAAGCTTGAGCCACCGCGCCTGGCATTTTTTTTTTTTTTTTTTTTTTTTGAGGCAGAGTTTCGCTCTTGTTACCCAGGCTGGAGTGCAATGGCGCGATCTCGGCTCACCGCAACCTCCGCCTCCTGGGTTCAGGCAATTCTCCTGCCTCAGCCTCCTGAGTAGCTGGGATTACAGGCACGAGCCACCATGCCCAGCTAATTTTTTGTATTTTTAGTAGAGACGGGGTTTCACCATGTTGACCAGGATGGTCTCGATCTCTTGACCTCGTGATCCACCCGCCTCGGCCTCCCAAAGTGCTGGGATTACAGGCTTGAGCCACCGCGCCCAGCTTTTAGAGCCTTTTATAAATATTCTGTCACCTGGCTGTCTGTTTTCTAACCAAATGACCAAAAGGAATGAATGACTGTGCCCTTTCTGTGATAGAGACCCACCAGAGACCTGAGGGTAAGGGAGGAATCTAAGTCTTGCCTCACATATGCCAAATCTTACCTAATCTCTCATACATATTTCTCCACTCCAGTCCCCAAGACTTCACCCTGAATGCCCTCCTCACCCTCCCAGAATCCCATCTTCCTAGCCACCCCACTACCCAGAATGGAGCATTCATGCACACATCTAATATATCACTGCCTGACTTCTCATCGTGGGTCCAGTCGACCAGGTCCCTCTGTAACATTCATCTTAGTTTTAAAAAAACATAAGAGGGACTTGGTTGGCAAAAATCCAGGGGTAATGAATCCTATGTTCTAGAAACAGTGAGGCTGAACTATTTCAATTTGCAAGTAAGAGCTGGCAGGAAACCAACAGAGCAAATTCCTCTTGGGGGAAAAACAGGCTGGTTAGTTAACTTGTAGGTCTGTAAGGTGGGCAGATTTCTTTAAAAAGCAAACAAAGCAATTTTAGACTTGAGAGACTTAATTGCTATCCAAGGCCAAGAATATGAATAATGTTATACAAAAACCTTGCTCAAGTGAGAATTCTGCAGTCGAAGCATTTTGACTCTAATAGCTAAAGTTTAAAGGAGAAGACTATAGAAAAGAATGTTTATTTATCCACTCCTATATTATTATATAAACCATTCATGGTAGTGAGATATAAATCTCATCTTTTTTTTTTTTTTTTTCACTGTAGCAAAAAAAGGTGATGCTTTTCAGAATTTCTATGTCTAAGAAAATAAAGAGTCAGGCCAGGCGTAGTGGCTCATGCCTGTAATCCCAGCACTTTGGGAGGCCGAGGCGGATGAATCACCTGAGGTTGGGAGTTCGAGACCAGCCTGACGAACATGAAGAAACCCTGTCTCTACTAAAAATACAAAATTAGTTGGGTAGGGTGGCGCATGCCTGTGGTCTCAGCTACTTGGGAGGCTGAGGCAGGAGAATCGCTTGAACCGGGAGGCGGAGATTACAGTGTGCTGAGATCACGCCATTGCACTCCAGCCTGGGCAACAAGAGCAAAACTCCATCTCAAAAAAAAAAGAAAAGAAAGAGTCAAGCTGCTTTTGTAGGTTACAGATAATGTTAGGATTCTTTTACATTTGTTCTTCCCTCAATAAAATGAGACATTTCATTTATGCAAAAGGTAAAATTAGAAAACTAATAATGGCTTAATAGCAGTTCTAGATCACTTTGTAATGAAGGACAGGAAAGGCATATATAAATAGAATTCAAAGATAATAAAACATTTATTTGCTTTAACCCTTTCCCTTTCTCATACCACTCCCTGTCCACCTAAAACAGTAGCAAAGAAGTGAGAGAAAGTCATACAGGAAGACAAGCAACAAAGTAAAGCATCTGAGAAAACTTCACCTGTGTTATTTTTCTAATTATAGACATCATTGTGAGCATCACTGGATGGACAAATATTTATATATAAAAATGCTCATTTCGGCTGGGCACTGTGGCTTATGCCTGTAATCCCAGCACTTTGAGAGGCCAAGGCAAGTGGATCACCTGAGGTCAGGAGTTCTTGATCAGCCTGGCCAACATGATGAAACCCCATCTCTACTAAAAGTAAAAAAAAATTAGCTGGATGTGGTGATGTGCACTTATAATCCTAGTTACTCAGGAGGCTGAAACTGGGACGTTCCTAGCTACTCAGGAGAATTACTTGAACCTGGGAGGCGGAGGTTGCAGTGAGCCAAGACCGTGCCACCTCACTCAAGCCTGGGCTAAAGAGCAAGACTCTATCTCAAAAAAATAAAAAACAAATTAAAAATAGAAAAAAAATACGCATTATTTCTGGTGGTTTTTTTGTTTTTTGTTTTTGAGACAGAATCTCACTCTGTCACCCAGGCTGGAGTGCAATGGTGCTATCTTGACTCACTGCCATCTCTCCGCCTTCTGGGTTCAAGTGATTCTCCTGCCTCAAGCTCCTGAGTAGCTGGGACCACAGGTGCATGCCACTATACCTGGCTAATTTTTTTTATTTTTAGTATTGGCAGGGTTTCACCATATTGGCCAGGCTGGTCTCGAACTCCTGACCTCGTGATCCATCTGCCTCGGCCTTCTAAAGTGCTGGGATCACAAGGGTGAGCCACTGTACCCACCCCAGGCCTTTGGGTTGTTTTATTATAGTTTAAAAAAAATGTAAATGTCCAAAAGTAGGACACATTTAAGTAATTTTTGGTATATTGATATGATGAAATGCTTTGCAGCCATTAAAAGAAGTCACATTTTCAAGTAGTAAAAATTAAAGAGTCCAAATACCTGCTAATGGTAGGAAAAAGGAGGAAAGGAAACTCATGTGATACCAGTGGAAAAGTAAATTGTTATAGCTCCTTTGAAAAGTAATCTGGCAATATCTATTCAAATAAAAAAAATACTATTCAAATAAGAAGCCTGATGTAAGCAAAGAGTATCAAACATTTTTTTCCTAAAGAAAAGAAAAGCAGGTAAGGACTATGCTCTAGATTCTTCTTATGAAAATACAGAATAATTTTCATGGAAATAATCAAAACAGAGAGAACTTATTTTCAACTCCCTGACCCCTCTTATAATGTCTGTGGGGGGCCCAACTCTGTGATCCTCAAGCCTTGCCTTTCTCTTCATAAACCAGCCCTTCAGGTCATACTGTCTCTCATCTGGCAACTATTCAATGATGTTTATGGATCCCCATATTATACAGGGCATCAAAATTCTTCCCTTTCTTCACTCTCTTCTTCCTACCGCACCATACAATTATGTTAAAAATGGCTGAGTCTGGTTAACTCTGGATCTGCAGTGTGTCTCCTGCCTGTCCCTTTCTCCTCATTCCTACACCTGTTGTCTTGACTGGACACTGTATTACCTTTCACCTGACATTGAATAGCATAACTGGTTTTCCTGCTGCTGCTGCTTCTTCTTTTTTTTTTTTTTTTTTTTTTTTTTTGAGATGGACTTTCACTCTTGCTGCCTAGGCTAGAGCTAATGGCGCAATCTCAGCTCCCTGCAACCTCTGCCTCCCAGGTTCAAGCAATTCTCCTGCCTCAGCCTCCCGAGTAGCTGGAACTACAGGCGTCTGCCACCATGCCCGACTAATTTTTATATTTTTAGTAGAGATGAGGTTTCGCCATATTGGCCAGGCTGGTCTCCTACTCCTGACCTCAGGTGATCCACCCACCTCGACCTCCCAAAGTGCTGGGATTACAGGCATAAGCCACCACACCTGGCCAGTTTTCCTGCTTCTTTATCCATCCCTTCTCCAAGTTAGGTTACACACTGTGACCAGCAGTCCTCCATGAAACTAAGACCATGATACTCTCCTGTCCAGAACACTTGATGCCTCCTCATTAGGTAAGGAGCAAACCCCAGTTCCCCGGCACAACAACCCACGTTTCTGAGTACTTGGCTCGAAACAGGGTCTGAACTTGCAGCCCCGGTGCCTTTGTGCATTGAAGCAGTGTCCTGAGTTGAATAGTCTGCCTCCAAAATTTGGGTCTGCCCAGAACCTCAGAATGGGACCTTATTGGGAAATAGTGTCTTTGCAGAAGTCGAGTTAAAATGAGGTCCAGTTGGATTAGGGTGGGCCCCAAATCTGATAACTGGTGTCCTTAGAATAAAGGCCATGTGAAGACAGAGAGGCACACAGAGTTAAGACGGCCATGTAGAGATGGAGGTAGAAATGAAGTGATGCAGCTATAGGCAAAGAAATAGCACAGATCACTGGCAGCTGCCAGAAACCAGATGTCCAGAAAGGATTCTTCCTTAGAACCTTTAGAGGGAGCATGGCCCCATGGACACGTTGATTTTTTTGGACTTCCACCTTCTAGAACTGTAAGAGAATAAACGTCTATTTTTTTTTTTTTTTTTTAGACGGAGTTTCGCTCTTATTACCCAGGCTGGAGTGCAATGGCGCGATCTCGGCTCACCGCAACCTCCGCCTCCTGGGCTCAGGCAATTCTCCTGCCTCAGCCTCCTGTGTAGCTGGGATTACAGGCACGCGCCGCCATGCCCAGCTAATTTTTTGTATTTTTTTTAGTAGAGACAGGGTTTCACCATGTTGACCAGGATGGCCTTGATCTCTTGACCTCGTGATCCACCCGCCTCGGCCTCCCACAGTGCTGGGATTACAGGCTTGAGCCACCACGCCTGGCCTACGTCTATTGTTTTAAGTCAGCAAGTTAATGGTAATTTGTTATAGTAGCCTTAGAAAACTAATATAGGCTGGGGGCAGTGGCTCACACCTATAATCCTAGTACCTTGGTAGGCTGAGGTGGGAGAATGGCTTGAGCCCAGGAGTTTGAGACCAGCCTGGGCAACATAATGAAACCCTGTCTCTACACAAAATCAAAAATTAACCAGGCCTGGTGGTGCATACCTCTAGTCCCAGCTATTTAAGAGGGTGACATGGGAGGATTGCTTGAGTCCTGGAGGTCAAGGCTGCAGAGGCCATGATCCAGCTCACTGCACTCCAGTCTGGGTGACAGAATGAGAACTTTTTTGTTTTTGTTTTTGTTTTTCACCTGGGTGCAGGTGGGCTAAGGCTGAAAAGAGCGTTAGCCCAGAATGAGACCCTTTACATAACACAGTTGGTTAGGAATTTTTTAGTGCAAAGAAGAAAAGCAAAAACCTCAATTTAGCTTAAGGAAAAAGAAAAATGTATCATAAAGATATTTCTGTATTTCAGGGGACCCACAGTCAGAAATGCAGCTAAGACTCATGAACATCCAGAATCAGAGACACACAGGCCACCAGGGTTCTCTCTCTAGGACATTTTCCCCTTTGTAGCTGTTTTATATTTTTCTCTCTCTTCCTCTCTCTCACTCCTCTCTCTGTCTTTTCTCTCTCAGATTCTCTCCCTGCATTTCTCAAAGTCATAGTTATCAGTAGATTCCAGATTTACCTTTCATACCCAAAGGGAAATTGACTACTTTTTTCAGTAGTCTCCGGAAAGAACTGATTGGTTTCAAAAAGTCTCAGGGAAGAACTGATTCGTCTGCTGGGTAAGAATTCCACCAACATTCACTAGCCAATACTATGTGGTCAGGAGGTGGGATTGCATGGTATGGAGATGATTTCACCCTGTGGATGAAGTGGTGCTGGGGTGGCAAGGGAAGGAAACCATAGGTCGGTGATATTCATGCTTTCCTTTTTCTAGAAATCCCTCTTTCTCTTATTCATTATCTCTGCTTGTTGAAATTGTACATGTCTTTCAAGGTTTGGCTTAAATGTCACTTTTCCCACAAAACATGTTAGTCTTTGCTATTATATCATGAATCCTCAAAAGCAGATACAATATATCTTATTTCTTCCTATATTCTCTTTCCCTAAGCAAGCCTCAGATGTTTGTGGATGCTCCTTGAAGCCTTCCTGGGTCTACAGATTCAGAAGTCATCCTACCATCTCCAGGCTTCTAAGATACTTTGAACTTCTTTTGTAGCACTTACCTACCATCTTCTGTCTTTTTTTTTTTTTTTTTTTGAGACGGAGTCTTGCTCTGTTGCCCAGGCTGGAGTACAGTGGTGCAATCTCGGCTTGGTGCAACCTTTGCCTCCCAGCTTCAAGCGATTCTCCTGCCTCAGCCTCCTGAGTAGCTGGGATTACAGGTGCATGCTAACAAGCCTGGCTAATTTTTGTATTTTTAGTAGAGATGGGGTTTCACCATGTTGACCTGTCTGGTCTTGAACTCCTGGCCTTAGGTGAGCCACCTGCCTTGGCCTCCCAAAGTGCTGGGATTACAGGTATGAGCCACCATGCCCAACCCTGTCTTTTTCTTTGAAGATACTTCTAAACAGGTTTCTCCTCCTCTCCAAGGTGTCAGGTCATTGTAGACAGGATCCAGTACTTTGCACATGACAGTCAGGCAGTAATTCTTTGTTAAGTATAATTCCCCCTCCCGACCCCCTCAAAAGTCCAATTAATAATATATAAAGTTAGTTTCAATGGAAATATAATTGCATATAAAATGCTAATGTATTTTGGGTCCCACTATAGGACCCAGCTTCCTCTACTATTCTCAGCTCACATAATGAACTCAAACCACATCTTATTTTATTTTATTTTTACTTTTTGAGAAAAAAAAATTTTTATTTTATTTTAATCTTTTTCTGTCATCCAGGCTGGAGTTCAGTGGTGACTACGGCTTATTGCAACCTCCGTCTCCTGGGCTCAATCAATCCTCCCACCTCTGCCTCCTGAATAGCTGGGACCACAAGCACCTGCCATCACACCTAGGTAATTTTTTGTATTATACCTTCTTGCATAATGTAGTGAAGACCCCTCTTCTACGGTCATGGCTGGGCCTTGAAGGGTAGCGACCAGAGGAAAGACATCCTGCCAGAAGCTCATCCACTCAGACCCTAAGTACTGTGGGAAGGAGTGCGAGACTGAAGAAGTGGGAAATGAGCCTCCGCACAATGCTCCTGAATGTCGGAGCTGTGCTTTGGAGCTGTGCCCTGGACTGCTGGTCTGGCAGGGCCTGGGTGGGGAAGAGGAGGCCTGCAGAGGAGAGTTGCAATCTAGAGATCACTGCAGCTCATCTTCGGATGCTGAAACTGTGTGAAGAGTAGCGAAGTCGGGAACTCACATGTGCCAGTGTGGAGAGCGGGCCACCGCTCTCCAGCACTCCAGGCTTTTGAGGCTCCCTTCTTGCATCTGGACACCATCCCAAGCAAAGAATACCAACTGGGAGTTGAACTTTGATAAGAGACAGAAAATACAGTTAATAGGAAATTTAAGAACACTCCTGCCCCACATCCAAGCTGGGTAGAGGGGTTAGGAAAAAGACCAGTTATAGCAAAATTTTTTAAAATTTATTTTTTTTGAGATGGAGTTTCACTCTTGTTGCCCAGGCTGGAGTGCAATGGTGCGATGTCAGTTCACTGCAACCTCCACCACCGGGGTTCCAGCAATTCTCCTGCCTCAGCCTCTTGAGTAGCTGGGACTACAAGTGCCTGTCACCATACTCAGCTAATTTTTTGTACTTTTAGTAGAGATGGGGTTACACTATGTTGGCCAGGCTGGCTTTGAACTCCTGGCCTCAAGTGATCCGCCTGCTTCGGCCTCCTAAAATGCTAGGATTACAAGTGTGAGCCACTGCACCCAGCCTAGTTACAGCAAATTTTAAAACTACAGTATTACAACCAAAAATGAAATGTGAGGCTCTGCCACTCACTATTAATCAGTGTTTGGCTATGTCTTTGTTCTATGTTGATCAGTCATATCACTACAATGTGGTGAATTTGCACCTTTTACGCTCAGGACCCTCTTAGAGTTTTTTTGTTTTGTTTTGTTTTTTGTTTTTGTTTTTGTTTTTGTTTTTGTTTTGAGACGAAGTCTTACTCTGTCACCCAGGCTGGAGTTCAGTGGCAAGATCTTGGCTTACTGCAACCTCTGCCTCCCAGGTTCAAGTGATTCTCCTGCCTCAGCCTCCCAAGTAGCTGGGACTATGTGCACATGCCACTATACCTAAGTTTTTGTATTTTTAGTAGATACAGGGTTTCACCGTGTTAGCCAGGATGGTCTTGATCTCCTGACCTTGTGATTTGCCCACCTTGGCCTCCCAAAGTTCTCGGATTACAGGCATGAGCCACCACGCCTGGCCCCACTCTTTGGGTTTTTACTGTACTCTTGGCTTAATACAGCCACAGTTAGTTCTGCAGGTCAGTTAGGAGTCCCTTGGACAATCAAAGAGCAAGTTAATAAAGAAAGACCATTATACCACGTGCTCAGCTCCTTTGGAGAAACAAGAATCATGCTGTGAATTGGTATTAAGGCCAGTGCGTCATTTACTACATGCACAGAGCATAGTGAGGACAAGGGGTTGCTAGGGACAGACAAACCCAGACAGGGCCATGGCTCCGGCTTCCCTTCCCCGATCCTGCAGCTTCGGTACTGAGGGAGGAGCTCATAGCAGTGGAGCAGCTAGGCTCTCAAGGCAGCTAGAGACAGGCCCAGGCTCATTCAGTCAGGCCCGAACCCATCAGCCACAGTCTTTCCTTCGCCTTTCCTTCCTTATCTGCCATCCAATTCAGCATATTTCCTCAAAGGCAGCTTTTGTGAATAGAAAAAATTATTAATATTCAGGTCAGCGCGTTGGCATGTACCTGTAGTCTTAGTTCCTCTGGAGGCTGAAGTGGGAGGAGTGCTTGAGCCTGGGAGATGGAGGTGGCAGTGGAACTGAGATCATGCCACTGCATTCCAGCCTGGGCAACAGAGTGAGACTCTGTCTCAAAAAAGAAAAGAGGGGCTGGGCGCGGTGGCTCATGCCTGTAATCCCAGCATTTTGGGAGGCCGAGGCGGGTGGATACGAGGTCAAGAGTTCGAGGCCATCCTGGTCAACATGGTGAAACCCCGTCTCTACTAAAAATACAAAAAATTAGCTGGGCATGGTGGTATGTGCCTGTAATCCCAGCTACTCAGGAGGCTGAGGCAGGAGAATTGCCTGAACCCAGGAGGCGGAGATTGTGGTGAGCCGAGATCGTGCCATTGCACTCTAGCCTGGGTAACAAGAGCAAAACTCCGTCTCAAAAAAACAAAAAACAGGAAAGAAATTATTCAGAAGTTGCCTGGCTTTGAAAATTAATATTTGACTTTACAAAATCAAAACCCAGGAGGATTTTTCTGTAAGCTTATACATTCAGCTTATAAATTTTATAGATACAGCTAAATTTAAACAATCACTTTTGAGGAGGCTTTTGATTAATGTTTGTTCAAGTTTATAAATTTACTTAATTGGCGGGCGTGATGGCTCACACCTGTAAGCCCAGCTCTTTGGGAGGCTGAGGTGGGAAGATCACTTGAGGCCAGGAGTCAGAGACCAGCCTAGCCAACATGGTGAAACCCCATCTCTACTAAAAATACAAAAATTACGTGGGTGTGGTGGCAGGCGCCAGTAATCCCAGCTGATTGCAGTTGGAGATTAGCTGGGAGACTAGCTGGATTAGCTGGGAGACTGAGGCAGGAGAATGAATCACTTGAACCCAGGAGGCAGAGGTCAGTGAGCCTAGATTGCACCATTGCACTCCAGTCGGGAGACAAAGCGAGACTCTGTCTAAAATAAAAATAAAAATAAAAAAATAAAGAATAGGCCGGGCGCGGTGGCTCAAGCCTGTAATCCCAGCACTTTGGGAGGCCGAGGCGGGTGGATCACGAGGTCGAGAGATCGAGACCATCCTGGTCAACATAGTGAAACCCCGTCTCTACTAAAATTACAAAAAACTAGCTGGGCGTGGTGGCGCGTGCCTGTAATCCCAGCTACTTAGGAGGCTGAGGCAGGAGAATTGCCTGAGCCCAGAAGGCGGAGGTTGCGGTGAGCCGAGATCGCGCCATTGCACTCCAGCCTGGGTAACAAGAGCGAAACTCCATCTCAAAAAAAAAATAAATAAATAAAAATAAAAATAAAATAAAATAAAGAATAAATTTACTTAACCTAAGTATTTTATCTGTACTTATAAATTTAAAGTAATTTATTTGGTAAGTACTTCAGTTGTATGATTGACAAAAAAAGTCTTTTTCGAGTACTTAAGTCATACGTATATATATCCAATCTATTAATCTTAAAAATGTGTTAGTTTTAGGTTCTTTTACATTTCTAATATTACATGTACATTTTGAAATATTTCCACTTAAAATCACAAACGCAAGTCGATTACTTAGATTATATGTTTTTAATAAGTACTACATATTGAATATGTTTTTCTAATAGATCATATTCTCTTAGACACTATAAAGACCTAAAATACTAAATATACAGATTCCTTTACACAAAAATACTAATACACTGTGTCTCATTTTCTTAATCATTTCTATATTTAATTGTATAAACCTAATAAACCTACCTAGGTTTAAAATATTTATCGCTTTAAGCTGGGTGCAGTGGCTCATGCCGGTAATCCCAGCACTTTAGGAGTCCAAGGTGGGTGGATCACCTGAGGTCAGGAGACTTCTCTACTAAAAGTACAAAAAGTAGCTGGGCATGGTGGTGCGTGCCTGTAATCCTAGCTACTCAGGAGGGGCTGAGGCAGGAGAATCGCTTGAACCTGGGAGGCGGAGGCTGCAGTGAGCTCAGATGGTGCCACTGCACTCCAGCCTGGGTGACAGGGTGAGATCCGTCTCAAAAATAAACAAATAAATAAAATACAATAACATATTTACTGCTTTACAAAAAAAGTTTTTCTCAAATTCTTTTGAACATACCTTCCAAAGCTGGTGCATGAGGCCTAGAGTCTGGAACATATTTCTGGGGGGGCCGGATGAGGTAGCTGATTCGTGTAATCCCAGCACTTTGGGAGGCCGAGATGGATTACTTGAGTCCACGAGTTCGAGACCAGCCTGGACAACATAGGGAGACCCCTCTCTACAAAAATTAAAAATCTGCTGGCCTGAGATCACAGCTACCTGGGAGGCTAAGGTTGGAGGATCACTTGAGCCCAGGAGGTTGAAGCTGCAGTGAGCACAGCACTTCAGGTTGGGTGACAGAGCGAGACCCTGTCTCAAAACAAACAAACAAACAAAAACAAATACCTAGGGAATTTTGTTCATAACACCACTACCAGGAGATGAGTCCCTTTTACTCTTAATATATCATGAACCTTAGAACTTAAAAAGGAGTTGTAGCCAGCCCTCAAAATAACCCCCACAGATTCTCACACCTCATACTCGCTTGGGCGGAGACTTCCACTCTGAACAGGTCTGACCTGGAAAATCAATAAGACATTGTGGAAATGATGTAGAGTGACTTCTAAAGCTAGATCATCAAAGCCATTTCTACTTCTGCCTTACATGCTCTTGGATTATTTGCTCTGGACAAAGCCAGCTACTCATACAGTCCTGTGGAGCAGTCATGTAGTGAGGAACTGAGTCCTCCCACCAATGGCCAGCATTAGCTTGCCATGAGTATGAACCACCCATCTGGGAAGCAGATACCCTTGCCCCGGCCAAGCTTTCAGATAACTGCAGCCCTCACCAACATTTTGAATGCAATCTCATGAGGGATCCTTAATTAAAACTAAGCTGCTCCATTCTGTGCTCTTTTTCCCCAAAAGCAACAACAAGGAAAAAACAGAAATGTTAATCAACTCCCAAATTCCTGATCCACAGAACCCCTGTGAAATTATAAACATTTATTATTGTTTTAAGCCTCTAAATTTTGGAGTAATTTGTTACATAGCAATACATAACTAATAGAAAACAGTCACATTAGCCCACATCCTTGAACCTAAATCGTATCATTATCTAATTTCCAAGCCTGATTAGCTCCTGTAAACCTCTACTCAGTGATTACACCATTTGTTTGGATTAAGCTACTTATTGTTTCATCGGATCCTGAATTCTTTTTCTATTCATTCTATCTGTTAGGTCCACAATTTTACAGAGCTTCTAGATCATACCTAATTCTGTGGCTTGTCAGCCTATTCCTGACACACTATCACAACTTAAAAGCGTGGCATTCTGCTGCCACCTATCATCACAGCCTCCTCCTCATGACCAGATTGACAGTTTATGTTCTAACAATAAAAGATGGAAGCATCTTTTTTCCAAAATCTACTGTTCCACCGTTTGTGAAGTCTAATAAGCATCTCAGACTTAACAGGGCTAACAGAGAACCCTGGATTTTTTTCTATACTCACCTACTTTATCTGGTCTTTCACAGCCACAAAAGTGGCATCATCACCCATCCAGTTGCTCATACCAAAGACTTTAGAGTCATTCTGGATTCTTCTTCTCACACCATTGGCAATGCCCTTAGACTCTCTCTCCAGATACGTCCTGATTTGTTAACTTCTCTTCATCTTCATTCCTATCAGCCTAGACATTATTACCGTCTTTCACCAGGACCACTGCAATAGTTTTCCAACTGTAAACTCTGATGATTCTCTCTGTTTTACAAAAATCAACTATTGTGAATAAAACATCTATAAACAGTCACATATAGATGTTTCTGTGACATATTTTATTTCTCTTGAGTAAATACACAGAAGTGAGATTGCTGTGTCATATGGTAAGTCCCTGTTTAATTTTATAAGAAAGTACCAGAGTTTTTTTTAAGGAGACAAGGTCTCACTTCCATTGCCCAGGTTGGAGTACAATGGCATGATCACAGCTCAGCTGCAGCCTGGACTTCCCTAGCTTAGGTGATTCTCCCACCCCAGCCTTCCAAGTAACTGGGACTACAGATGCGCAATGTGGCGAAACCCCATCACTACTAAAAACACAGAAAATGCCTGGCTAATTTTCTGTGTTTTTAGTAGAGATGGGGTTTCGCCATATTGCCCAGGCTGGTCTCAAACTCCTGGGCTCAAGCCATAAGCCCTTCTCGGCTCCCCAAAGTGCAAGAGTCACCACACCCTGCCTGCCAAACTATTTTTTAAAGTGGATATACCATTTTGTATTCCCACCAGTAATATACGAGATTTCCACATCCTCTCCAGCACTTGGTATTGCGTTTTTTCTTTTTAAAGCCATTTTAGTACATGCATAATAGTTCTTTTTTGTTTCAATTGAGGCAAAATTCCCATACAGTGAAATGTACCAATCCTAAGTGTACGATTCGAAGACTCTTTATAAATCTGCATACCCATATAATCAAGATGTAGAACATTTTTATTGCTCTAATAAATTCCCTAGTAACCCTCTTTTAGTCAACCCTCGCGCCCCTAGAAGTAGCCACTTCTATTGCTATCACCATAGATGAGTTTTACCTCTACTTAAACCTCATAAAAGAAATACTACAGTGCTCACTTCGGCAGCACATATACTAAAATTGGAATGAGACAGAGAAGATTAGCATGGCCTTCCCACATTCGCAGGAAGATTATGTCTTCCCCACTTTCCAAAGAGCTGACACAGAAGTACAATGTGCCATCCATGCCCATCCAAAAGGATGATGAAGTTCAGGTTGTAAGAGGACACTATAAAGGGCAGCAGACTGGCAAAGTAGTCCAGGTTTGCAGGAAGAAATATGAGAAACAATTGAGAAGATGCAGGAATGAAGTAATCTTATATATAAGCTTTGATTAAAACTTAAAATGACAAAAAAAATAGTATAGCATATACTGTTTTGAGTCTGGCTGGTCTTACTCAACATAATGGTTTTGAGATGCATCCATGTTATTTTGTATATCAATTGTTCTTTATTTTTATTGCTAAGTAATATTTTATTGTATGACCATATCACAATTTGTTTATCTAGTCACTTTTTTTTTTTTTTTTTTTGAGACGGAGTTTTGCTCTTGTTACCCAGGCTGGAGTGCAATGGCGCGATCTCGGCTCACCGCAACCTCCGCCTCCTGGGTTCAGGCAATTCTCCTGCCTCAGCCTCCTGAGTAGCTGGGATTACAGGCATGTGCCACCATGCCCAGCTAATTTTTTGTATTTTTAGTAGAGACGGGGTTTCACCATGTTGACCAGGATGGTCTCGATCTCTCGACCTCGTGATCCACCCGCCTCGGCCTCCCAAAGTGCTGGGATTACAAGCTTGAGCCACCACGCCCGGCCTCTAGTCACTTTTTTTTTAAGACAGCGTCTCACTCTGTCGCCCAGGCTGGGGTGCAGTGATGTGATCTTGACTCACTGCAATCTCCGCCTCCTGGGTTCAAGCCTCAGCCCCCTGAGTAGCTGGGATTACAGGCACCTGCCACCATGCCTGGCTAATTTTTTTGTATTTTTAGTAGATTTGGGGTTTCATCATCTTGGCCAGACTGGTCTTGAACTCCTGACCTCATGACCCATCCACCTCAGCCTCCCAAAGTGCTGGGATTACAGGCGTGAGCCACCGTGCCTGGCCACCTAGTCACCTTTTGATGGACATTTGGGATATTTCCAGCAATTTCATTCCTAAATATTTACCTAAGAGAAATGCAAGCATATGTCTACAAAAAGACTTGAACAATAAAGCCTCCTTTATTTCTTGATCCATTACAATCCATTCTCCATACAGCAGCTAGAGGGATCTTTTAAATAAATCACCCAAATCCCATAACTTCTCTGATTCCATATCTATTCTGTCCAATTGGATCTCAATGTGCCCATCTATATGTAGTTTCTTTTGTTAAGCAAGACAGTATATTAAAGCAGTGTTTTGTTTGTTTGTTTGTTTTGAAACAGAGTCTCACTTTGTCACCAGGCTGGAGTACAGTGGCGCCATCTTGGCTCACTGCAACCCCCTCCTGCCGGGTTCAAGCAATTCCCTTGCCCCAGCCTCCTGAGTAGCTGGGACTAGAGGAGTGCACCACCACGCCCAACTAATTTTTGTATTTTTAATAGAGATGGGTTTTCACCATGCTGACCAGGATGGTCTCGATCTCTTAACTCCATGATCTGCCCACCTTGGCCTTCCAAGTGCTGGAATTACAGGCATGAGCCACTGCACTTGGCCTAAAGCAATGTTTAAAGAAATTTAAAGAGAAAGGAAGGGAAGGAGTAACACAGGAAGGAGGAGAGGGAGGCGACAGGAAGAATTCATGAACATCTCCGATGTGCTAGACACAGGCTTCCGCATGTTTAGGCATTTACTTATTTATGACATCTTATCTGAAATAAATATAATTATACTCATCTTAGAGATGAGAAAACTGAATGAAGCTTAGAGAAAAGTTACTTTTCTTTTAAGTATTCTTACCACTTACCTGTTATAAAAAGATTACATAAAAATATACGAGACATGCACATCAAATATACAGATGACATTATCAATGGAAAAGCCATTTAATGTAATGAAGATAGATCAAAGATTCAAACTGATCTTGTCAGGCTAGAACATTAGACAGAAACCAAGAGTTACATATGGCCTAGTCTATAAAATGGAAATCCTGCAGTTAGCTACAAAGGTAAAGAAAGAAAGGCAACAAGTTTGGCTGGATTTCGTGTAAAAGCAATTTTGTGGATTTGGCTAGTTGTTAGTTTAATATAAGCCAGTAGCAGTAGATGCTAAAAATGTGAATAGGACCTCTTATAAGCATTTCATGATGGTCCTTACTTTTCCTTCCAGTATTTATCACTAGAGACACTTTCAAAAATTCTCTTGTCTTCTGTTTCACCTGATTATTTTTCCATCTCTGAAGCAGATCCTCGTGAATACTAAAACTAATAATACAGTAGCCTTCATATTGTTATTTAATTCAACGTCATTTTTTTTTTTTTTTTTTTTTTGAGACAGAATCTTGCTCTTGTCTCCCATGCTGGAGTGCAATGGCATGATCTCAGCTCATTGTCTCACTGTCACCCTTCACCTCCCATGTTCAAGCCATTCTCCTGCCTCAGCCACCATGCCTGGCTAATTTTTGTATTTTTAGTAGAGATGAGGTTTCGCCATGTTGGTTATGCTGGTCTTGAACTCCTGACTTTGTGATCCACCCACACCCACCTCAGCCTCTCAAAGTGCTGGGATTATAGGCGTAAGCCACCACGCCCGGCCAATCCAACCTCTTAACAGCACTAATGAAATATGTATAATTCCTCCCCATTTTATAGATGAGAAAACTAAGTGATTTTCCCATGATCCAACAGCTAAAGTTAGCGTCCAACTCAGTCTGACTTCAGAGCGCATGCTCTTAATCACTGCACTCTTCTGTCCTGGCTCAGTTTCTTTCAGAGCTTCATTTTACTTTGCTCATTTTCTTAAGTGTCAGCATTCCTTAGCGTCCTGTCCTCTGTCTCCGCTCTTCTGACTTCAGTGCCTCTTTTGTTAATCATCAGTAGACATCGGACTTTTACTGACAACTTCTGCATTGAGGAATCCTGCAGCAGCTGCTGACAGCTGCTTACCCAAGAGCACTTACCCTCTTCACATTCTTCTTTTCTAGTAGTACCCTCTGTAAGCTTCAGAGGAGGCTGGCCCCATGCTCAACCCTGGCTCCAGGGAGTGAAGCTTGGTTGGTTGAAACCAAACACAGCTCCTTCTTCCTTTTCTGTGATTAAGCACTAGGAGAGGGTCAGCTGAGGAATTTTTGAAAAAGTTTATCCTGGCTCTTGAACAGAAATATTCATTAATGGAAAATCTCTCTTCTATCACATTGTTGTGTCTGTATGTGATGTCTGGAACTAAGGCACCCCATCTTGGAGCCTTTGTTTGTTTGTTTTTTGCGATGGAGTCTCGCTCTGTCACCCAGGCTGGAGTGCAGTGACCCAATCTTGGCTCACTGCAACCTCTGCCTCCTGGGTTCAAGCGATTCTCCTGCCTCAGCCTCCCAAGCAACAGGGGTTATAGGCACATATCACCATGCCTTACTAATGTTTGTATTTTTAGTAGAGACAGGGTTTCACCATGTTGTCCAGGCTGGTCTTAAAGCCCTGGCCTCAAGTGATCCATCTGCGCCAGCCTCCCGAAGTGCTGGGATTGCAAGCGTGAGCCACTGCGCTTGGCCTTGGAGCCTTTAATAATTTTCAAGACTATGAAGAGCTGCTAAGGCCAAAATGTTTGAGAATTGCTGACTAGTCCACTCTCCCTCACTGAAAGTTTTCAACATGTTTGCTTGTCTTTTTTATTGCTAATCTGTTCATGGCCAACTGTAATAAACCCATTAGCTACATTGCTATCAGAATGATCTTCCTAAATGCTAATCAGAGCCCTTACTTAATCCTTCAATAGCTCCCTGCTGCTTTTAACTTAATACCTAACATCCTACTTCTCTAATTTTATTGTTCCTCTCCTCTTTTTTTTTTTTTTTTTTTTTTTGAGACGGAGTTTCGCCCTTGTTACCCAGGCTGGAGTGCAATGGCACCATCTCGGCTCACCGCAACCTCCGCCTCCTGGTCTCAGGCAATTCTCCTGCCTCAGCCTCCTAAGTAGCTGGGATTACAGGCACGCGCCACCATGCCCAGCTAATTTTATTGTATTTTTAGTAGAGACGGGGTTTCACCATGTTGACCAGGATGGTCTCGATCTTTCGACCTCGTGATCCACCCGCCTCGGCCTCCCAAAGTGCTGGGATTACAGGCTTGAGCCACCGCGCCCGGCCATTGTTCCTCTCTTCTTACACACATCTTTCACCCTTCACCAGCCATTCACAGTTCATTGAAGTTTCCCAACAGAAATGGTGTTGGGAGCCGGGCGCGGTGGCTCAAACCTGTAATCCCAGCACTTTGGGAGGCTGAGGCAGGTGGATCACGAGGTCAAGAGATCGAGACCATCCTGGCCAACATGGTGAAACACCGTCTCTACTAAAAAAACAAAAATTAGCTGGGTGTGGTAGCGCGTACCTGTAGTCCCAGCTACTGGGGAGGCTGAGGCAGGAGAATTGCTTGAACCCGGGAGGTGGAGGTTGCAGTGAGCCAAGATTGTGCCACTGCATTTCAGCCTGGCGCCTGGTGACAGAGTGAGACTCTGTCTCAAAAGAAGAAAAAAAGAAAGAAATGGTGTTGGTTATTCCATGTCTCCCACAGCCTGCTCTTTCTTTTCTTTTCTTTTTTTTTTTTTTTTTTTTTTTTGACGATGTCTCACTCTGTCACCAGACTGGAGTACAGTGTCGTGATCTCGGCTCACTGCAACCTCTGCCTCCCAGGTTCAAGCAATTTCCCTGTCTCAGCCTCCTGAATTACTGGGACTACAGACGTGCATCACAACTCCTAGCTAATTTTTTTGTACTTTTTGGTAGAGATGGGGCTTCACCATGTTGGCCAGGATGATCTTGATCTCTTGACCTTGTGATCTGCCCGCCTCGGCCTCCCAGAGTGCTGGGATTATAGGCGTGAGCCACCGCACCTGGCCACACCCTGTTCTTTCTTTCTTTCTTTTTCTTTTTTTTTTTTTTTTTTTCTGTCTTCAGAGCAGAGATGAAAGGGCTGAGAAACCAGTGAGGAAGCTGAGATAACCCAGAAATTAACAACAGCAAGCCACCACCAACAGCAAGTCCTAAGTATGAGGGAACAGAGGAGATGATGTCATCAGACCCCAAGGGTCAAGGTTACCCAGGAAAATGTGGAACCAGAGTGGGCCTGTTCTGCATGTGCTGGGACCAGGAAGGGGCCAAGCTACTACAAATGGTGGCTTCCAGAGCTGATGTTCCCCTACTGCTTTTAACTCCAACTTGACACACTCTATCCCCTTATTCTCTATCTACCTACTCATGTTTGTTCTTTAAAATTCAACTGGAGAGTCACTCTATAGGAAGCTGCCTCTAAGCCCTTACTGTAATTTACCTGCCCCTCTTCTGAGCTTCCAAAATGTCTTTTATCATAGTGGTTATCAGATAGTGATGACTATGGTGTGACTACTGTTTTATGCAGTTTCTCCACTGGACAATAAGCTCTTTGAGGGTTGGGGTGGCATCTTCTCGTGTACTATCTGACTACAGCGTTGGGAGTTGTTATATGAGCTCATATGTTTTCTGAGCATATTAATTAATGAAATAGCTCTAAGATCATTTGTTTCTTGTATAGGTCCCATTATCTGATACATCTGCTTTCCTTTTTAAGTGTGCAACAAAAAGGCCAGGACTGTTCGGGACCTTTTTCTTCATACCTTCTTTCCAGTATCTTCCTATAGTCCTTGAGAGGAAAAAAGAAGTTAAATACTTAACTTTTTATTTTTTGAGATGGAGTTTCAGTCTTGTTGCCCAGGCTGGAGTGCAATGGCGTGATCTCGGCTCACCGCAACCTCCGCCTCCCGGATTCAGGCAATTCTCTTGCCTCAGCCTCCTGAGTAGCTGGGATTACAGGCATGCGCCACCATGCCCAGCTAATTTTTTGTATTTTTAGTAGAGACGGGGTTTCACCATGTTGACCGGGATGGTCTCGATCTCTTGACCTCGTGATCCACCCTCCTCAGCCTCCCAAAGTGCTGGTCAGAATCTAATTTTTTTCTTTTAGATATGGCCATTAAAATCAGTGCCTTGCAGTGTGTTTGAGACATATTCTGTTCCTGTACAAGTACTAAGGAAAGAAGACAGCACAGTATTAAGTATGAGAATGAACAAAACATGCACATGGACAATTTTTTTTTTAGAGACAAGATCTCATGCTTGCTTAGGCTGGAGTAAGTCTTGAACTCCTGAGCTCAAGCGATTCTCCCACCTCAGCCTGAGTAGCTAGTACTACAGGTGTGTGCCACCACGCCTAGCTAATTTGTACATTTTTTTTTATAGAGACGAGGTCTCACTATATTGTCCAGGCTGGTCGTGAACTCCTGGGCTCAATCCATTTTTAAAAGACAGCTTTGTTGAGATATAAATCACATACCATGCAGTCACCCAGTTAAAATATACAATTCAATGTTTTTTAGTATATTCACAGATATGTGCAACCATTGCCACAATTTTAGAACATTTTCATCACCTCAGAAAGAAAACTCTCGCCCTTTAGTGAACCACTTCTTGCCTCCAGCAACTACTAACCTACTTTCTGTCTTTATACATTTTCCTGCTCTGGACGTTCAGATAAACAGAATCATGTAACATGTGGTCTTGGGGGCAAGCTTCTTTCCTTTAGCATAATGCTTGCAAGGTTCACCTGTGTTGTAGCATGTGTCAGTACTTCATTCCTTTGGATAACCCTTCCCAAGCACCAAAATTGGACTGGCCCAACACTGTCACTGGACAATCAGTGTGAACCAATCGGTTTTACTTCGCTGAAATTTTCACTTGAATTCATTCCTTGCACATGGACAATCCTTTTATTTAGAGACAAGATCTCATTCTTTTGCTCAGGCTGGAGTATATATGTGCCTACTGTATGTGCTTTCTTTACTTAAGCAAACACTGGCAGCTGGCATTTGGCCTTATATGAAGAATAAAAAATTAAAAATTAATTAGAATTAGAGATAGAATCCCCCAAACCATAGTATGACTTTTCAGCAATAGAATTCATAAGAAAACCACCTTAGACTGTTTCTTTGTATAGCTGTAGTTGTCTCCCTAAGTATATGCAGCAGGAAAGACCAGACTGGTGCCAGGGCTGATATCGGTATAATAGTTCTGAGTTCATTGGTTCTCTCCATGGTCTTCAGACCAACAGTATCAGTATTACCTGGGGGGACTTGTTAGAAATGCAAATTCTCAGCTGGGGGTGGTGGCTCATGACTGTAATCCCAGCACTTTGGGAGGCCCAAGGGGGATTGCTTGAGCCCAGCAATCCTTGAGACCAGCCTGAGCAACATAGTGAGAGTCCTGTCTCTAGCAAAAAGTTTAAAAGTTAAAACAACCAGCCAGGCACTTGTGGTTGTAAGCTACTTGGGAGGCTAAGGTGGGAGGATCGCTTGAGGCCAGGAGGTCAAGTTTGCAGTGAACTGTGATTGCACCACTGCACTCCAGCCTGGGTGACAGAGCAAGACCCAGTCTTCAAAAAGAAAAGAGAAACGCAAATTCTTAGGCCCCACCCCAGACCTAGTGAATCAGAAACTCAGATTGGGGCCTAGTAATCTGTGTTTCAACAAGCCTCAAGGTGATTGTGATCTCCACTTAAGCCTGAGAGCCACTGATTAGTTAACTATCAATATTGGCACACGAACATAAATTAATTACTGACTTGTTTTCTGTCAAGTGTAAATACCCAGTGGATGAAGAAAAACACTGTTTAGGGGCTAAAGAGCAGATTATGATACATATGCTGAATTTCTATGCATTGATAGAGCAGGCAGCCCGTTTTCTTACTCTCCCCTCCCATCTTTACTTCCTTTTAAAATAATACTTTGATATAAGCTTACTTTAAAAAATAATAAATCCTGATAAATGTATTGCCCTTACAAACTTACTTTCAAAAAACAACGAATCCTGGTAAACTTACTGCCTTTACCATGAAGTTTACCTCCCCTTCAGGTTGAGCAAATTTTGCAGAAAGCATCTCTAGAAGATGGTATCGCTACAAATCTTGGTTCAGAAAAAATTAATTACTATACAAACTCATATCAGACTCTCTTCTTCACATCAGACTAGAGATGGCTCTTCCTAGTGTGTGTTTTGTCAGCACAGAGACGATATTGGGTAGTGCATTTTTTTTTTTTTTTTTTTTTTTTTTTTTTTTTTTTGAGACGGAGTTTTGCTCTTGTTATCCAGGCTGGAGTGCAATGGCGCGATCTCGGCTCACCGCAACCTCCGCCTCCTGGGTTCAGGCAATTCTCCTGCCTCAGCCTCCTGAGTAGCTGGGATTACAGGCACACACCACCATGCCCAGCTAATGTTTTGTATTTTTAGTAGAGACGGGGTTTCACCATGTTGACCAGGATGGTCTCGATCTATTGACCTCGTGATCCACCCACCTCGGCCTCCCAAAGTGCTGGGATTACAGGCTTGAGCCACTGCGCCCGGCGGGTAGTGCATTTTTAAAGCAACTGGTGGCATGATATCTGTATTGATGAAATATTCTGGAATTTGCTTTGAGACAACAAGGACTTCATGGAGTCCTTTGTTGTTAAGAGCAAACACTTTTTACATACTCTGAGGATAGCCATTATCTCTTTCAGAAAGAACACCAGAACGGCTCGTTCTCAGTTCATCTGAATAGATTTGACTCATGGTTAGCAGTTTTGAAATTCTGCTAAAATGTTAATAATTCTGATCAAAACAAGTTTCTGTTACATTTCTGTTAATAATTCTTTTTTTTTTTTTTTGAGACGGAGTTTCGCTCTTGTTACCCAGGCTGGAGTGCAATGGCAGGCGATCTCGGCTCACCGCAACCTCCGCCTCCTGGGTTCAGGCAATTCTCCTGCCTCAGCCTCCTGAGTAGCTGGGATTACAGGCACCTGCCACTATACCTGGTTAATTTTTTGTATTTTTAGTGAGATGGGGTTTCACCATGTTGGCCAGGCTGGTCTCAAACTCCTGACCTCATGATCCCCCCACCTCAGCCTCCCAAAGTGCTGGGATTACTTGCGTGAACCACCGTGCCCATCCCAGAATGATTTTAAATGAAGAAGAATATGTGACAAAAATGTTAAGTGACCTGCAAAGCCTAAAGCATTTACTGGCTGGTCTTTTACCAAAAGAGTGCCAAGCTACTCTTAGTGCCATACTTCCTTCTTCATTCCTTTATGTTCTATGTGTTGTTCTAAGTATTGGAGATGTGGTGATTGCACAAGAAAGATGTGGTTAGGAGATTTGATTTTGTTGTGAGAAAAGACCAACAGTAGGCATATCCGTGAAATAAACAGGCAATTTCAGATTGTAAGTGTTGTGAATAAACAAACAGGGGATGATACTAACAAAGAGAAGATAGCCAGGGAAGGAGAGGCTAAGTTAGGAAGATTTTTATTATTATTTTTAGAGACAGGTTGGTGCTCTGTCCCCTAGGCTGGAATACAGTAGTGCAAATATGGCTCACTGCAGCCTTGACTTCCCAGGCTTAAGCAATCCTCCCACTTCAGCCTCTCAAGTAGCTGAGACTACAGATGCAAACTGCCACACCCAACTAATTTTTTCTATTTTTGGTAGACACAGGGTTTCACTATGTTGTCTAGGTCGGTCTCGAACTCCTGGACTCAAGTGATTCTCCTACCTCAGCCTCCCAAAGTGTTGGGATTATAGGCAAGAGCCACTGTGCTTGCTCTGGTCAGGAATATCTCACATGTGGTGATGGTTAATGCTAAGACCTGAAGAACAGAAAAGAACCAGTTATGAGAAGATCAGCATTATAGCCAGAGGACACAAGGGGAAATAAGAGCTTGGCTTAGTCATGGAACTCCAACCCGCTAGTGGTGTTAGCAGAATAAAAGGTAGGAAATGAAGTTGAAAGGTAGCTAGGGGACTATGTAAGGCCTTGCGAGGAAGCCATTAAAGATTTACTGATACAATAGAGCTTTTTTTTTTCTTTTTTCTTTTTTTTTTTAGACAAAGTCTTACTCTGTTGCCGAGGCTGGAGTACAGTGGTGCAATCTCGGCTCACTGCAACCTCTGCTTCCTGGATTCAAGCAATTCTCCTGCCTCAGCCTCCAGAGTAGCTAGGATTACAGGTATATATCACCACTCCCAGCTAATTTTTTTTGTATTTTTTGTAGAGACAGGGTTTCACCATGTTGGCCAGGCTGGTCTTGAATTCCTTACCTTGTGATCTGCCCGCCTCAGCCTCCCAAAGGGCTGGGATTACAGGTGTGAGCCACCACGCCCAGCCAGATCTTATGGATGTTTAAAAAATCTCTCTCTGGCTGCCATGAAATAGATTATAGGGAAGCAAGAGTTAGTCCTGTTTGAGATTGTAGCAACAGTTCAGGTGAGACATAATTTATACTAGAATGGTGTCATGGAAATGGAGAAAGTGGACGAATTAAGGTATTTTGAAGGGAGAACTAATGAAACAAATGGATTGGGTATGAGGGGTGAAAGATGAGGGGAATTAACATGAATCCTAGATTTCTGTTTTAGCAACTGATGGTTGATGAGGTTTATTATCTTATCTGCATTTTTTTTTTTTTTTTGAGACAGAGTTTCATTCTTGTTGCCCAGGCTGGAGTGCAATGGTGTGATCTCGGCTCATTGTAACATCCGCCTCCCAGGTTCAAGTGATTCTCCTGCCTCCCGAGTAGCTGGGATTATAGGCATATACCACCATGCCTGGCTAATTTTGTATTTTTAGTAGAGACAGGGTTTTACCATGTTGGTCAGGCTGGTCTTGAACTCCTGACCTCAGGTAATCTGCCTGCCTCAGCCTCCCAAAGTGCTGGGATTATAGATGTGAGCCACCATGCCTGGCCTTCTGTATGATTTTTGATAACTGAGTAACTGCAACTCTAGAACTAAGAATTTTGCTTACATATTATGAAAACTTTCAAAGCCAAGACAAAAACTATTTTTGATTTTTTGATATTGAATATTCTTAACTTGTTCATACACACTTTCCTACAAAGGATAATTGAATGAAAAGGACTTCTTTGCAAACTTCAGACTAGCCCTGTAGTAAATGGAAAGTAATTTTCTTCTCTTCCGAATAATAACTTATGCATGTTTTCTGACAATGGATCGCTCTCTTAGGGCTACCATTTTGTCCTGAGATTAGGTGACTCTGGTTCTTCCCTTAGGAGATTGTTGTGAAAAGGCAGAGAACCATGGGGGCATGTTCAATAGGGCACACCTACCTGGCCCTCCCCATCTCCCTCATCAAGGCCCGTGGGGCATGATGAGAACTGGCATCAGCCTACCAATGTCGAGATTTGTTTTGAAGCATTCGAAGAGGAAGCGAATGCTCAGGGGAAGCTTTAAATTTCTTTCCACTTACAGAAGTTGAATTGCAAGACCTATCTCTTTACCATTAATCACCAGGTCTGGTGTGAAGCCAGCCAACTTCGGAGTTAGTTGAAAGAGATGACTAATGACTAGACTCTCTCCTTATCTCTCTGGCTCTTCAGGTTTGATCTCACCAGACATTCAGGCTGCACTTACCCACTTTAACAAGAGCTCTTCCAGTGCTCTGCAGTATTGAGGGAGTTCTGTGTTTAAAGGGGCCTGTCCTGTACCCCCGTCCAACTGACTGACAGGGAACTTCAATGCCCAGCCTGGGATATAAGTGGGGCCGAAGGTTGAAGAGTGAGTGTACTAGGTCTCTATACATGTCCAACTTGACCGTGATGGTTTAGGCATGACCTAGAATCCCTAGGAGGTCTTGATCATTTTAGTTTAAAATGACTCTTATTATATAGAGACTCTTTTTTGAAGTTAGCTCTTCTAAAAGTCTGCTTTTAGTCTCTGCTCACGGAGTTCTGTAAGAACTTATTTTAGAGATAAGCTTTCATGACTATCGCTATTGTTCCAACTTCAATGATCAAAACATCTGAGACTGTGTTTTGATTTGATTTCTTTGTAGTTATTTTATCACAAGCCTTTCAGAGTTTTAGATTATGCTAAGCAATTACTGGTTACCTTTCCACAGATTCACTACAAAACCCCTGATTATATATAACCAAATATTGCTCTCTCAATAATATTCCAGGGAAGCTTGTTGTTCAAATCATACATGTCTCCAACGATGTCTTTTCTCCCTCATAAACAAGGGGGCTCCCTCTGCTCCCCTCTACCAGAGCTGCTCACTCCCAGGAGGACTTTGCTGGCTTCCAGCCAGGTACATTTAAAGTAATGAAGTCAATAGGGAAGAATCAAGGCTGGAAATGTACCGAGTTTATGTCGATGGACTTGTTTAACTATTTAAGGCTGTATCTCACAGTCTGAGTGTGTTGCAGTGTGTTTTGTAAGGTAGTGCTTATAATCCACTGAGCTTTCAAAATAGCTCTCTTTCCTATTAAGCCTGCATTGAGAAGTGGGGTTAATTTGCCAAGTACTTTTTTGTGATAATTACAGAACTTGCAGATTAGCATGAGTGAATCGGCGAGGTTCTGTAACTAATAAAAAAAATACACAAAAAAATTATAAAATTTGACTGCTTCAAGGTTTCTCATGTGAGAAACATTAAATATTCCTGATAGGCCAGTTTTGAGTCCAAGCTAGCACATTACTGCATACTTAGGGAAAAATATCTTTCAAGTGTCATATGACCCAACGTTCCCGTAGTAACAGGAACAGTTCTGCTATTCAGAGGCTTGAAACTTATAGTAGATGAACTAAGAATGGGTAAGTTTTGTGAATTAGAAAATTCCTGGCCGGGCGCGGTGGCTCAAGCCTGTAATCCCAGCACTTTGGGAGGCTGAGGCGGGTGGATCACGAGGTCAAGAGATTGAGACCATCCTGATCAACATGGTGAAACCCCGTCTCTACTAAAAATACAAAAAATTAGCTGGGCATGGTGGCGCGTGCCTGTAATCCCAGCTACTCAGGAGGCTGAGGCAGGAGAATTGCCTGAACCCACGGGGCGGAGGTTGCAGCAAGCCGAGATCGTGCCGTTGCACTCCAGCCTGGGTAACAAGAGCGAAACTCCGTCTAAAAAAATAAATAAATAAAATAAAAAAAATAAATTTTTTGTCAGCCAAGCTATAGGGTTCTTTGTTTTATTAGACCCTTATATAAAATATTAAGATTCTGCTCTGAACTCTAGGAACACATTGCCGTTTACTTAATGAGCATGTGCTAAGTGCCTCCTGAGTGTTAGGTACCATGCTAAGATGATGGTAACTCCAACATGTAATCCTGTCTGAACACTGGTGCTAAGAGATGCTGTAACCAACATTACTTTGCATTGGTTAAAACTATCTTTCTAGTTGCATGTGGTTGAACTTTAAGGATTAGGAAAGAATGGGTCCACTGTCCTAATAGTTAGAAGCCTCTGGCCATGAGTGTTCATTATTGGCCATTTATTAGCTGGCTTGGGAACCTCGAGGCAGGTTCCAACCAGATCTATAGGTATATTAACTACTGAAGGGTGCTAAGGCATCTGCCTTCAATCTGGCAAGCTCACTCGTAACACCAAAGGAAATGAAGATAAACACTTTCCTTCCTTCCTCCCTCCCTCCCTCCCTCCCTTTCTTCCTTCCTTCCTTCCTTTTTTTTGAGATGGAGTCTCTCTCTGTCACCCAAGCTGGAGTGCAATGGCATGATCTTGGCTCACTGCAACCTCTACCTCCCAGGTTCCAGTGATTCTCCTGCCTCAGCCTCAGGAGTAGCTGGGACTACAGGCGCGTGCTACCAAACCCAGCTAATTTTTTTTGTATTTTTAGTAGAGACAGGGTTTCACTATGTTAGCCAGGATGGTCTGGATCTCCTGACCTTGTGATCCTCCTGCCTTGGCCTCCCAAAGTGCTGGGATTACAGGCATGAGCCACCGCACCTGGCGGGAAACACTTTCTGTGTCTTTCAGCAAAGACCTCTTCTGTGTTTAGCAAAAACCAACCAAACAAACCAAATACTTCCTCAGCTGGAAGACAAGAAAGAAAACTTTTTTGCTATACATAGAAGGAATGGGTCACATTTTTATAAGGTTTCATAGACCACTGACTTCATGATGCCCCCTTTTTTTGTGATGACCCTCTTTTGAGAACAGTTTTAGATTTATAGAAAAATTAAGACAGTAGAGAAAAGTCCCATATCACTTCTACCATCTCCCTCAATTTCACCTATTATTGTATATTACAATTAATGACAAATATTGAGACATGATTAATATCTACAGTCCATATTTATTTAGATAACCTTACTTTGTACCTAATGTCCTTTTTTGGTTTCAGGATAGCACATTATATTTTAGTTGTCATGTCTCCTGAGGCACCTGTTGGGTAAGATAGCCTCAGAATTCCTGTTTTTTTTTTTTTTGCTTTCTTTTTCTTTATTTTTTTGACACAGAGTTTGGCTCTTGTTGCTTGGGCTGGAGTACAATGGTGTGATCTTGGCTCATCGCAACCTCTGACTTCTGGGTTCAGGTGATTCTCCCACCTCAGCCTCCTGAGTAGCTGGGATTATAGGTGTGAGCCACCACATCCAGCTAATATTGTATGGTCAGTAGAAATGGGTTTCTTCATGTTGGTCAGGCTGGTTTCGAACTCCTGACCTCAAATGATCTACCCACCTCAGCCTCCCAAAGTGCTGTGATTATAGGCATGAGCTACTGTGCCTGGCAGAATTTCTGTTTTTTCTTTTTTCTCTTTTTCTACTTTCTTTCTTTTTTTTTTTTTTTTTTTTTTTTTTGAGACAGGGTCTCACTGTGTTGCCCATGCTGGAGTACAGTGGCACAATCGTGGCTCACTGAAGCCTCGAACTCCTGGGTTCAAGTGATCTACCCACCTCAGACTCCTGAGTCACTGGGACCACAGGCACAGGCCACCATGCCTGGCTAGTTTTTGTCTTTTTTGCAGAGTTGGGTTTTTGCCATGTTGCCCATGGCAACCTGAAATCCCAGCACTTTGGGAGGCTGAGGAAGGTGGATCACTTGAGTTCAAGAGTTTGAGATCAGCCTGGCCAACATTGTGAAATCCATCCTACTAAAAAAACAAAAAAACAAAAACTTAGCCGGACATGGTGGCACACACCTGTAGTTCCAGCTACTCAGGAGGCTGAGGCAGAAGATTGCTTGAACCAGGGAGGCAGAGGTTGCAGTGAGCTAAGATTTCACCACTGCACTCCAGCCTGGGTGACAAAGCAAGACTCCATCTTACAAAAAAAAAAAAAGAAAAAAAAATAGAAAAGAAGCCAGGTGCAGTGGCTCATACTTGTAATCCTAGTACTTTGGGAGGCTGAGGTGGGTGGATCACAAGGTCAGGTGTTCAAGACCAGCCTGACCAACATGGTGAAACCCTGTCTCTACTTAAAAATACAAAAATTAGCCAGGCATGGTGGTGTGCACCTATAATCCCAGCTACTTGGGCGGCTGGGGCAGGAGAACTGCTTGAATCCAGGAGACAGAGGTTGCGGTGAGCCAAGAGTGCACAATTACACTCCACCCTGGGTGACAGAGAGAGACTCTGTCTCAAAAAAAAAAAAAAAGAAAAGAAGTAATTAGTATGATGAGTATGCATGTGTACACACTTGCACAAATGTATCCAGAGAATTTGGTACCACAATGCTACTAATTCAATCCTATATTAGTGAGGGGAAAAAAAAGGACGAGACTGGAAGAATTTCCAAGTCAGTTATCGAAACTCCAGGCTACATAGCATTCATATGATACATTGATATGAATAGAGCAGACCAGAAACTAGTTACTGAAGGTGTGGGTCTCAGTCATCCTCAAAGTCCTGCAGTAATCTTCAAAACTTTAGAGTCCAAAGGGTTTTTAGTCATACGGTAAATCTCACCAAACTCTCCCACACTGCCTGCTGTGATGCGTCTTGGAAAAGCAATTTGGTCAGCTTCTTCCTCCTCCCAGCCAACTGAAAGCTATGTCCAAGGTTTAATGATGGAGTATTGAACTGAAAACTGTGTCCAAGGTTTAATGATGGAGTATTGATCTGTGGAGTATAAGAATTGATAATCACTGAGATATTCCAGCAAATTCATTGCCAACCATTAAAAGATTATAGACAATTCACTGTAAACAACAGAAGGAAGATAGCTTTTTTTTTTTTTTTTGAGACAGTGTTTCACTCTCGTTGTCCAGGCTGGAGCGCAGCGGCACACTCTCAGCTCACTGCAACCTCCGTCACCTAGGTTTAAGCAATTTTCCTGCCTCAGCCTCCCAAGTAGCTGGGATAACAGGCATGCACTACCATGCCCGGCTAATTTTTTGTATTTTTAGTAGATATGGGGTTTCACCATGTTGGCCAGGCTGATTTCGAACTCCTGACCTCAGGTGATCCACCCGCCTTGGCCCCACAAAGTGCTGGGATTACAAGCGTGAGCCACTGCGCCCAGCTAGGAACAGCTTTTCTGTAGTCTTACAGGAGCAAGAGCTAACAGTGAGATTCAATAGCCTTTTTCTTGGCTCCTGGTCAAAATCTTACATTTTGTAGATAATTTCTTCTTAAATGATAGATGTTTTCTACCTTTACTTATATATCTGGGTTTTATACTTGATACCACCACCATATGTAAATTTACCATATCATCTTGACAATTCACCTGTAATACATGAACAGCACATTCATGTCACAACTATAGTTTTCTGTTTTTTTCTATGTCTTTCTATACTAACATTCCTCTAAATTAAATTGTGCATGTTGATTTTTTTGTTTTTTTGAGACAGAGTCTTGCTCTGTCTCCAGGCTGAAGTGCAGTGGCATGATCTCAGCTCACTGCAACTTCCATCTCCTGGGTTCAAGTGATTCTCCTACCTTAGCCTCCTGAGTAGCTGAGACCACAGGCATGCACCACCACACCTGGCTAATCTTTTTTGTGTTTTAGGGGAGATGGGGTTTCACCTTGTTGGCCAGGATGGTCTTGATCTCCTGACCTCATGATCTGCCTGCCTCGGCCTCCCAAAGTGCTGGGATTACAGGTGTGAGCTACTGCGCCAGGCCTTCATGTTGATTTTTAAAATCATATATTCCTTCTAGCATACACAATCTGATTTCTGATTACATTAAAATTTAATCTTAATAGAACCTCTTCTTGATCTTTTAAAAGTGTTTGAATTGTCTTCTATGTAATAGTTCTTAGAATTTTTCACAAAAAATAATTTTCTCTGAAAACTGTCATTTAACAATGATCTTATGATGTTCCTTACTGTTGAAAATTATGTGACTTATTTTTATTTATTTATTTTTTTGAGACAGAGTCTCATTCTCGTTACCCAGGCTAGAGCACCGTGGCATAATCTTGGCTCACTGCAACTTCCGCCTCCCGGGTTCAACCAATTCTTCTGCCTCAGCTTTCCCAGTAGCTGGGATTACTGGCACCCACCATCACGTCCGGCTAGTTTTTGTATTTTTGGTAGAAACAGGGTTTCACCATGCTGGCTAGGCTGGTCTCAAACTCCTGACCTCAGGTGATTCACCCACCTCGGCCTCCCAAAGTGCTGGAATTACAGGCATGAGCCACTGTGCCCAGCCGTGACTTATTCTTAAATTGTCTTCACTATAACTTTTTTAGATTCATGGATATAAACAAAAGTTAAGCTATAAGGATATATTAGCATTGTGTGTAGTGGTGAATGATTAGGAACAACTAACTACTAAAAGTACTTTAAGAACTGGGCTGGGCACAGTGGCTCACATCTGTAATCCCAGCACTTTGGAAGGCCAAGGGATCACTTGAGGTTAGGAGTTTGAGACCAGCTTGGCCAACATGGTGAAATCCTGTCTCTACTAAAAATACAAAAATTAGCTAGACATGGTGGTGTGCTCCTGTAATCCCAGCTACTCAGGAGGCTGAGGCAGGAGAATCACTTGAACCCAGGAGGTGGAGGTTGTAATGAGCCAAGATCATGCCACTGCACTCCAGCCTGGGTGACAAAGCGAGACTCTGTCTCAAAAAAAAAAAAGAAAAGTACTTTAAGAACTGAAGGCTTTGACTAGGTGCGGTGGCTCACATCTATAATCTCAGTACTTTGGGAGGCTGAGGCAAGCAGATCATTTGAGGTCAGGAGTTCGAGACCAGCCTGGCCAACTGGCAAAACCCCATCTCTACTAAAAAAATACAAAAAAATTAGCCCAGTGTGGTGGCAGGTGCCTGTAATCCCAGCTACTCAGGAGGCTGAGGAACAAGAATCACTTGAACCCAGGAGGCAGAGGTTGCAGTGAGCCAAGATCATGCCACTGCACTCTAGCCTGGGTGACAGTTTTGAGACTCTGTCTCAAAAACAAACAAGCAAGCAAACAAAGGAACCGAAGGCTTTCTTCTTATTGCTGGACATATCCTCTGGCTCCCCTCTGGCTTCCCACTGCCTGCTACCTAAGGATATCAGGAAGAAGTCTTTAGAATGTGGTGAGGTTTATACAAAAATATAAAGATGGTTTGTTTGTTTGTTTGTTTGTTTGTTTAAAGACAGGGTTTCACCATGTTGGCCAGAATGGTCTTGAACTCCTGACCTCAGGCGATCCACCCACCTTGGCATCTCAAAGTGTTGGGATTACAGGTGTTAGCCACCACACCCAGCCTATACAAAATTTTTAGGTGGTCCAAATCCTGAAACTATATTCTTACTGAAACACAGAAGGACTAAACTTCGTTTACAGCTTTATTAATGAAAGCAAGTAAAAATTTCCGTAAAAATCCAAAATGCTACAGCAACTAATTCCATGAACTCTGTAGCCAGATGGCTTGGGATCAGATCCGAGGCTGCTACTTAGCAGCTGTGTAACGATGGACAAAACATTTGATCTCTCCGGGCCTGTTTTCTCACCTGCAGAATTGGGCTTATGATAGTACCTAGCCCATAAATCTGTTGAGAAAACTATGGGTGAATATATAGAAAACATTTAGGATGGTGCTGATATAATAAATTTAGATATTTCTATCCAAATAAATAATTTGTGGGTGTACCACTTGGGTTACTAATTTTAAAAAACTTTCATATAGTTTTGTTTTTTTCCTTTTTAGAACCGTTCCTGATCTCCATCAGTATAAAAATGTATTGCTGTGTTAGTGTACCACAATTTCTCAAGAAAAAAGTTAGCTAAGCCCAAGCTGGGTTTTGGTAGGTGACATAGGTCATTTTTTTCCCCCATTCTATTTCTTTCTCTGAATTCTTTCTTCTCATCATCAACCAGATGCCGCTTAAGGTGATGATAAAATTGAGACACACGTTGGGAAGGAAAAAGCAACCTGACTTGCAGAGCCCGAAGAGATTTTCATGAGCAAAACAAAGAAAGATCCCTAGTAAATGCTCTAGGAGGACAAAAAGGCACAACGACCTCCAGCAATCAAGTGCAGTCGCTATAGAAGCTTTCCCACATCAGAACACTCTGACCTTCCTCTGAGAGTTTCCGGCTGCATAATCCTTTCATGGACGTTATATGCACTGGAGGGGACAAGAGCAAGGAGAGAACAAGGCACAGGGTTTCAGTGACTAAGGTATAGAAATTCGGAGGAAAATCAGAGGCAGAGGAACGATCGAAAAAAAAGCAGCGCAAGATTTGACAAAGAGGCAACGGGAACAGGAATGGAGATGGGAAATGGATAAGAAAGCTGCACACTCAGGGAGAGATATCGGGAGAAATGCAGTGCTTAGTAGATGGCAAAAAGCAGAGTTTTGCTTTGAAAAAAGAAATCAAAGGGCAACAAAGAAAAAAAAATTAGAGACCATATGGGGAAATCACTAGAAAGCAGCTGGAAGGGTTGCACCTGGAAGGAAGAAAAAAAGAAGTAACGTTTATTCGTAACAATGCTTGAGAGAGGGAAGAAAGATTTTCTTCCTCTTCAATTTCCCATCCCCTCTAAAAACACTGTCACTAAGATGCCTCCATCTTTGTGGTATTCACTCCTCCAAACCCATTTCTGCCTTCTCTGACATTTATTTTCCTTCGAGTCGGCTACCAGTCACTCTTACTAGAAACTTGCCCAATCATTTTTCAGGAGTTTGTAAAAGACAACCTTCTCGGCAAGGGGGTCTGAGGAGCTGGCTTTTTCTTTAGGTCACAAACCATCAGGTTATCCCTGACAGCCACACAGCAGCAGGCAAGATGGCACTCAGCTCGCAGGTTGGAGCTGAGGACTCGGATTACTTCCTCATGTGACCCAGTTGGCTTTGCTTCCTTCTGTGGCAGCACACTGAATCTGGAGCCCCAGCCAGCTGTCACAAAGCTGCCAATGGTCAAAGGGTGTCCAGGCTCTTAATATAGCCTGAGGAGCCATGCAAGGTACCACTTAGCCCAGAGAGGGCCGGGATTAGAACCTGGTGTCCTGGCTCAATGCACTTTTACTGCAGAGACCAGAAATGAGCAGTCTGAACATGACTGTGTAAGATTTGGGAAAAGGAGTCTCATTTACTAGGAGACGACTATTTGGGTAAATTTTTTTTCCTTCTTTCTTACCTTCTATAAGACAAAGTTTTCTTGTCTTTTTCTCCTTGTCCTCTCTTTCTTTTTCTTCCCTCTCTGGTTTGGAAGCTACAGTATTTCATTTCTTTTGATCATTTCCATTGATTAAAAAAATACAATGGAACTTCTCAAACACTCAAATAGAGGTAATTGTGTGAATTTCCCAATGTATCTACTGCTTAACTTCAGGTAACAATAAATAGCCACTTGTTTTCACCTATATCCCCACCTACAATCTCACTCCTGATTATTTTGGACAAAAAAAAAAATCTAGATAATATATCATTTTCCTTGTATGTATTTTAGTATTATGTCTAAAAGATAAGAACTATTTTTTGAGACAGTCTTGCTGTGTCACCCAGGCCAGGGTGCACTGGCAGGATCATAACTCACTGTAACCTTGAACTCCTGGGCTCAAACAGTCTTCCTGCCTCAGCCTCCCAAAGTGCTGGAATTACAGATGTGAACCACTGCACCCAAACAAAAGCTCATTTTTTAAGCAAAATTATAATGTTATCATCACATCTAAAAAATTAACAGTAATTCTTTAGTATCATCAAATATCTGCTCATTGCTCACACTTCCCCAACTGACTTCTTTTCTTTTTTTTCTTTTTTTGAGATGGAGTCTTGCTCTGTTGCCCAGGCTAGAGTGCAGTGGCCCGATCTCGGCTCACTGCAACCTTCACCTCTTGGGTTCAAGCAATTCTCCTGCCTCAGCCTCCCAAGTAGCTGGGATTACAGGCACCTGCCACCATGCTTGGCTGATTTTTAAAAAATATTTTTAGTAGAGATGGGTTTCACCATCTAGGCCAGGCTTGTCTTGAACTCCTAACCTCAATATTCAGCCGCCTAGGTCTCCCAAAGTGCTGGGATTACAGGTGTGAGCCACTGCGCCCAGCCTAACAATACCTTTTTTTTTTTTTTTTTTTTGAGGTGGAGTCTCACTCTGTTGTCCAGGCTGGAGTACAGTGGTGCCAGCCACCGCCACCTGGGTTCAAACGATTCTCCTGCCTCAGCCTCCTGAATAGCTGAGATTACAAGCACCTGCCACCATGCCCAGCTAGTGTTCGTGTTTTCAGTAGAGATGGGTTTCACCATGCTGGTTAGGCAGGTCTTGAACTCCTGACCTCGTGATCCACCTGCCTCGGCCTCCCAAAGTGCTGGGACTAAGGGTATGAGCCACCGTGTCCCTGACTGCTTATTATATTTTTATTTATTTAT
The DNA here is from genome assembly GCF_048565385.1 of Saimiri boliviensis. Taxonomy (NCBI): domain Eukaryota; kingdom Metazoa; phylum Chordata; class Mammalia; order Primates; family Cebidae; genus Saimiri; species Saimiri boliviensis. Next base: position 159,674,318 of record NC_133451.1, read on the forward strand.
TTATTTATTTATTTTTTTTTTTTTTCTTTCTTGACACAGGGTCTTGCTCTGTCACCCAGGCTAGAGTGCAGTGGTGTGATCATAGCTCAATGCATTCTCCACCTCCTGAAGAGATTCTCCCACTTCAGCCTCCTGAGTAGCTGGGACTACAGATATGTACCACTATGCCTGGCTAATTTTTGTATTTTTTGGACATACAGGGTTTTACCATGTTGCCCAGGCTGGTCTTGAATTCCTGAGCTCACGTGATCTGCCACCTCAGGCTTTTAAAGTTCTGTGATTAAGGTGTGAGCCACTGTGTCTGGCTTTCTTTTACAGTTTTTATTTGGATACAAATAAGGACCATGCATTGCAATTGATTGCTAAGTATTTTAACTTTCTCCTTACATCTGCACCTGTTTATCATCCATCCCCCCACTCTCTGTTTTATTTTTAAATATGTTTATTGAAGAAACTTGGGTTTTTGTTTGTTTGCTTGTTTGAGATGGAATTTCGCTTTTGTTGCTGAGGCTGGAGTGCAATGGCAGGATCTTGGCTCACCGCAACCTCTGCCCGCCAGATTCAAGCGATTCTCCTACGTCAGTCTCCTGAGTACCTGGGATTACAGGTTCCCGCCACCACGCCAGGCTAATTTTTTGTATTTTTAGTAGAGACAGGTTTTCTCCATGTTGGTCAGGCTGGTCTCGAGCTCCCGATCTCAGGTGATCCACCCACCTCAGCCACCCAAAGTGCTGGAATTACAGGTGTGAGCCACCACACCAGGCGAACTAATGGATTTTAACATGCATTGTAAGCAAATAAATAAACTGGTATGGTTTAAGCCATTAAGTTTTGGGATGTCTGTTACATGGCAATAGATAACTACATAGTCCTCTTCCATTTAACAACAAAACTTTGTAGATAAAAATGTTAAAGCCAGGTGCGGGGGCTCACACGTATAATCCTAGCACTTTGGGAAGCTGAGGCGGGCGGATCACCTGAGGTTAGGAGTTCGAGACCAGCCTGGCCAACATGGTGAAACCCTGTCTCTACTAAAAATACAAAAATTAGCCAGGTGGCAGGCACCTGTAATCCCTGCTACTCGGGAGGCTGAGGCAGGAGAATTGCTTTAGCCTGGGAGGCAAAGGTGCAAAGGTGGCAGTGGGCTAAGATTGTGCTACTGCACTCCAACCTGGGCGACAGAGTGTCTGAAAGCCTCTTTATTTGTTTTTTTATTTCTAGAGACAGAATAATTTTAAGCAAAATTGGTCAGTATGTTTCACTCACACAGAAGCCATGTCTAATCCGTAGGTGGATAAGATTGATATTGCCAGAAGTATTATCTGAATGACTAAGATTTGTTTAGGATCTCATTTGACAATAAGGCAATTACATACAGCTTTCAAATAATCAGTCTCTGTCTTGGAGCCTGTAAAGTGATGGCAAGCTTAAATGGGATACAATTTTTACAGTAAAAATTTAAGACCTTTATCTAGAGACTTCTTGAGTCCCCAAATCTCCAACATCAGTAATTAAGATATGACTAGGCTTGTTCACTAGCTAAGTGACTCTCACTCTCCAGCTTTCAAGCTTGACTGATTCTTTTCTGTAAAGTACTTCACCAGAACCATCTTATATAATTCTCATAAAACCCTTATGAAATAGAAATTCCTATTGCAAACTACATCAGGAATCTTCAGGTTACCTGCAAATAGCAAAGCGTACATAATACATCAAAGTGTACCACAGGTTACCTCTATGCACTGTAATGCGAACACTGATCATTATCATTATCAAGGTTTGTTGGAACTCTAAATATGCAACATGGGGGCTATTTAAAAAGTATAGAACAGAATCTATAATTTTGGTGGTCATACCCCTTCAAATTAAATTGTGAGCTAAATGGCTGACTTACGCAGGCAACTTTGCCCTCTGGACACTGTCTCTGCTTTTGGTGTACAGACATTTCCTAGAGGACGAAAAATCTAATCCTGGGCAGCAGAAGAGATGGAGAGAGAAGCAAAAGAAAAAGAGAAGGTTTCTTGACATAATAAGACTCATTCACAAGCTATAGTATGTATCACTTAGGTCAGAGGGAAATACAATAGATTTACATTCTTTCTAGCCACGTGTTTTATTACAATATCATAGATTATTACAACAGAGGAAGAACAATAAGAAAAACACCGAAAGAAAACAATAAGAATAAATATTCGAACAGGCTGCTTATCTCCCTCATGGTGAGTCTTCTTTGGCCAAGTTGCTAAGGCTGTGGCTGTGAGAGAGGATGACTGGGAGATGGGACAGTGTGTACATCCAGGAATAATTTTTAAATTTTGCAATTAAGTTCAATAGCACCTTGCTATTTATATAAATTACCTCAAGCCTGGTAATTTATACACACATTTATACACAAACACAAACACACTCTGTGCCCTGGTTCTTTAGCAAAAGGAGGGCAGCTTATACCTGAAGAGAAAGCTCACATTACAAAGACTTCATTACTTTTACAAAATATGCACCAAAGGACATTTACTAGTGCACTGAGAGCTATTATCATAAATAATTAAAACTAAACTATTCTTCTCTAAATAAATGTACAAAGTACATTGGGTGATTCAGAGCACTGAGATTTCTCAACATACTGCTCTGTGTACTTACAATGCAAGAACCTACCCAGGCCATTAAAATGATATTTCTGGTTTTCCCATGGAGACTTTAGAAAGCAGATTTGGATGGGCCACAAGAACTCAAGAAGTTGAAGTCCTTCCTTCTAATTGCTTTTTTTTCTCTTACAGTAATTATTTACAAGAAAATGAAAATGTAGACATCTTTGCATGAAGGGCCCTTATGGTCATATTTTTTTTTTTTTCTTTTCTGAGACGGAGTTTTGCTCTTGTTACCCAGGCTGGAGTGCAATGGCGCAATCTCGGCTCACCGCAACCTCCGCCTCCTGGGTTCAGGCAATTCTCCTGCCTCAGCCTCCTGAGTAGCTGGGATTACAGGCACCCGCCACCATGCCCAGCTAATTTTTTGTATTTTTTTTTTAGTAGAGACGGGGTTTCACCATGTTGACCAGGATAGTCTCCATCTCTCGACCTTGTGATCCACCTGCCTCGGCCTCCCAAAGTGCTGGGATTACAGGCTTGAGCCACCGCGCCCGGCTATGGTCATATTTTACACAAATATTTTGATGAACAGTTCAGAAAGTCTGAGTGTTAAGCAACATTTCTCAAGCATCACTGCCCATTGTGGAAACCATCGTGATCTGTGCTGAGAGGGTAACTTCTGCATTCTTCTCTATTCAAAGAATACAAAATGAGGAGCCAACATGATGTGACTAAAAGGATTTCCTATGCCCTTTAACCCAATACGACACTCTCATATTTTACTCAAACACTGAATTAGATATGTAATAACTATGTGGCTTGCTTTCATGGGAGTCATGGAGGAAGCTGAAGTTGCCTAGAAAGTGAAGAGCTGCTTTGGATTTCTAGAGTCAGGATCCACTTTTGTTGTTTGTCAACTTCCAGGCTTATCCTGTTTTGGGTCTCCTGGAGGTAAGTAGCTTTTAGGAATCTAGTAACCTTGAGGTCTCTAGAGTTAATCTGAATGAATTCAGTTCTTAGAACTGAACTTAATTCAAAAGCGGCCTACAGATTAAAACAGGTCTTTATTCCTGGGGCCTATTTAAACAAAACTTGACCTGTCCTTTTTTTCTTTTTCTTTTTTTTTTTTTTGTGAGATGGAGTCTTGCTCTGTCAGTCAGGCTGGAGTGCAATGGCATGATCTCAGCCCACTGCAACCAATCAAGGATCACTTGAGCCTCCTAGGTTCAAGTGATCCTCCTGTCTCAGCATCCCGAGTAGCTGGGATTACAGCTGCACACCACCACACCTGGCTAATTTTTTTGTCTTTTTAGTAGAAACAGGATTTCACTATGTTGGCCGGGCTGGTCTTGAACTCCTGACCTCAAGTGATCTGCCTGCCTTGGCCTCCTAGGGTGCTTGGATAACAGGTATGAGCCACCGCGCCCAGCCCCATTCTTTTAAAACTAAACCTAGAAGATATTTGCTGAAGCACCCAAGCTCTGTGTATCAAAGTTGTGCTGCACAAAGAATGGTGGGTACCCAAGTGGTCCCAGCTGGAGCAGGCTCAGTAGTCTAGGATGTTCAAACACAACTTAATCCATCCTTTAATCTTGATTTCTGTTCCTTTTTTCTTTTCTCCACTAATATAACATTTTAGAAAAATATGTAATCCTGAAGAGGCATTTGAGCATATAATAGGTCAAATTGGCTAAGTTAAAAAGTCACATTTGATAGATTTGTGTTATACCTTATGTAACATGCTATTTAAATTTTTACTTTACATTAGTACTATTATTATTATTTTGGGGCAAAGTCTCTCTTTCCCATGCTGTTGCCTGGACTGGAGAACAGTGGAGCAATCATAGCTCACTGAAGCCTTGAATTCCTAGGCTCAAGCAATTGTCTGACCTGGGACTCCCAAAATGCTGGAATTACAGGCATGAGTCACCATTTCTTGTCCTATTATTATTATTTTTTAATGAGAGACAGGGTCTCACTGTGTTGCCCAGGTTGGACTCAAACTCCTGAGCTCACGTGATCCTCCTGCTTCATCTTTCCAAGTGTCTGGGATTACAGGCAAGTGCTACCCCACTCAGCTAATTAAAAACACTATTTTAGAGGTAAGGTCTCACCATCTATTCCATTTGTGTGAGCCACCACAGCTTATATAAGATGTGCTCACCCATTCCATTGCAGCTTATATACAATAACAGGAAAATCACTGAAAGTTCCCCAACCAGAAAATATCAAAGCTGTGGGGGTACATAGAAGCCAAGGAAAAGGCATAGGGAGATTTTAGAGGGACTCAAAATCCTTCTCAATCCAAACTATTTTCTTCATTGATTCTTACCACAGACTATTTCCACCATGATTGGAAAATGTCCTAGTGGCCTTTCTTTGGGCCAAGGCAGGTTGAGAAAACACATGATGCCCCTGGCACTGCTCTCCATCCCATCCTCGGAGCAGGCAGCACTGACCTCCCAGGATGTGCTACTTTACCAAACTTAGATGGGCCCTTACAGTACCTCTCAATCCACTCCAGAAAGGCACTATCAACTGTTGGTGTTAGTGCTCAAGAAAAAAACCAACTGCTATTCTGAGGTGAAGGCTTTGAAGTCTTCAAAACTAAATAAAACGTCAGACACAATGCCGTTCTCAAATATAAGAACTCTAAAGCTCAGACCCTTATATAAACAAATTATAAGATCTAATACAATGAGAAAATATTTAGTAGAAAGAAAGGAAAGATTGGAGCATACATTTGGGACAAGGAACTGTTCTCTGTAAAATATTCTGAAAAAGGGAAGGTTAGATTGCAAAAGGAATAATCACTGTGTACACTGGTGCAGATGGAGTTTTTATAAAGCAGCAATGTTTCAGAAGAAAACACTAGACCTCAATCCATTTGTTACCTTGCTTTACTTAATCAGTAAGCAAGATATTTTTTTGAGATGGAGTCTTCTCTATTGTCCAGGCTGGAGTGCAATGGCGAAATCTCGGCTCACTGTAACCTCTGTGTCCTGGGTTCAAGCGATTCTCCTGCCTCAGCCTCCCAAGTAGCTGGGATTATAGGGGCCCGCCACCATTTCCAGCTAATTTTTGTATTTTTAGTACAGATGGTGTTTCCCCATGTTGACCAGTCTGGTTTCAAATTCCTGACCTCAGGTGATCCACCTGCCGTGGCCTCCTGAAGTCCTGGGATTACAGGCGTGAGCCACCGCTGTAACAGAATACCACAGACAGGGTAATTTATTATTTTTATATATATATATATATATATATATATATTTTTTTTTTTTTTTTTTGAGATGGAGTTTCGCTCTTGTTATCCAGGCTGGAGTGCAATGGCGCGATCTCGGCTCACCGCAACCTCCGCCTCCTGGGTTCAGGCAATTCTCCTGCCTCAGCCTCCTGAGTAGCTGGGATTATAGGCACGCACCACCATGCCCAGCTAATTTTTTGTATTTTTAGTAGAGACGGGGTTTCACCATGTTGACCAGGTTGGTCTTGATCTCTCGACCTCGTGATCCACCCGCCTCGGCCTCCCAAAGTGCTGGGATTACAGGCTTGAGCCACCGCGCCCGGCTATTATTATATTTTTTAAAGTTATTTCTTACAGTTCTGAAGGCTGAGAAGTCCTAGGTCAAGAGCTTCCATCTGGCAAGGGCCTTATTACTATGTCATCCCTGGCAGTAGGGCAAGAAAGCACGTGTGAGAGAGCAGGAGGGACGAAACTCACTTTATAAGAAGCCCACCCTCACAGTAGCTAACCCATTCCATGTGGACAGAGTCCTTAGGACATAATCACCACTTATTAGGCCCCACTTCCCAACACTGTAAAACTGGGGATTAACTTCCCAACACATGAACTTTCGGGGACACGTTCAAACCATAGCAAAGGGCAACTTCCAAAGGCAGAAACGTGTGACTCAAATAAAAAGTGCATATTATAAAGCTTGGTGAAAATAAAATCAAAGAATCTTAGTATAATAATTACAGCAGCAGAAGCTTTGCTAACGGGCTGGTGGAGGCTAGATCTTTGAGCATTTGAAGTTGGAAAACTGCAATTTGGGGAGTTGCTTCTGCATTCTGGGTGGGGGCAAAGAGCTGAAATTTGTTCTTAGGTCAACTCCTCATTTCTGTCCACTTTTGTAAACTTTTTTTTTTTTTTTTTTTTGAGGCAGTCTTGCTTTGTTGCCCAGGTTGGAGTGCAGTGGCATGGTCTTGGCTCACTGCAACCTCCACTTCCCGGACTCAAATGATTCTCCTGCCTCAGCCTCCTGAGTAGCTGGGATTACAGGTGTGAACCAGTACGCCCAGCCACACTTTGGTAAACTTTTTCATCATATTAACCTAAGGCCAGTTAATTCCCAATTCTTTAAAAGAAACCATGAATCAACAAGTTATACAAATTCAGATACTTCCAACTGAGACGGTAACATTCTGCTTAGTCATTTAAATTAGCACATTATCAACTGAATCGTGCTGCTCCAGAGATAGAAAATATTTTCCTGAATAAACGGAATTGGAACTAATCCACAGCTAAAATGATTTCATTCTTGGGAGGTATGTGCTTGGCTTTGTCCTAGCATGTGTTCACTAGATCTGGAGATCAGATTGTGGCAAGAAGAATGCTCAGGTTAAACTTCTCCAGCTAGTGCCTGAGGAAATAGAATCCCAAGGAAACAAATAGTATACGTATTCATGCTCCCTGGGCAGTGTACAGGACTGGCTACACAGTCTGTGGAGTCCAATACAAAATGAAAATACAGATTCCCCTTTTAGGGACTGGAAAAGACTCTCCTTGATTAAATTTTAGTCAAGATCCTCTGGATGGGCTGGGTGCAGTGGCTCATGCCTGTAGAATCCCAGCACTTTGGGAAGCGGAGGTGGGCGGATCACTTGAGGCCAGCAGTTTGAGACCTGCGTGGCCAGCATAGCAAAAACCCGTCTCTACTGAAAAAACAACCAACCAAACAACCAACCATTAGCTAGTTGTGGTGGTGCACACCTGTAATCCCAGCTACCAGGGTGGCTGAGGCAGGAGAATTGCTTAAACCTGGGAGGTGAAAACTGCAGTGAGCTGAGATCTCACCATTGCACTCCAGCCTGGGCAATGTGGTAAGACTCTGTCTCAAAAAAAAAAAAAAAAAAATCCTCTCAACTCTCTCTCATTAGCCTCAATGTTGGCTCCCATCTTTGCCAGGCCTGCATAGTTTAGTTGTATCGTAAATCCTACTCAGTCCGTTTAGAGAGAATTCCCCATCCTTGATACCTGATCATCCTGGTCTGCTTTAGCAAGAGCCCTGTTTAAGTTGGTTATCAATAATCTCCCTACTATAAGTTGGGCATGGTGGCTCACCCCTGTAATCTCAACACTTTGGGAGTGCTAGGCAGGAAGATCATTTGAGGCCAAGAGTTCAAGACTAGCATGGGTAACATAGTAAGACCTCATCTCTACAAAAAAATAAATAAATAAAAAATAAAAAAAGTAGCTGGGCATGGTGGCACACACCTGTGGACCCAGTTCTTGGGAGGCTGAGATAGAAGGGTTGCTTGAGCCCAGGAAGTCAAAGCTGCAGTTAGCCATGATTGTGCCACTGCACTCCAGCCTGAGTGACAGTGACAGAGCAAGATCTCGTCTCAAAAAAAAAAAAAAAAGAAGAATCTCCCTACCATTGTTGTCTCGCCTTAGTAATTTCTATCCATTAACTCCACAACTCTGAAAATTGGTTATAAATTCCCACTTGTCCTCCCTTGTATTTGGAGTTGAGCCCTGTCTCTCTACTCTATTGAGTCTTGACACCTATCGTAACTGTCCTAAATAAAGTCTTCCTTATCATTGTAATAAGTGTCGGAATAATTTTTTCCTGAACTGTTACAGTGTTGTGACTCAAATAGGATCAGATTCATCATTGCACACCCAGAACTGCTCACCCAGGACCTCAAGTGTTCAAGTTTGAAGACTTTGCCTTCGCTCTTGACTGATTAGGGATCACATTGGTGAGTCAGGCTCCTGAAGCAAGGCAGCAAATGACAGTCTGTTGAAACACTTTTGATTTTGATTCTTAAGATGTAAGGACAGGCTGGGCTTGGTGGCTCACACCTGTAATCCTAACATTTTGGGAGGCAGAGGTCGGTGGATCATATGAGGTCAGGAGTTCAAGACCAGCCTGGCCAACATGTTGAAACCCCATCTCTACTAAAAATACAAAAGCCAAACGTGGTGGCATATGCCGGTAAGCCTAGCTACCCAGGAGGCTGAGGCAGGAGAATCACTTGAACCCGGAGGATAGAGGCTGTAGTGAGCCAAGATTGTGCCACTTCAGGCTGGGCAAAAGAGCAAAACTCTGTCTCAAAAAAAAAAAAAAAAAAAAAGATGTAAGGACAGATTTTGATTCTCTCTCTCTCCTATTTTTTTTAGAGATGGGGTTTCACCATGCTGGCCAGACTGGTCTCAAACTTCTGGCCTCAAGTGATCCACCTGCCTTGGCCTCCCAAAGTGTTGGGATTATAGGCATAAGCCACCACGCTTGGCCCTATCAAATTAATTTCTAAAATCCTATGAAAGAATGCTATTTAAGTTGATTTAGAGATAAATACATGCTTAAGTAAAGTTAATATTCTTAAAACTCTTAGAAATATGGGCACTAACCCAAATGATTTTTAAGTTCACATGTATTGAGTAAATCTTTGATATCTAAGACTAATTTGGTGTTATTGGCTTTATAAAAATGAGTATGTCTTATAATTTTCAGCATCAAATATGATATGCTTATTTTTATTCTACTTGGGGTTACTAGTCAAATGAGGTAATATTATATTTACTAGATATTTAAGATTATAAAAATTCACCAAGTGTGATGGTTCATGGCTGTAATCCCAGGACTTTGGGTGGCCAAGGTGGGTGGATTGCCTGAGCCCAGGAGCTCAACACCAGCCTAGGCAATATAGTAAGACCCTGTCTCTGCAAAAAGTACAAAAAATAAGCCAGGCATGGTGATGCACACCTGTAGTCCCAGATACCCTGGAGGCCAAGGTGGGAGGATCACCTGAGCCTAAGAGGTCAGGCTGTGGTGAGAGGAGATCACATCATTCACTCCAGCCAGGCAACAGAGTGAGATCCTAGCTCAAAACAACAACAAAAAGATTATAAAAATTATAAATTCACTATAACAAAAAATGTACAAGTAATGATGTAGTAAAGTGAATCATTTGATATCTGTTACTTTATGCATATCAAGCACAGCCGTAAAACACACCAATGTATTGAATCTTTTTAGATTTTTGCTTATGCAATACTTGCCTAACAGCCATAGACTATAAAAGTACTTAACAGAGAAATAACATGAGATGATGGCTAGCTATGTTTAATGATATGTCTGCCTGAAAATAGTTTCCAAAATCTTTTTGGTAACTTGGAACCTTAGAGTTATGCTAAGTTAAATAATAGATATTCATTAAAAATGTAGATCATTTCTAAGTAAGATAAACTACTGAAACATTCATTATTAAGCATAAGTTTAATTTTATATACTTCTGGTTTCTTATTTTTATATGGTACAGCCAAGCTAAATATATTTGGATCTATTAATAAACATGTTCTTTTTGCCACATTGGAAAACTGTACTATGAAAAAGCATATACCTATAAAAATTGTCGGATGGTATATATCCATAAAATATGCTAGTCTGCCACAGAAGGCTGGTATGTGACAGACAATCCACAATTGTCTACTTCCTAGTTTTGTCTGTTAAAAAAGGTTACTGGCCGGATGCGGTGGCTCACGTCTGTAATCTCAGCATTTTGGGAGGCTGAGGCAGGGTGGATCACGAGGTCAGGAGTTCGAGACCAGCCTGGCCAACTTGGCGAAAACCCATCTCTACTAAAAAAATATTAAAAATTAGCCGGGTATGGTGGCCAGTGCCTGAAATCCTAGCTACTTGGGAGGCTGGGTCAGGAGAACTCCTTGAACGTGGGAGGTGGAGGTTGCAGTGAGCAGAGATTGCGCCACTGCACTCCAGCCTGGGTGACTGGAGCGAGACTCCATTTAAAAAAAAAAAAAAAAAAAAGGTTACTAATGGTTAAAAGTAATAATCAATACATGTAAATAAAACTACTAAAAATAACAAGGGTGAGGAGAAGCAACTTTGCATAAAAAGTATGCAAGCAATGTAGGATGTGTTTCTGTTAAGAGAAAAAGAGAGTAATTTTATCCTAAATTAAAATGACTGGTTGTTCCAGAATGAGAAAGATAAAAAGTAGAGGACAAAAACTGAATGGATATAAAAAGTTGTAGAGTGCTTGTGGAAAAGGAATTTTGGAAAAGGAATTTTATCTTATGTGGTCAGAGCTGACTAAGATTGGATAGGTTTATTTATAAGGGTTTTAAAAAATAAAAAAAGTACACTAGAAAGAGTAAAATTGTACATCAAAAGTACAATGACGTGAAACTAGAATTTAGCTTTCTCTATATTAAAAATCACAAAGTTTTCTTGGATCATTACTCTGCTCTTAGTAAGAGATTACACTAGGTTTTCTTTATCTTTTGAGTGACCTGCCCAGGAAACCAAGATTTTGTGTCTTATCAGAATTATTTTCTATGCTTCATGTTAACCTTGATTATGTCCTTGATTATTTAAGACAACGTTTTTCACTTTTTATTTTTATTTATTTGTTTTTTTGGAGACAAGAGTCTTGCGATCTCGGCTCACTGCAACCTCCGCCTCCCAGGTTCAAGTGATTCTCCCGCCTCAGCCTCCTGAGTAGCTGGGATTATGGGAGCACCCCACCACACCTGGCTAATTTTTTTTTTTTTTTTTTTTTTTTGTATTTTTAGTAGAGACGGGGTTTCACCATGTTGGTCAGGCTGGGCTCCAACTCCTGACCTCATGATCTTCCCGTGTCAGCCTCCCAAAGTGCTGGGGTTATAGCTGTTAGCCACCATGCCCGGCTGCTTTTCACTTTTTAAAAGATCCAGGGGCCTTTCTGAGAGCAAGATGGGTCACCAGCAGCTGTACTGGAGCCACCCGCGAGAATTCAGCCAGGGTTGTCGCTCTTGCCGAGTCTGTTCAAACCGACACGGTTTAATCCAGAAATATGGTCTCAATATGTGCCGCCAATGTTCCCGTCAGTACGCGAAGGATATAGGTTTCATTAAGTTGGACTAAATGATCTTCAAAGGATTATCCAAGACATCTACCATGAAAAACCATGATAGTTCTTTGTACATAAAATAAACATTTTTAGCCGGGCGCGGTGGCTCAAGCCTGTAATCCCAGCACTTTGGGAGGCCGAGGCGGGTGGATCACGAGGTCGAGAGATCGAGACCATCCTGGTCAACATGGTGAAACCCCGTCTCTACTAAAAATACAAAAAATTAGCTGGGCATGGTGGCGCGTGCCTGTAATCCCAGCTACTCAGGAGGCTGAGGCAGGAGAATTGCTTGAACCCAGGAGGCGGAGGTTGCGGTGAGCCGAGATCGCGCCATTGCATTCCAGCCTGGGTAACAAGAGCGAAACTCCGTCTCAAAATAAATAAATAAATAAATAAATAAATAAATAAATAAATAAACAAACATTTTTAAAAACAAAAACAAACAAGAAAAGAGCTCTGGGCCAGGCACAGTGGCTCACGCCTGTAATCCCTGCACTTTGGGAGACTGAGGCAGGTAGATCACTTGAGGTCAGGAGTTTGAGACCAGCCTGGCCAATATGATGAAACCCTGTCTCTACTAAAAAATAAAAAAAATTAGCCGGGTGTGGTGGCACATGCCTATAATCCCAGCTACTCAGGAGGCTGAAGCAGGAGAATTGCCTGAACCAGGGAAGCAGAGGTTGCAGAGAGCTGAGATCGCTCCAACTGCACTCCAGCCTGGGCAACAAGAGTGAAACTCTGTCTCAAAAAAAAAAAAAAAAAAAATTAGCCCGGCCTGGTGGCCTGCAATTGTTTGAACCGGGGAAGCAGAGGTTGCAGTGAGCTGAGACCGTGCCGCTGTACTCTAGCCTGGGCTACGGAGTGAGACTCCATCGCAAAAAAAAAAAAAAAAAAAGAAAGAAAGAAAGAAAGAAAGGCAGCTATGTTTTCTTTACAGTTGTTTTATTTTCTATACTTTCTGAATTCTTTTGTGTTACTTTGGTCAAATAGGTGGCAATTGTCTCACAGTGTTATAGATTATTATTTATTTATTTGAGATGGAGTTTCACTCTTGTTGCCTAGGCTGGAGTGCAATAGCACAATCTCGGCTCACTGCAACTTCTGCCTCCCAGGTTCAAGCGATTCTCCTGCCTCAGCCTCCCAAGTAGCTGGGATTACAGGAATGCGCCACCATACCTGGCTAATTTTGTATTTTTAGTAGAGACAGGGTTTCTCCATGTTGGTCAGGCTGGTCTTGAACTCCCAACCTCAGGTGATCTGTACAGGCGTGAGTCATAGCATCCTGTTATAGCTCTTATTTAATTAAATATTCAAACCTTTTGATATTTCTGACAATTTTGTCTTCCCCAAATCAAATTCTAAATGAAATCTTGATTTTGAATGGAATTTGATTATTCCTAAAGGGCCTCTGGAAAATCTCAAAGAATATATTCTTTCACCTTGCAAAGGGTGAGTTTTTTTAAAAAAAAAATTGTGTTTATTCTACATGTTGAATTGCAGGAAACGCATCAAATTGGGCCTGGCACAGTGGTTCATGCCAGTAATCCAAGCGTTTTAGGAGGCCAAGGAGAAGCTTGCTTGAGCTCAAGAGTTTGAGACCAGCCTGGGCAACATAGGGAGACCCTGTCTCTACAGAAAATAAAAAAGTTAACCAGGGCATAGCGGTACACACCTGTACTCCCAGATACCCAGGAGCCTGGGGTAGGAGGATCACTTTGGCCTAGGAGATCATTGCACCACTGTACTCCAGCCCGGGCGACAAACAAACAAACAAACAAACAAAAAGAACGTGTACTGTCCATTGTATTGTATTGACTCTTCTCTCTTTGAACAAAAAAATGAGACTGATGACGATTTGCTCCTCTATTTTTAGTAGAGACAGGGTTTAGTTAGTTCTTTAGTTAGTCTGAGCCGTCTTCTTACCCAGGCCTTGACCTTGGTCCCCATGTTTGCTGGGCTTGCATAGCTCAGTAATAGCAAGAATCCTGCTGCATCAGTTTAGAGGGGAGCTCCTACCTTTGATGTCTGATTACTTGGTCAGCCTTTAGCAAGAATCCTGTTATGTCAGTATAACAAGAATTCCTCTATCTTTGATGCTTCTTCTTAAGTAATTTTTCATCCAGTGACCTTGTACCTACCTCACATTCTGTTCCTTGGTTATGGTAATAAATTTCCACTGTCCTTGCTGTATTTGGAATTGAACTCTAATCTCCTTCTCCAATTGTGGTAGTCTCGGCACCTTTCACAGCGGTGCTTCTTCCTGCCACCTGCGGGACCAGGCACCATGCCCACCCTGGGGCAGGAAGTTGAAACAGACATCCATGCCAGGAAGCTCAAGGCACCTGGATCAGGGCTGGGGAAGAGGTAAGGTTCCTCCTTCTCCCTCTGGGCAGAGGGCAAGTTAGAGCTTCAGAGACAGGCACAGGTAGAGGACACCTGTGTCCAGCAGTGTGGATATCTCACGAAGGACACTCAGGCAAAATGAAGAGTCCTGAGCAGAAACAAAATAAAGCAGAACAAACTGAGGCATTTGTTTTGGAGCATATGAGGAAATCCCCTGAGAAAAAGATGACTTAAAAGGAACCACATTTTAGCAAATGGATCAGTGATAAATTAGTTACAAAATATTAATGTAACTTCATTTTGAAGTTACACACTGCTGAGGCCAAATTCTGTCAATTGCACATGCCACAGATGATAAGTAACTGGAATCATCATTTTTTTTCTAAATGTGAGGGGAAAAAAGTCTATGGCTATTCACCACTTTAAAAATCAAAATAAAAATGAATTTCTTGGCTGTGATGCCAAAAGCACAGACTACAAAACAAAGCAGACTTTATCAAAATTAAAGACTTCTGTGTATTAAAGTAAAAAGAAAACAAAATGGAGAGGAAATATTTGTGAATCCTATGTCGGATAAGGATTAATATGCAGAATATATAAAAATATACAGTAGGAGGCCGGGTGCAGTGGCTCACATCTGTAAACCAGCATTTTGGGTGGCTGAGGTGGGCAGATCATGAGGTCAAGAGACTGAGACCATCCTAGCCACCATGGTGAAACCCTGTGTCTACTAAAAAGCACCCAAATTAGCTGGGCGTGGTGGCACACGCCTGTAGTCCCAGCTACTTGGGAGGCTGAGGCAGGAGTATTGCTTGAACCTGGGAGGCAGAGGTTGCAGTGAGCCGAGATCCAGCCACTGCACTCCAGCCTGGCACTTGGCAACAGAGCGAGACTATCTCAAAAAAAAAAAAAAAAAAAAAAGATATACAGTAGGAATAGGGAATTATTGTTTAATGGGCACAGTTTCAGTGAGGGATGATGAAAAATTCTTAAGTACTTTAAGACTAGATAAATATCCTGTGAAATTCGAACTCAAGCATCTTAGCATCCATTGATGACTGCTACCTGAGTCAATTATTTGTATGATTATAAAATGGTAATTTGCTTTTCTTTTCTTTCTTTCTTTCCTTCTTTTTTTTTTTTGAGGCGGAGTCTCACTCTGTCACCTAGGCTAGAGTGCAGTGGCTCAAACTCTGCTCACCACAACCTCCGCCTCCTGGGTTCAAGCAATTCTCCTGCCTCAGCCTCCCGAGTAGCTGGGATTACAGGCGTGCGCCACCATGCCTGGCTAATTTTTTGTATTTTTAGTAGAGACTGGATTTCACCATGTTTAGCCAAGAAGGTCTCAATCTTCCGACCTTGTGATCTGCCCGCCTCAGCCTCCCAAAGTTGCTGGGATTACAGGCATGAGCCACTGTGTCCGGCTACAAAATGGTAATTTTCTATTATTTATTTATCAAATATTATTCTAAGATATAATGTTTTTATAGCAAATAAATACAGTCTTTTGTATGGCAGATATATCAGAAGTAAGTTTGTTTTATGTCTCTTTTTATTTTATTTTATTTTTTTGAGACAGAGTCTTGCACTGTTGCTGGGGCTGGAGTGCAGTTGTGGTATCTCTGCTCACTGCAAGCCTGCCTCCCAGGGTCAAGCGATTCTCCTGCCTCAGGCTTCCTTATAGCTGGGATTATAGGTGTGTGCCACCACACCTGGCTAATTTTTTGTATTTTTAGTAGACAGGGTTTCACTATGTTGGCCAGGCTGGTCTTGAATGCCTGACCTCGATCCACCTGCCTCGGCCTCTCAAAGTGTTGGGATTACAGGCATGAGGCCCCATGCCTGGCCCCTGTTTTATGTCTTTTTAGTTTTTTTTTTTTTTTTTTTTTTTGAGACATAGTCTTGCAGTGTCACTCAGGCTGGAGGGTAATGGGGCCATCTCTGCTTGCTGCAACCTCTGCCTCTCAAGTTCAAATGATTCTCCTGACTCAGCTTACACAGTAGCTGGGATTACAGGCACCCATCATCACGGCTAATTTTTTTTTTTTTTTTTTTTTTTTTTTGAGACGGAGTTTTGCTCTTGTTATCCAGGCTGGAGTGCAATGGCGCGATCTCGGCTCACCGCAACCTCCGCCTCCTGGATTCAGGCAATTCTCCTGCCTCAGCCTCCTGAGTAGCTGGGATTACAGGCACGCACCACCATGCCCAGCTAATGTTTTGTATTTTTAGTAGAGACGGGGTTTCACCATGTTGACCAGGATGGTCTCGATCTATTGACCTCGTGATCCACCCACCTCGGCCTCCCAAAGTGCTGGGATTACAAGCTTGAGCCACCACGCCCGGCTAATTTTTGTATTTTTAAGGAAGATAGCATTTCACTACATTGGCCAGGCTGGTCTCAATTTTCTGACCTGGTGATCCACCCTCCTCGGCCTCCCAAAGTACTGGGATTACAGGCATGCACCACTGTGACCAGCCTTAGGTATTTTAAAAGAATTTTGAGACAGGATCTCACTTTGTCACCCAAGCTGGAACTGTGACATGAACATGCTTAAGCCTCAACTTCCCAGGCTTAAGCAATCCTCTTGCCTCAGCCCCCAAGTAGCTGGAATCACAGACATGCACAACCATGCCTGGCTAATTTTTGTATTTTTAGTAGAGACGGGTTTTCATCGTGTTGCCCAGGCTGGTCTCAACTCCTGAGCTGAAAAGATCCACCTGCTTCGGCCGGGCGCGGTGGCTCAAGCCTGTAATCCCAGCACTTTGGGAGGCCGAGGCGGGTAGATCACGAGGTCAAGAGATCGAGACCATCCTGGTCAACATGGTGAAACCCCGTCTCTACCAAAAATACAAAAAATGAGCTGAGCATGGTAGCACGTGCCTGTAATCCCAGCTACTCAGGAGGCTGAGGCAGGAGAATTGCCTGAACCCAGGAGGCGGAGGTTGCGGTGAGCCGAGATCGCGCCATTGCACTCCAGCCTGGGTAACAAGAGCGAAACTCCCTCTCATAAAAAAAAAAAAAAAAAAAAAAAAAAAAAGATCCACCTGCTTCAGCCTCCCAAAGTGCTGGGATTACAGATGTGAGCCACCATGCCCTGCCTGTTTTGTGATTATTAATGTGGAAAAAGTATGTTACATTATGGCCCACACAAACACAAAAAATGAAACTAAAGAGGTAAAATGTAATGAACACGTATTTCAGTTGTCTTTTGAAAATGTAGAAATGTCTTTTGGACAAAAACAGTCATGTAAGACTATACTAGTGTTTATTATAGGAGGCCTATCTCCAAGATAAGGATTTAGAGAATAAAGTAAGCATTTTAAAGAAGAATGGTTTTGAATAGCCAGGTTGAGAATAAATGTTGATTGCTAGCAACTGCTGATTAATGAGGAAGGTATCAGATTGGTTTTTCTTTTTTGATTTTTTTTTTTTTTTTTTTTTTTTTTTTTTGAGACAGAGTCTCTCTTTGTTGCCCAGGCTGGAGTGCAGTGGTACAATCTCAGCTCACTGTAGCCTCCACCTCCCAAGTTCCAGTGATTCTCATGCCTCAGCATCCCAGGTAACTAAGATTACAGGTATGCACCACACGCCTGGCTAATTTTTGTATGTTTAGTAGAGACGGCATTTCACCATGTTGGCCAGGCTGGTCTCGGACTCCTGACCTCAGGTGGTCTGCCCACCTTGGCCTCCCGAAGTGCTAGGATTACAGGAGTGAGCCGCCACAGCCAACATCAGATTGATTTTCAAGCGCAGTTTAAACATTAGTTTAGGGGGTTGTAACCCTAACTGTATTTAACTGTTTTAATAAAGCATATTTTATTTTACTTTCTTCTTAAAAAATTTGAGTGTGCTACTGTTTTTCTCCGTTTCTTATACTTTAAGCCTGGCTAGACTATGGCCCACAGAACTAAGGGATCATTACTCACATAACAGCAGGATATAGTAATTGCGCATAATAAACTCAAAAGAAACATCTTCAGATGCTGAACTTGCAAAAATAAACATACCAAGTGAGAAAACCCTTACCTCAGTGGTTTTAAATCCCAAAAGCACACAAGAAATTCCTGGGAACATTTAAAAATGCCCAGGCCCACGTTCTCATCCCACCTCAATCTAGTTATACCATACTCTCAGAGTATTTCACCCTAGCATGCATATTTTGCAAAAGCTTCCTGGGTTGTTCTAATGTGCAGCCAGAGCCAAGGACTGCTGCCCTAAATCCATCACCTATTGAGGAAGTAATTAGGCCTCAGGCTAGTTAAATCTCCATATCAGCTTCAATAGTTATTTCATCTGGGGTCTCAGGCCAACACCTCTTTCTTTCTTCCAAAACTCCTTGGGATTTGTCCAAAGGGCCTCTTTTCTACACCTGTTACCACCTGCTCTACCTCTTATAGTTCCTCCTTTAGGGTAGGACATAAAACAAATATTTCCATTTTGCCAGATTCCTCTTCTGCAAATCCTCTTTTATAATTTTAAAGATTTTAATGAAAATCATAATAATAATAAAATATACCTTGAAAGACTATAAATACAAAGATTTTAATCCTTAAAATATCTATTTTTTTTTTTTTTTTGAGACGGAGTTTCGCTCTTGTTACCCAGGCTGGAGTGCAATGGCGCGATCTCGGCTCACCGCAACCTCCGCCTCCTGGGTTCAGGTAATTCTCCTGCCTCAGCCTCCTGAGTAGCTGGGATTACAGGCACACGCCACCATGCCCAGCTAATTTTTTGTATTTTTAGTAGAGACGGGGTTTCACCATGTTGACTGGGATGGTCTCGATCTCTCGACCTCGTGATCCACCCGCCTCGGCCTCCCAAAGTGCTAAGATTACAGGCTTGAGCCACCGCGCCCGGCCTTTTTTTTTTTTTTTTTTTGAGGTTGCTTTGTTACCCAGGCTGGGATTATAAGCATGTGTCACCACACCCAGCTAATTTTTTTTTTTTTAGACAGAGTCTCGCTCTGTCACCAGGCTGGAGTACAGTGGCAGATCTCCGCTCATTGCAACCTCCGCTTCCTGGGTTCAAGTGATTCTCTTGCCTCAGCCTCCTGAGTAGCTGGGACTGCAGGTGCATGCCACCACCCCTGGTATTTTAGTAGAGACCAGGTATTACCATGTTGGCCAGAATGGTCTTGAACTTCTGACCTTGTGATTTGCCCCCCTTGGCCTCCCAAAGTGCAGGGATTATGGGTGTGAGCCACCGTGCCTGGCCTGCTTCTTGAAATATAAACAAAATTTGCCTTGCTATTTTCCTTTTCTAACCTCTGTTCTTTGATGATATTAGGAAACAATTCTCTATACTTTTGCTCTTTTTTAAAAATTTTCTTTTTTAATTTTGGGGACAAAGTCTTGCTCTTTCATCTAGGCTGTCATGCAGTAGCACGAACACAGTGAGTCCAGCTCACTGTAGCCTCGACTTCCCGGGCTCAAGCAGTTTTTCCACCTCAGCCTCCCAAGTAACTGGGACCACAGGCCCACACCACCAGACCCAACTAGTTTTTGTATTTTTTATAGAGACAGGATTTTGCCATGTGGCCCAGGCTGGTCTCGAACTCCTGGGCTCAATCGATCCACCCTCCTTGACTTCCCAAAGAGCTGGGATTTCAGGTGTGAGCCACCACTCCTGACCTTCATTCTATTATTTTTGTGAATCAGGGCTTGAGTTTATGAGGATTCCTGATCAGAATTCCCAGACTCGAGGGAGGACCCAAGATGGTGGAATAGGAACAGCTCTGGAGTGCAGTTCCCAGTGAGAACAACACAGAGGGTGAGTGAATACTGCATTTCCAAAGAGTTATTACTGCCCACAGACCAGGAGATTCCTGGGCTGAAAAGTGCCACGGGTTTCCAGCATGGCTGTTTCAGCCATTGCAGCGGGTCTCCGCACAAAAACTCACACGAATCCGGGTGGCCATTTCAACTGGTGCCTGGAACACCTGGAAGACAGAGCTGCCCATTTAACTGAAAAAAAGGGGCTGAAACAGGGAGCCAAGTGATCTAGCTGGGCAGATCCCACCCCTATGAAGACCAGCAATCTGAAACTCTCTGGTTTGAGAGTTTCATAGCAAGCGCAGCTGGACCCAAGATGGTCCAGCTCTGTGGGGGAAAGGGCATCAGCCATTACGGAGGCAGTCCACCACTACTGAGGCAGTCCGCAACTACTGGGGCAGTCCACCATTACCAAGGCCGTCCGCTATTACAGAAGCAGTCTGCCATTACTGAGACAGTTCTAACTATACCTCTGTAAACAAAACCACAAGGAAGTTCACACAGCACCTGGGCAGAGCCCAACAGCAGCTCAACAATGCCTCTGCTGGCAGACTGTGAATAGGCTACCTCCTTGCTGGGTAGGGCATCTCTGAGAAAAGGCAGCAGCATGTCAGGAATGTACAAATAAATCCCCACCTTCCCAGGACAGAGCACCTGGGGGAAAAGGCAGTTATGACTTCCACTGCAACAGACTTAAACGTACCTGCCCAGCAGCTCCGAATGGAACAATGGAGCTCACAGTTCAGCACCTGAGCTCCTATAAGGAACAGACTGTCTCCTCAAGCAGCTCCTCAACTCCCATGTATCCAAAGAGACACCTTGTAAAGGAGAGCTCAGGCTGACAACTGGTTGTATCCTTCTGGGATGAAGATAACAGAAAAAGAAACTGGCAGCAACCCTTACAGTTCTGCAGCTGCTGCAGGTGATCCCCAGCCAAGCAGGGTCTGGAGCAGACCTCCAGCAGTTCTACAGCAGAGGGGCCTGACTGTTAGATGGAAAACTAAATAAAAAGAAATAACTTCAACCTTAACATAAAGGATGTCAACTCAGAGACCCCATCCGAAAGTCACCAACTACAGAGACCACAGGTAGATAAGTCCACAAAAATGGGAAGAAACCAGTGCAAAAAGGATGAAAACACCCAAAACCAGAATGCCTCTCCTCCTCCAAGGGATCACAACTCCTCACTAGCAAAGGAACAAACCTGGATGGAGAATCAATCTGATGAACTGACAGAAACAGGCTTCAGACGGTGGATAATAAGAAACTTCTCTGAGCTAAAAGAACATGTTCTAACCCAATGCAAAGAAACTAAGAACCTTGAAAAAAGGTTTGACAAAATGCTAATTGGAATAAACAGCTTAGAGAAGAATATAAATGACTTGATGGAGCTGAAAAACACAACATGAGAATTTCGAGAAGCATATACAAGTTTCAATAGCCAAATTGACCAAGCAGAAGAAAGGATATCAGAGATTGAAGATCAACTCAATGAAATAAAATGAGAAGGCAAGATTAGAGAAAACAGAGTGAAAAGCAATGAGCAAAGCCTCCAAGAAATATGGGATTATGTTAAAAGACCTAATCTGGCTAGGCGCGGTGGCTCAAGCCCGTAATCCCAGCACTTTGGGAGGCCGAGGCGGGTGGATCATGAGGTCAAGAGATCAAGACCATCCTGGTCAACATGGTGAAACCCCGTCTCTACTAAAAATACAAAAAAAATTAGCTAGGGGTGGTGGTGCATGCCTGTAATCCCAGCTACTCAGGAGGCTGAAGCAGGAGAATTGCCTGAACTCAGAAGGCGGAGGTTGCGGTGAGCCGAGATCGCGCCATTGCACTCCAGCCTGGGTAACAAGAGCAAAACTCTGTCTCAAAAAAAAAAAAAAAAAAAAAGAAGACCTAATCTACGCTTGATCAGTGTACCTGAATGTGATAATGTGATGGAGAGAATGAATCCAAGCTGGAAAACACTCTTCAGGATATGATCCAGGAGAACTTCCCCAACCTAGCAAGGCAGGCCAATATTCAAGACCAGGAAATACAGAGAACACCACAAAGATATTCCTCAAGAAGAGCAACCCCAAGGCACATAATCGGCAGATTCCCCAGGGTTGAAATGAAGAAAAAAATGCTAAGGGCAGCCAGAGAGAAAGGTCGGGTTACCCACAAAGGGAAATCCATCAGACTCACAGAGGATCTCTCAGCAGAAACCCTACAAGCCAGAAGAGAGTGGGGGCCAATATTCAAAATCCTTAAAGAAAAGAACTTTCAACCTAGAATTTCATATCCAGCCAAACTAAGCTTCATAAGCAAAGGAGAAATAAAATGCTTTACTAACAAGCAATTGCTGAGAGATTTCATCACCACCAGGCTTGCCTTACAAAAGCTCCTGAAAAAAGCACTAAACATAGAAAGGAACAACCAGTACCAGTCACTCCAAAAACATACCAAAGGTAAAGAGCATTGACACAATGAAGAAACTGCATCAACTAACGAGCAAAACAGCCCAGCCAGCATCAAAATGGCAGGATCAAATTCACACATAACAATATTAACCTTAAATGTAAATGGACTAAATGCCCCAATCAAAAGACACAGAGTGGCAAATTGGATACAAAGTCAAAACCCACCGGTGTGCTATATCTGGGAAACCCATCTCACGTGCAAGGACACACATAGGTGCAAAATAAAGGTATGGAGGAAGATTTACCATGCAAATAGAGAGAAAAACAAAGCAGAAATTGCAATCCTAGTCTCTGATAAAATGGACTTTAAACCAACGAAGATCAGAAGAGACAAGAAGGGTATTACATAATAGTAAAAGGATCAGTGCAACAAGAAGAGCTAATGATCCGGCCAGGCACAGTGATCACACCTACAATCCCAGCACTTTGGGAGGCCGAGGTGGGTGGATCACGAGGTCAAGAGATCGAGACCATCCTGGTCAACATGGTGAAACCCCGTCTCTACTAAAAATAGAAAAATTAGCTGGGCATGGTGTCGCACAAGAGCAAAACTCCGTCTAAATAAATAAATAAATAAATAAGAAGAGCTAATGATTCTAAATATATAAGCAACCAATACAGCAGCACCCAGATACATAAAGCAAGTTCTTAATGACTTACAAAGAGACTTAGACTCCCACACAATAATAGTGAGAGACTTTAACACTCCACTGTCAATATTAGACAGATCAATGAGACAGAAAATTAACAAGGATATCCAGGACTTGACTCAGATCTGGACCAAGCAAAGCTAATTGACATCTACAGAACTCTTTACCCTAAATCCACAGAATATACATTCTTCTCAGCATCACATCACACCTACTCTAAAACTGACCACATAATTGGAAGTAAATCACTCCTCAGCAAATGCAAAATAATGGAAATCATAACAAACAGTCTCTCAGACCACAGTTCAATCAAATTAGAACTCAGGATTAAGAAACTAACTCAGAACTGCACAGCTTCATGGAAACAGAATTGAGTGTTGACTGGATAAACAATGAAATGAAGGCAGAAATAAAGATGTTCTTTGAAACCAAGAAGAACGAAGACACAACATACCAGAATCTCTGGGACATATTTAAAGCAATCTTGAGGGAAATGTATAGAAATAAATGCCCACATGAGAAACAAGAAAAGATCTAAAATCGATACCCTATCATCAAAATTGAAAGAGCTAGAGGAGCAAGATAAAAAACAAAAAAAAAACAAAACTCAAAAGCTAGCAGAAGACAAGAAATAACTAAGATCAGAGCAGAAATGAAGGAGATAGAGACACACCAAAAAACCCTTCAAAAAATAAATAAATCCAGGAGCTGGTGTTTTGAAAAGATCAGCAAAATAGACTGCTAGCCAGATTCATAAAAAAGAAAAAAGAAGAATCGAAGAGATGCAATAAAAAACGACAAAGGGGAGATCACCACTGATTCCACAGAAATACAAACTACCATCAGAGATTATTACAAACAACTCTATACACGTAAACCAGTAAACCTAGAAGAAATGGATAACTTCCTGGACACCTGTACCCTCTCAAGCCTAAACCAGGAAGAAGTTGAAATCCTGAATAGACCAATAACAAGGGCTGAAGTTGAGGCAGCAATTCATAGCCTACCAACCAAAAAAAAAGCCCAGGTTCAGATGGGTTCACAGCCAAATTCTGCCAGACATACAAGGAGGAGCTGGTACCACTCCTTCTGAAACTATTCCAAACAATCCAAAAAGAGGGATGCTTCCCAAATCGTTTTATGAGAACAACATCATTCTGATACCAAAACCCAGCAGAGACTCAACAAAAAAAGAAAACTTCAGGCCAATATTCATGATGAACATAGATGCAAAAATCTTCAATAAAATACTGGCAAACCGATTGCAACAGCATATCAGAAAGCTTATCCATTACAATCAAGTAGGCTTCATCCCAGGGATGCAAGGCTGGTTCAATATATGCAAGTCTATAAACGTAATCCAACACATAAACAGAACCAAAGACAAAAACCACATGATTATCTCAATAGATGCAGAGAAGGCCTTTGACAAAATTCAGCAGCCTTTATGCTAAAAACTCTCAATAAACTAGGTATCAGTGGAATGTATCTCAAAATAACAAAAGCTATTTATGACAAACCCACAACCAATATTGTACTGAATGAGTAAAAACTGGAAGCATTCCCTTTGAAATCTGGCACTAGACAAGGATGCCCTCTCTCAACACTCCTATTCAATATAGTATTGGAAGTTCTAGCCAGAGCAATCTGGCAAGAAAAAAAAAAAATAAAGCGTATTCAATTAGGAAAGGAGGAATTCAAATTGTCTCTATTTGCAGATGACATGATTGCATATTTAAAAGACCCCATTGTCTCAGCCCAAAATCTCCTTAAACTTCAACTTCAGCAAAGTCTCAGGATACAAAATCAATGTGCAGAAATCACAAGCATGCCTATACACCAATAACAGACTTAAAGAGAGCCAGATCAAGAATAATCTGCCATTCACAATTGCCACAAAGAGAATCAAATACCTAGGAATACAACTAACAAAGGATGTAAAGGACCTCTTCAAGGAGAACTACAAACCACTGCTCAAGAAATAAGAGAGGACACAAATAGTTGGAAAAACATTCCATGCTCATTGTTAGGAAGAATCAATATCATGAAAATGGCCATACTGCCCAAAGTAATTTATAGATTCAATGCTATCCCCATCACGCTACCTATCACCCTCTTCACAGAAATGGAAAAAACCACCTTAAACTTTATATGGAACCAAAAGAGAGCCCGCATAGCCAAGACAATCCTAGGCAAAAAGAACAAAGCTGGAGGCATCACACTATCTGACTTCAAACTATACTATAAGGCTGCAGTAATCAAAATAGCATGGTATTGATACCAAAACAGAGATATAGACCAAGGGAACAGAACAGATGCTTCAGAGACAATGTCACACATCTCCAACCATCTGATCTTTGACAAACCTGACAAAAACAAGCAATGGGGAAAGGATTCCCTGTTTAATAAATGGCATTGGGAAAACTGGCTGGCAATGTGTAGAAAGCAGAAACTGGACCCCTTCCTGACACCTGACACTAAAATTAACTCCAGATGGATTAAAGACTTAAACATAAGACCTAACACTATAAAAATCCTAGAGGAAAACCTAGGCAAAAACATAGGCATAGGCAAGGACTTCATGACTAAAACATTAAAAGCATTGGCAACAAAAGCTAAAGTAGACAAATGGGACCTAATTAAACTCCAGAGCTTCTGTACAGCAAAAGAAACAATCATTAGAGTGAAGCAGCAACCAACAGAATGGGAAAATATTTTTGCACTCTACCCGTCTGACAAAGGGTTAATATCCAGATTCTATAAATAACTAAAACAGATTTACAAGAAAAAAAACAAACAAACCCATTCAAAAGTGGGTGAAGGACATGAACAGACATTTTTCAAAAGAAGACATACATGAGGCCAACAAACATATGAACAAATGTTCATCATCACTGGTTGTTACAGAAATGCAAGTCAAAACCACATTGAGATACCATCTCACGCCAGTTAGAGTAGTGATCATTAAAAAAATCTGGAGACAACAGATGCTGGAGAGGATTTGGAAAAATAGGGACACTTTTGCACTGTTGGTGGGAGTGTAAATTAGTTCAACCATTGTGGAATACAGTGTAGTGATTCCTCAAGGATCTAGAACTAGAAATACCATTTGACCCAGCAATCCCATTATTGGGTATATACTCAAAGGATTATAAATCATTCTATTATAAAGACACATGCAAACGTATGTTCACTGCAGCACAATTTACAATAGCAAAGACCTGGAACCAACCCAAATGCCCACTGATGATAGACTGGACAAGGAAAAGGAGTGAATAAAACATTGATAACTTAGATGTAAGTTTCTTTCCCTTTCTCTCTTTCTTTCAGAATGAGAAGAAATGTCACTTTGTCACCCAGGTTGGAGTGCCGTGGCACAATCTCAGCTCACTGCAACCTTCGTCTCCCGGGTTCAAGTGATTCTCCTGCCTCAGCCTCCCTAGTAGCTGGGATTACAGGAGCATGCCACCATGCCTGGCTAATTTTTGTACTTTTGGTAGAGACAGGGTTTCACCACGTTGGTCAGGCTGGTCTCAAGCTCTTGACCTCGTGATCCACTCACCTTAGCCTTCCAAAGTTCTGAGATTACTGGTGTGAGCCACTGCGTCCTCATTCACTCCTTTTAAAATGAGACTGACTCCTAGCTTAACATTCACTGTAGCATAATATCATTGAAATAAAAGAAGTAAAAAAATGCCAATATGCTAGTTATAATGGAACTTAAGATATGCAATTCAATATTAAAAATTCAGACTCTATACCTGATTTATGCCTGAGAAGATTCAAGAGAAGTTAAAGTTTGCCCCAAAGCTAGCCAATATAATGCTTAGTTTGAAGAGATCACTAACAGAATAAAATACCATAAAAAATAAGAGTTAAATGCAAAAACAAAAAAGAAGTAAAAGAAAAAGCCCAAAATCCAAGAAAGTCTTTGGATAAGAAACATTTGATAACCCAAGCTTAGTTTTTTACTTCTTGAATTATTCTTTGCTGAAATTCAGCTACACTGAAGGGGATGGCGTTGGAGGGTTTCTTTCCATATCTATCTTAAGGATCTTTAATTTCAGTTGAGAGGCTCTGAGGCTTCTCTAATATTTATCTTTATAGGTCCATAATTAAATGCATAATGCCACATTTCTTTTCATTTGGAAAAATGTGCCTGATGAGTTTTACTGCTTCACTTCAGTAGAACCATGCAGGCAGGTCTCAGACAAGTGCCTTGTAATCTTCCTTCAGCAATTGGGGGATGCAATAATCTCCCTGATCTAGGACAATACTGATTTCATATTCACTACTGGGTGTGGTGTTATTTTCGCTGTGCATATATATGGATATAATATGTACATTATAGATTATATTATATATTTTTTATTTCATGTATTGAGATCAGCCTTCGAAAGACAGTGAGACCTCGTCTCTATAAAAAAATAAACAAAATTAGCCTGGTGTGGTGGCACAAACCTATAGTGTCAGCCACTTGAAATACTGAGACAGAACCAGGCGTGGTAACTCACGTCTGTAATCCCAGCACTTTGGGAGGCTGAGGTGGGTGGATTGTGAGGTCAGGAGTTCAAGACCAGCCTGGCCAAGATGGTGAAACCCCATCTCTACTAAAAGTACAAAAAATTAGCCAGGCATGGTGTTGGGTGCCTATAATCCAGGTACTCAGGAGGCTGAGGCAGAGAATTGCTTGAACCCGGGAGGTGGAGGTTGCAGTGAGCCAAGATTGTGCCGCTGCACTCCAGCCTAGGTGACAGAGCAAGACTGTCTCAAAAAAATTTTAAAATAAAAAAAAAAATACTGAGACAGGAGGATTGCTTGGGGCTAGGAGGTTTAATATGTATAACATATAATATTAATATATATTAACATAAAAGTAATAGTATATAATTATGTAATAATATAAATAATAGATAACAATATACATTAATAATACATATTGTTAATTAATACCATAAATATAAAGTAATAATATTAATATATTTGATGTGTATAATTATATAGTAATTGATGTTATGATATGCAATATTATGTATATTACATGTGCATATGTGTATATAATATATACAATGGTATACATATAAATATGTATTCTATAATTTTTTTTGTCCACCGTTCCTGGCTGATAACTGCCATAACCCCTGTTACAGTATTTTGTTATCATGTTGGGCATGTTAGGCCTCAGGAGAAGGGCTCTGACCTCCGGCTCTTCTTTCACAGGAGTCTCATCTTTCCCTCCTACCTGATTGTGAGTCTTAAGACCCTCTCAGAGCAGTCTCACCCTATACACTAGGGAAAGGAGAAGAAATGCTGACTCCTTAAATTTCCATAAAAACCCAAGGGTTCAGGAGCTTCCAAATAGGTGAACTCTTGGAGCTTCTTGGAGGGTCTTGCACCCAGGGAAGGCATAAAAGCTCCCTGCCTCTTTCCCCATACTTTGCCTTATGCATCTATTTATCTGTATCCTTTGTAATATCCTTTATACTAAACCAGAAAACATAATATAATAGTTAATTTCCCTGAATTTTGTGAGCTGCTCCCGAAAATTAATCAAACCCAAAGAGGGAATTTTGGGAATCCCAATTTGAAGATGATGGCTCAGAAGTTCCAGAGGCTGGAACTTAACAACTGGCGTTTGGGGACAGTCTTGGGGACTGAGGTCTCACCCTGTGAGATCTGACGCTATCTCTGGGTAGACAGTGTAGAATTTAATTGGAGAATCCCAGCTGGTGTCCACTGCTTGGTATGTGGGGAAAAATCCCCATGTTTGGTCGTGGAAGTCCTCTGTTTGATGATGGTTGTGGTGGTGGTATGAGAGTAGGAGAAAAACACAATTTGGGAGGTTTTTTTGAAACACTGGGTATTTTTTAAAATACAGTGTGTAACAGCTTTTGCTAATAAATGGGCTTCTTTCAACAGAATACAGATATAATAAATAAATAAATAAATAAATAAATAAATAAATAAATAAATGGGCTCCCATGGAGATAAGGCTAAAATCACAGTAACAGAGTTTATTTGTAATAAATAACAATGAATACAGAAGAGGCCTAAGCTTGTTTGAGTCAAATGACAGCTTCCAAACCCTCTGTGTCAATATGACAAGCTGACTAAAGTTTTGTTATCTCTTGGACACCTGATTTTAGGCATGATGAGAGAAGAAAAACATAATTTTCAATTTTATTATCTTATTTTATTTTAAACGAGAGATTATTATAGCAAACCCCATTAATTTTTATTGTGAAAGGAAAATAAATTTCAGGACTCCCAAAATCACTAAGCCAAGGGAAAAGTCAGGCTGGGAACTATGTCAGGCAACCCTGCCTCCCATTTTATTCCTAAATAAGATAGCTACAAAGATAAAAAGCTACATACTCCCTCACAATTTGCCCACAAGAAAATTCCTTGTGGACAAAGGACAGAGAGAACTCAGTCACCCTTCTGAGGCTCACCTGAGACAAATGCTTATCTGATTGCTTTCTCTGCCCTATTGTTTGTGTAAAAATGCAGATTCATCGAGCCAGACTAAATTGTGCATTCAGTGGAACACTGATCAAGGACTCAAAAGAACGCAACCTGTTGTCTCTTACCTACTTATGACCTGGAAGCACCACCTCACTAAGTTGTCCCACCTTACTGGACGGAACCAATGTACATCGTACACATATTGATTGATGTCTCATGTCTCCCTAAAATGTGTAGACAGCAAACTGTACCTCGACCATCTCAGACACATGTCCTTGTGAACTCGTGAGGCTGTGTCACAGGTGTGTCCTTAACCTTGACAAAGTTAACTTTCTTTTTTCTCTTTTTTTTTTTTTTTTTGAGGCGGAGTTTCGCTGTTGTTACCCAGGCTGGAGTGCAATGGCGTGATCTCGGCTCACCGCAACCTCCGCCTCCTGGGTTCAAGCAATTCTCCTGCCTCAGCCTCCTGAGTAGCTGGGATTACAGGCACGCGCCACCACGCCCAGCTAATTTTTTGTATCTTTAGTAGAGATGGTGTTTCACCATGTTGAACAGGATGGTCTCGATCTCTTGACCTCGTGATCCACCTGCCTCAGCCTCCCAAAGTGCTGGGATTACAGGCTTGAGCCACCGCGCCCGGCTGACAAAATTAGCTTTCTAAATTGATTGGGACCTCTTTCAGATACCTTCTGGTTTACATGATCTAACTTCAATAATTTTCAATAATTATCATCAAAGATCAGTATTGACATAAGAAATAGGAAAAGGGAGCTCTTCTTCCAGAAGCATTCTGTGATGGAAAAGAGCCCTGGATAAGACTTGGAAAGATTTAGATTCTATTTGCCAGTCTTGGGAAAAAAAGAATTTTAATACTAGTGAGGATTACAATAATTAAGATAATCACAAATGAAAATATGACAAGCTGGCCTGGGCTGGTGGCTTACGCCTGTAATCCCAGCACTTTGGGAGGCCAAGGTGGGTGGATCACCTGAGGTCAGGTGTTCAAGACCAGCCTGGGCAACAAGAGCGAAAGTCTGTCTCCAAAAAAAGAGAAAAAGGCCGGGCTTGGTGGCTCACACCTATAATCCTAGCACTTTGGGAGGCTGAGGCGAGTGAATTACAAGGTCAAGAGATCAAGAACATCCTCGTCAACATGGTGAAACTCCGTCTTTACTAAAAATACAAAAATTAGCTGGGCACGGTGGCGCACACCTGTAGTCCCAGCTACTCAGGAGGCTGAGGCAGGAGAATTGCTTGAACCCAGGAGGCAGTGGTTGTGGTGAGCCGAGATCACACCATTGCACTCCAGCCTGGGTAACAAGAGTGAAACTCCGTCTCAAAAAAAAAAAAAAAAAAGAGAGAAAAAGAAAAGAAAATATGACAAATTGATCTAAAAAATTTAGGCAGGAGGAAGAAAAGAATGATCATGGATGATCATCAATCCCTAGGAAGTTGTTTTCTCTGGCCCAGGATTCAATTTTGTTCAATACTGTGAAAGTAATTGCTGACGGCAAAGAAAATTTTCAGCTGCAACAATAACATGAACACTGTCTTTACTTTGGGTTTTATGAGTCCTTGACTGGGAAGAGTCGAATTGTACTTTTTTCAAGACTGCTGCAGGGTTCTAATTTCAAAAGGTTATGGTGGATGTGAGAAATACAGAAAGGGAGCTCTTCTCCTTCCAGAAGCATTCTGTGATGTGGGCATAGGATAAGACTTGGAAGATTGAGGTTCTCTTCCCAGCTCTGCTGACAAGAGGCTGAGTGACCATTCGCAGAATAAGGCTAAAACTGACTTTGCAAAATGGTAACTAAGGAAATTGGGACAGTGAAAGATATCTGATGACCTAATCAACTCTATCTTGCTTCTAATCTCTAAACTGCCCTTGTTCATTCCTAAGTGTAGGATGAACTAGCCTTGGGAAGGAGTTTAGTTTATAGTTTAAATAACAGTAGCCCTTAGCAAAAGCTAGACTGTTCCTGTAAAATGAATAAAAAGCCACCAGCAGGCCGGGCGCGGTGGCTCAAGCCTGTAATCCCAGCACTTTGGGAGGCCGAGGCAGGTGGATCACGAGGTCGAGAGATCGAGACCATCCTGGTCAACATGGTGAAACCCCGTCTCTACCAAAAATACAAAAAACTAGCTGGGCATGGTGGCGCATGTCTGTAATCCCAGCTACTCAGGAGGCTGAGGCAGGAGAATTGCCTGAACCCGGGAGGCAGAGGTTGGGGTGAGCCGAGATCGCGCCATTGCACTCCAGCCTGGGTAACAAGAGCAAAACTCCGTCTCAAAAAAAAAAAAAAAAAAGCCACCAGCCACCCAAGAATGAGAGGAGCTGGGATTCTAAATATTACCAGCCATTATTCTGGAGGTCTAATAGTCACAACTTTCGCAACTACTCTTGAAGGTAACATCACTATTGTAAACCTAAGATCTGCCTTTTGAGATGTCTTTTCGGGTTCTTGCATTTCTAACAACCAGATGGCCCCACCTGGACCTGCCAACCAGTTCTGTGACCCCCACCCAGGAGTTGAGTCAGCAGCATAAGAACAGCTTCCACTCCCTGTGATTTCATCCCTGAGCTAATCAATCAACATTCCTGATTGACTGCCCCCTACCCCACCAAATTATCTTTTTTTTTTTTTTTTTTTGAAACGGAGTTTCACTCTTGTTACCCAGGCTGGAGTGCAATGGCGGATCTCGGCTCACCGCAACCTCTGCTTCCTGGGTTCAGGCAATTCTCCTGCCTCAGCCTCCTGAGTAGCTGGGATTACAGGCACGCGCCACCATGCCCAGCTAATGTTTTGTATTTTTAGTAGAGATGGGGTTTCACCATGTTGACCAGGATAGTCTCGATCTCTTGACCTCGTGATCCACCCACCTCGGCCCCCCAAAGTGCTGGAATTACAGGCGTGAGCCACCGCGCCCGGCTATCTTTAAAAACTCTGATCTTAGGCTAGGAGTGGTGGCTCAACCCTGTAATCCCAGTACTATGAGAGGCCGAAGCTGGTGGATCACAAGGTCACAAGTTCGAGATTAAGCCTAGCCTGGCCAATAGGTTGAAACCCCGTCTCTAATAAAAATAAAAATATTAGCTGGGCATGGTTGTGCCTGCTTGTAGTCCCAGCTACTCAGGAAGCTGAGGTAGAAGAATCACTTGAACCCGGGAGGCATAGGTGGCTGTGAGCTGAGATGGTGCCACTGCATTCCACCTGGCAACAAAGCGAGACTCCGTCTCAAAAAAAAAAATCCTCTGATCTCCAAGTTTTTGGATGACTGATTTGCATAATAAAACAACTCTGGTCTCCTGCACAGCCAGCTCTTTGTGAATTACTTTTGTTTTTCTTTTTTGACAAGAGTCTCGCTCTGTCCCCGCTGGCTGGAATGCAGTGGGGCGATCTTGGCTCACTGCAACCTCCACCTCCCAGGTTCCAGCGATTCTCCTGCTTCAGTCTCCTGAATAGCTGGGACTGCAGGCATGCACCACCATGCCCAGCTAATTTTTTTTTGTATTTTTAGTAGAGATGGCTTTCACCATGTTGGCCAGGCTGTCTCAAACTCCCGACCTCAGGTGATCTGCCGTCTTGGCCCCCCAAAGTGTTGGAATTACAAGTGTGTGTTATCCCACTGGCCAAATTACTCTTTCTCTATTGCAATTCACCTGTCTTGATAAATCAGCTCTGTCTAGGCAGAGGGCAAGGTGAACCCATTGGGTGGTTACAAGAGGCCACTAACAGAATAAAGTACCATATTAAATAAGAACTAAAAACAACGTCAGGCACACTCTGAATGAAGAGGCCACCTACACAGGCTTTGTGTGAGCAACAAGGCTGTTTATTCACTCAGGTGCAGGCAGGCTGAGTCTGAAATAAGAGTCAGCAGAGGGCTGTGGGATAGGAATTGGTTTTATAGGTTTGGGGAAGGCAGTGGAAAGTTACAGAAGTTACAGTTCAGGGCAGCTTTTTCAAACCTGGGGAGGCAGAGGAGTCAGGGGTGTTACCGGGGGTGGGTGTCACAAGGTCCAAGGTCCTAAGTCACAAAATTGGCTTATCAGTTAAGTCAGGAGCGGTTGAGGCAGGAACAATGGCAGAATGTTGCAAGGTCAGTTATTCAGGCTAAGGGGCCAGTGTCATAAGTGTCATAAGGTTGACTCAGACTTTCTGGCTCCGGGAGTACGTGTGGCTCACAGGGACCACCAGGGCTGAACTAGGGCGTGGCCCATGGTGCAGTTAGTTCAAAGAACTTTGCAAACAACAACAAAAAGATGTAGAAGGAAATTATGCAAAGTCCAAAAGCATTTTAAATAACAGCAATTAAGGCTTAAAATGGCCAGGATGGTTAAAAAAAAAAAAAGAAAGAAAGAAAGAATCAAATCTAATCAATGTCTAGATTTAACTGCCACTTACAGGGGATAGAAGAACAAGTAAAATAACCACAGGAAGATAGTCAGCCCTATGCAGAATAAAACATCCGACAGTGAAAAATGAACCAATTTCTTTTTAATTTCCTTCCTTCCTTCCTCCCTCCTTTCTTCCCTCCCTCTGTCTCTCTTTCTCCTTTCTTTCTTTTCTTTTTTTTCTACTTATTCACCATTTCTGTAACACAACATATTCTCTTTTTTTTTTTTTTTTTTTTGAGATGGAGTTTCGCTCTTGTTGCCCAGGCTGGAGTGCAATGGCGCCATCTCGGCTCACCGCAACCTCCGCCTCCTGGGTTCAGGCAATTCTCCTGCCTCAGCCTCCTGAGTAGCTGGGATTACAGGCACGCACCACCATGCCCAGCTATTTTTTTTGTATTTTTAGTAGAGACGGGGTTTCACCATGTTGACCAGGATGGTCTCGATCTCTCGACCTCGTGATCCACCCGCCTCGGCCTCCCAAAGTGCTGGGATTACAGGCTTGAGCCACTGCGCCCGGCCCATATTCTCTTTTTTGAAACAGCGTCTCACTTTGTTACCCAGGCTGGAGTGCAGTGGTGCCATCTCAGCTCACTGCAACCTCTACCTCCCATGCTCAAGTGATTCTCGTGCCTCAGCCTTTTGAGTAGCTGGGACTACAGACATGGACCACTATACCCAGCTATTTTTGCATTTTTAGTAGAGACGGAGTTTGGCTATGTGGCCAGGCTGGTCTCGAATTCCTGACCTCTAATGACTCTCCTGCCTCAGCCTCCCAAAGGGCTGGGATTACAGATGTGAGCCACTGTGCCCAGCAGAGCCAGTTTCTATAACAAATTTATGCATTAAAAAGTAAGGGATGAGCCTGTGCAGCACAGGGAGACCCTGTCTTTATGATATATATTTTTTAATTAACTGGGTATGGTGGCACGTGCCTGTGGTCCCAGCTACTTGGGAAGCTGAGGCGGAAAGTCCTTTAAGCCTGGGAGGTCAAGGCTGTATGAGCTATGATGGTGCCACTACACTCCAGCCTGGGTGACAGAGGGAGGCACCTGTCTAAAAAATAGATATTAGGAAAAAAAAAAAAAATATATATATATATATATATTAGAGATGTTTGCCAAAGTGTTTACAAGGGAAATTACATGACGTCCGAGACTTTCTTTTAAAATTTTCAGGAAAAGGAAGCAAGAAGGAAGAAAAGAAAAAAGAAAGGAAAGAGAAGGAAGGAGGTAAAAAAGAAAAAAAGGAAGGGTATAAGTATAGGTGGAAGGGATAGATGAAGCAAGATTGATAGAATGTTCATTTTTGTTGAAATTGGGTAATTGGCACATGGAGATTCATTACAACATTTCGCCATACTTTTTGTGTATGTTTTGGTATTTTCCATAATTATGTGTATGGAAAATTCCATAATTTTCCATAATTATATATATATAGTTTCTTTTTGAGACGGAGTCTCACTCTGCTGCCCAAGCTGTAGTGCAGTGGCACAATCTCATCTTACTGAAACTTCTTACCCCCAGGCTCAAGCAATTCTCCTCCCTCAGCCTCCCAAGTAGCTGGGATTATAGGTACCTGCCACCGCGTCCAGCTAATTTTGTATTTTTAGTAGAAATGGGGTTTCACCATCTTGGCCAGGCTAGTCCTGAACTCCTGACCTCGTGATCCACCTGCCTCAGCCTCCCAAAGTGTTGGCATTACAGGCATGAGCTACCACATCCGGCCAATTAAATATATTTTTAAATGTCTGCTTTGGTGCATTCTGGGGCATATGCTATTGATGTCAGTCAGCCTGCTTCTTGAAACTTATAGGCTGAGAATTTTTCATTCTATTTTAAGTCAAACCAAATACAGTAGTAGCACCTAAAGAAAACTTGCAGCCACGATAGGTTAGGCTTTAGGTTAGGCTTATGTCAGCATTGTTTTCCTGTCAAAATTCACTACTGGTGAAAGACTGTTTATTTTCTACTTATTCACCATTTCTGTAACACAACATTTTCTACCTCTTGGAATTCTGTGCCTTATAAAATGCTATTTATAAATTAAGCACTGCATGAATCCTCAAGGCTAGCCAGTTAGAATACAAATGAAACAGAGTAGTTCTTGTACCTCCAGAACATCCATGAAAGTACATTTCATTCTGAGAACATGCTCATGGACTTCTAGGTGAAAAGGCCTGGCGGAAATTCTAAGCTTTACTAGTTAAGGTTGGCAAAATGTGTCAACTCAAGGTCATAGCACTGGGCAGATATGAATTATGTGGCTGTCTCCAACATCGTACCTAGCTGGATAATTTGACTTTGTTCAATAACAAATTTTAGTTTTATCAAGGGCGTCTGCCCACATGAGCAAAAGCTAATAAACAGTAATGGGCAGGTAAGCACTCAAATGTAAAAACAAAACAGTAGTTGGTAGAGCTGTGACTTCTTTGTGCCCACATTAGATATCTCTCAGAATTCACTCTCCTGACAAAAACTTCTTGGTGGGATTTTAATACGTAGAAAGCAAACATCAAATAGCAATCTAACTTGAGATCTGAACTTGATTAAAAAATATTAGCCAAATATTTATATATAAATTTGCTGTTAGGGTACGTTCTTAGCAGAATTCTAAACATTCTAGAGCTGCTGTTAAATGATGAGTAGACCAAAATATGATTGATTTTTTTTCAAAATTGGAAGAAAATTATTAAAGATTTATTTTTTTTTGAGACGGAATTTCACTCTTGTCCAGGCTGGAGTGCAATGGTGTGATCTTGGCTCATCACAACCTCTGCCTCCCAGGTTCAAATGATTCTCCTGCGTCAGCCTCCCGAGTAGCTGGGATTACAGGCATGCACCACCATGCCAGGCTAATTTTGTATTTTCCGTAAAGATGGGGTTTCACCACGTTAGTCAGGCTGGTCTGGAGCTCCTGACCTTATGATCCACCCTCCTCAGCCTCCCAAAGTGCTGGGATTACGGGCGTGAGCCGCCACACCTGGCCTAAAGATCTTTCATGATATATCTGATGATATATCTTTAAGCATCCATTTTCCTTTGGATAGAGTACAAGCACAGGAAAATTGAGGGAAGTCACAGAGAGGCCACAATTGGTTCTTGAAACCAATCCCAATGATTAACATACATTGAAATATATTGCTTAAAACAGCTGGCATTTATTTTTCAATATACTTTTAAATAGATATGCATATATGTAAATCAATGCATTTTTGTAAAGTGATCACAACTGTGTACCCACCATCCAGATCAGAAAACAAAACTGCCCAGCAACTGTACACCAAGCAATTACTACCCCCTCATCGCCACTCTAAGCCTTATCCTGTGCTCCATCAAATTTATTTTGCCACTTTTAAACCTTATATAAATGGAATAATGCAATACGATATTTTTATATCTACCTTCTTTAACTCAACATTATAAAATTCATCTATGTTGCTTCAATTGCTTTTATTTTCATTGCTGAATAGTATTTCATTGTATGACTGTCACATAGTTTATCCAGTCTCCTGCTGATGGACATTTGAGTTGTTTTCAGTTCTGGGAATTATAAATAGGGCTGTTACAATTAATTTAATTTTAGGTTTTTTTAGAGACAGGGTCTCACTCTGTTGCCCAGGCCTGAGTGCAGTGGTACCATCATAGCTCACAGTAGCCTCAAACTCCCAGGCTCAAGCGTTCTCTCACCCCTCCTCCCAAGTAGCACGGGATTACAGGCATGGGCCAATGCTCCCAGCTTTTGTTATAAAATTCTTTTGCTATCTTTCGGTGCACATATGAATGCATTTCTGTTAAGTGTATGTAGATGGCACTTGTTTTAATAATACCTGAGATTTACAGTGCAGGGACCATATTTCCTTTATCTCTGTGGTCCCAGGACCTATCAGTGCCTGGTACTTAGTAGATACTCAATAAATCTTTGCTAAATGAATGAACAAATGGATAATTTTTGAGTGCAATTGTTTTTCCTACAAAACTTAATGCCACACCATTCACATTAGTATATTTTGGGGTGTCATTGAAATCTTTCTGTTTATACACATGTCAATTTTCCTTTCCAGTAGGTTTCATCATAGAATTTTTCTGTATTAGGTTTCTGCATGCTGCAACTGAAAAGATTGATGCTCTGCAGGCCTCTCAAACAACAGCATGCATATTAAGACTGCCCTCTGCCTGCTACTGTTTACAGCTTGCCTTTTTGCTTTTTGAACTGCCTGACACTTTTGCTCAAAGAGTTATTTATCACTGGTGGTGCATTCTGCAGTTATCTGCTATTCTTTTTCCAGTATACCATAACAAGGCTTTCTTGAGTTATTGCTGGTTATAATATAGCTGTCACAAGTTGGTTACATAAACTTAAAAAAATGAACTTTAAACTATAAAGTTTTTGACTTTTATCTTTTTGCAATGTAGGCGTGGGACAAAAAAGAGCACTTTTTGAGGCTATATTTACATGAAATGGGAAATGCTATGGCATATGCTGCAGGTGCTGATACATAGTCAAAAAATGGCCAACAGTATTAGTGTCTTACCTTATTTTACTCTCTCTAGTTCAGAAAATGTTAATTTTTCATTGTGGGTGGCATTCATTAATATAATGAGAAGATGGTGGAATCTGACAAAAAAAAAAAATCACAAGCTCTTTATGAAGCTATGAACACAAGAGCTGGGCACAATGACTTACTCCTGTAATCCCAACACTTAGGAAGGCTGACACAGGAGGATCATTTCAGGCCAGAAGTTTGAGACTAGCCTGGGCAATATAAGACCCCAAGGCTGGGCACAGTGGCTCACGCCTGTAATCCCAGCACTTCGGGAGGCCAAGGCCGGCAGATCACGAGGTCAAGAGATCAACACCATCCTGGCCAGCATAGTGAAATCCCGTCTCTACTAAAATACAAAAATTAGCTGGGTGTGGTGGTGTGCGCCTGTAGTCCCAGCTATTCAGGAGGCTGAGGCAGGAGAATTGTTTGAATCTGGGAGGTGGAGGTTGCAGTGAGCCGAGATTGTACCACTGCACTCCAGCCTGGCGCCTGGTGACAGAGCGAGACTCTGTCTCAAAAAAAAGAGACCCTGTCTCCCCCAAAATTAAAAAAAAATTAGCTAGGTGTTGGGGCACATGCCTATAGTCCTAGCTGCTCAGGAGGCTAAGGCGGAAGGATTGCTTGAGCCCAGGAAGTTGAGGCTGCAGTGAGCCAAGATCACATCACCTTACTCCAGCCTGTGCTACATAGCAAGACCCCATGTTAAAAAAAAAAAAAAAAAAACAAAAAAAAAAACAAAACCCAACCAAACAAAAAAACACTGACAAAATGCCCAGCCAGGTAGTCTTCAAGAATGTTTCAGGACTCAGGATGATGTGACTTCTCACATTAGTGATCATCTAGAGCAGGAGACCCAACAGAGTCTGTAGCTCAAAATAATTTGCTCTAAAAAGTTTAAAAATGAAAAATAACATATGATTCACTACACAGTTTGGTTGGAAATAAAATATCTTCATGAAGAGACTGGCTGAGTGATATCAACCCAAAAGCCTTCCAGAGGGGAAACATCTAAAACTGTCACTTCTAATGGCATGCCCAATTAACTTAGAAATATCCTTGATATTCTTCCATTGGGAAGAAAGACTTTGGGTGACAGCTTTTTTATATTGCTGTTGTTTGGGGTCGTGGAATTTTTTTTCTTCTCCGTTTTCAAGCCTTTATGCAAAAAGAAACGGCCTTGAACCTAAGCCCTGGAGTTTTATACCTCCTTACACACACGTAGCTGCTTTCTGGGTTATGGCACTTGTAGGTTCCTTTTTTTTTCCTTCTTCCCAAAGTCATTTTGATATCTCGTCATTTAAAAACGACTGTTTCTAAAGGCTTCTTCCAGTTGTCTTTTAGATGACTGATTACAATCAGAAGAAGAAAAAGTAAAATAAACTTTACAGGGGAAAAATCCAAACCATTTAAATCAGTGCCATAAAACTATTTTAGAAAACTAGCTTTCTATATTTTAATGCTTTCCATGTCTGAGGCATTTCTCCAGACTTTGGTGCTATAATTGTAACACCATCTTGACACTTCTACTTTTAAGCCACAAAGTTTTGTCTTTTCCTTTTTCAAAGGAAAAAAAAAAGTTGGAGCCAAGTGACCACTATGCATACTCATGACTCAGGTAATGGTAGCGCAGAGAAAGGTACACACTGAACAAGCAGATCTGTGTCCCGTGTTTGTTGATGGCACGTGGAGTGGGGAAGGTGGCCAGGGCACTGAAGAAAGAAGGAAAATGGCTGAAGTTTGGACCTGTTCTGACGGGTAACTGGGGACACTGCCTGCAGGGAAGATTCCTTTGTGGAATTCAGAAAAACAGGCCCCTGCAGGCATAGAAATTGACCCTTCAGCTCTATTAGAAAAAAAAGTTCTTCCCGCCCCCCCTACCCCAGTTAATGCAAGAGGATCTCAGCCTAGATGTCAGCCTTTGCTCCAGCCCTGAGTCTGGTGCTCTGTGCAGGACACAACCCCTAAGATCACAGGCAGCAATCATGCCTGCATGGCAGCCTTGTAATTTACCACTCCTTTAGCTGTCCCACCCCAAAAGGGGCATTGTCTAGTTCATGTCTGAACCATCTGTAAATGACCTTCCCTAAGTCAGCCTCATTGTGACAGGATTTTTGAGGTATAAGCAGCTTTCTTTCTTTTTTTTTTTTTCTTTTTGAGATGGAGTTTTGCTCTTGTTGTCCAGGCTGGAGTGCAATGGTGTGATTTTAGTTCACTGCAACCTCCGCCCCCTGGGTTCAAATGATTCTTCTGCCTCAGCCTCCTGAGTAGATGGGATTACATGTGCCACGACACCCAGCTATTCTTTTTTCTTTTTTCTTTTTAGTAGAGACCAGTTTTCATCAGTTGGCTAGGCTGGTCTCGAACTCCTGACCTCAAGTGATCCGCCTGCCTCAGCTTCCCAAAGTGCTGGGATTAGGTGTGAACCACCTCGCCTGGTGCATAAACAGCTTTCTATGCACATAGCTTGGGATTATTGAAGAAGGGGGCAGAAAGAGATGAAGATAAATAGACTCATCTTAAGACCTTTAAAAAAAAAAGGCAGTCAAAAAAAAAGAGAGAGAGAGAGAGCTGTAGTAGGCAGAGCTGGGAAAACTATTTTCCATAGATAGAAAAAAGATAAGCCGGACATGGTGGTGGGCACCTGTAGTCCCAGCTACTTGGGAGGCTGAGGCTGAAAAATTTGCTTGAACCCAGAGGCGGACGTTGCAGTGAGCCGAGATTGTGCCGTTACACTTCAGCCTAAGCAACAGAGCGAGACTCTGTCTCAAAAAAAAAAAAAAAAAAAAAAGGAAAAAGGAAAATCATATTTACTAAATGCTTCTCACCTGCCAGGTATAGGTAAATGCTATTTATTTATTTATTTATTTATTTTTGAGATGGAGTTTCGATTTTGTTGCCCAAGCTGAAGTGCAATGGTGCGATCTCATCTCACTGCAACCTCTGCCTCTGGGTTCAA
This sequence comes from Saimiri boliviensis, assembly GCF_048565385.1. Classification (NCBI taxonomy): domain Eukaryota; kingdom Metazoa; phylum Chordata; class Mammalia; order Primates; family Cebidae; genus Saimiri; species Saimiri boliviensis. The sequence continues at coordinate 159,715,637 of NC_133451.1, forward strand.
GCAATTCTCCTGCCTCAGCCTCCCTAGTAGCTGGGATCACAGGTGCTCACCACCACGCCCAGCTAACTTTTTTGTATTTTTAGTAGAAACAGGGTTTCACCATCTTGGCCAGGCTGGTCTCAAACTCCTGACCTCAGGTGACCTGCCTGCCTTGGCCTCCCAAAGTGTTGGGATTACAGGCATGAGCCAGGGCACTCGGCCAGATCTTTTTCTTTTTGCTGTTTTTCGTTTGTTTTTTTTTTTTTTTTAGATGGAGTTTTGCTCTTGTTGCCCATGCTGGAGTGCAGTGGCACCATCTTGGCTCACTACAACCTCTGCCTCCCAGGTTCAAGCAATTCTCCTGCCTCAGCCTCCCAAGTATCTGGGATTACAGGCATTCAGCACCATGCCCGGCTAATTTTGTGTTTTAAGTAGAGACGGGGTTTCACCATGTTGGACAGGCTGGTTTTGAACTCCTGACCTCAAGTGATCCACTCGCCTCAGCCTCCCAAGGAGTTGGGATTACAGGCGTGAGCCACTGTGCCGGCCAGATGCTTTATTTCTTAAAAATATTATCTCTTAATCATCAAGAAACCCTAAACATTAGATAGTCTATATTCTCCCAGTGGGTAAAGAATCTAAAGCTAAAAGAGAATATGTAAATTGCTCAAGGTCACTGGGCTAGTAAGTGGTAGAGTCAGGCTCCAGATATTGTAACTCTTAATGACTAGCTTTTTCAGTTCTCACACACTGACACTTCCTGTCCCCAGATCTGACACAGGTGATCTGGGTCTGGATGGTGTGGCAGAGACCACTGACTACCTTCCAATATCCATTGTCTGCTCTTTTTAAAAGCAGAACTCTGATTTTAGCTGAACATGTAGCCACTTAGCTAACAGACTACATGTCCCAGTTGCCTTTGCACACAGGTCACATGACTTATTCTGACCAATGACGTATAAACAGAAGTGTGATGTAGAACTTCCTGGAAGTTCCTTAAAGGGAGGATATGCATCTCCTTTGTCTCTTTTGTGTTTAGTGCTACCTAAAACATGGATATAATCTTGAGCCATGATGTTACCTTGGCAATAAATATGGCAGAACAAAAGATGGAAGTAGCTTGGGTCCCTGACAAACTATCCACTTCCAAACTTCCTTTCTCTCTCTTTTTTAAAGATTTATTTTAGGTCGGGCACGGTGGCTCACGCCTGTAATCCCAGCTCTTTGGGAGGCTGAGGTGGGCAGATCACAGGGTCAACAGTTTGAGACCAACCTGACCAACGTGGTGAAACCCCGTCTCTACTAATAAAGTACAAAAATTGGCTGGTCCGAGTGCAGTGGTGTTCATAACTAATTGATCACAACCAGTTACAGATTTCTTTGTTCCTTCTCCACTCCCACTGCCTCATTTGACTAGCCTTTAAAAATATATATAATAAATTAAATAAATAAATAAATAAAGTACAAAAATTAGCCAGGTGTGGTGGCACATGCTGGTAACCCCAGCTACTCAGGAGGCTGAGGCAGGAGAATTGCTTAAACCTGGGAGGTGGAGGTTGCTGTAAACCGAGATTCCACCACTGCACTCCAGCCTGAGTGACAAGAGTGAGACTCTGTCTCAACAACAACAACAAAAAAAGATTTATTTTTTTTTTAATTGATGAACAATCATTGCATATATCTGTGGGCTCGTGTGGAATAATCAAACCAGTTAATTGTCGTATCTATCACCTCAGATGTTTATCATTTCTTTGTGGTGAGGACAATTAAAGTCCTCTCTTTTAGCTATTGTAAAACATATACTACATTATTAGCTATAGTCGCTGAGCTGTGCAATAGAACACCAAAACGTATTCCTCCTATCTAATTGTAACTTTATACGTGTTGACCAAAGTCTTCCCTTTCCCTCTACACTCCCCTTTCCCCCAGGCTCTGGTAACCACCACTCTATGCGCTACTTCTATGAGTTCCACTTTTTAAAATTCCACATGCATTCACCTGAGAACTGAGCTTAAGAAAATTAAAAAATTAAAAAAATAAGAAAATAAAACATAAAATTTCACATACAAGTGAGATCGTGCTATACTTGTCTCTCTGTGCCTGGCTTATGTCACATAACATAATGTCCTCTAGGTTAGTCTATATTTTCACAAACAACAGAATTTCCTGTTTCTTTTTTAAGGCTGAGTGGAATTTCATTGTGTATATATACCACATTATAAAAATTAATTCATTCCTTGATGAACACATTGTTCCAGACTCCCGTTGTTATGTGAGAGAAATAATCTATCTAGTTTGAACTCCTATTTAGGGTATTTCTTACTTGCATCTGAACCTACTCCTAACTGATGTGAGCAGTTAGTACTTCCAACTATGTGAGCGGGGATGTCACGTACATTTGTGTAGGCTGCGCATTGCACAAGGGCATTTGCCCTGAGAAAGGGGCACCTGCCTTCCAATATGCACAACAGAGCTGTCTGATGACCAAGCAATTGTCTGCAGTTCTCTGTCTGCCCAAGCACTGTGTAAGGTAACTGTATACTTGTTTGTGACGATAAGCCTTTAACATCTGCTGATCTTAGTTTTCTCACTCATAAGTTCCCAGGACCTATGTTTTTTCGCCTAAGCTAAGGACACTGGAATAGATAGGTCTGGGTTCCACCCAGGGTCTAAGAAGTTCTGTCCTATTTTCTCTTCACAGAGACTCTGTGACCATTCAGTCTAAAACAGTCACCCTTCCAGAGCCATTTTTTATTACATCATTTTATTGTCTTCATATATCTGGTCATTATCTGGACATATCCTGTTCATTTATTGTTTACTCGTTTGGCTCGCTCCATCCCATACCATTCTGGAATATGAGACACAGGAGAGTAGCAACCTTATTTGTCTTGAACATTGCTATCTCCCCCATCACCCAGAGGTCCTGGCACATAGCTGGTTTTCAGTAAGTGTTTGTTGACCAATGTATGGTTTTGATAGTACTATGAAATATGTTTTTAAATTCCACAAATACAAACTACTATTACTAGCAGTAATTTAGAGTAATTTGTAAATCTCATGTTACTCTCATCAAGAGCTTTGCTTTCCTTTATGCCATCTATCACATTTACCATGGAGACTTTTACAGTTTACAGGGTAGAGGCAGGCGCAGTGGCTCACGCCTGTAATCCCAGCACTTAGGGAGGCTGAGCTGGGTGGATCAGGAGGTCAGGAGTTCAAGACCAGCCTCACCAACATAGTGAAACCTCATCTCTACAAAAAAATACAAAAATTGTCTATTCATGGTGGTGCATGCCTGTAATCCTGGCTCCTCAGGAGGCTGAGGCAGGAGAATTGCTTGAACTTGGGAGGCAGAGGTTGCAGTGAGCTGAGATCGGGCCATTGCACTCCAGCCTGGGCGACAGAGGGAGATTTCATTTGAAAAAAAAAAAATTTATAGGCTAAGAAGAGAGAAAGACCGAAGTGCCCGTGTATAAATGAATAATCTGGTGGAGATTTCTTAGCTGTTTAACTCAGGCTATGCCTGAGCTAAAAACAGCAGTTATGTTAATTTGCCCATTCAGAAACATGGTTTTAAATACACATCCGGAAGGCCATCAGTTCAGGCTTTTTGCCACAATAGAAGAAACCTATAACAGAATAACCAAGAGATCACTGCTTTGCTCTGAGTATAGAATAGAAACACACAAGTGATGGGTGAACCGATCTTTGTTTCATGTGGGGAATCCTCCGGGGACATTCCTCATTTCGAGAAAGGTCAGGTTTTTCCCACTCCCTGTAACCTTTCTCAAGTAGTCAGGCCAATCAGAAAGTCCTCGTCCAGCCCAGCTGCTGCATCTGTTTCACTGGCTTCACACTCCAGGATCCATGCTGGCTTGTGACTTGTGGAGCAGTCAGGGTGCTATTTGGTTTTTTCCTGAATGCTATGCCCTAGTGGCTAGGGTCATCCCTTTTTAAAAGTCAACTTTCTTTTGATTTCATATGGGTACCCTGTTCAGGCTTAAGAAAAACAAAAAATAAACAGGAAGAGGTAGAAAGGAAAACCAATAAGAGGAACGTTTGGTCATGAGTGCTGCTGTGAAATCTTAAGATGCCAGTGCCATTACCCTGTTCATAAACAGAACAGAGACGCACAAGCAGCATTTGCAGGGGGTGATAAATGTCCTTAAAAGTAAGAAGGTATAAAAATGAAATGAGATAGAAGACAGAGCAAAAGGGAAAAGCTTAAGACAAACATAAATAGCAGAAGAGAAGCCCTGATCACTCACATAACTTGGTAAATCACATTTTAAAAAGAGAAATGGTCCAATACAATTTCATGTCTTCAGTGTCTCGAACTTTTAGTTTAAAAATGTGCGGGGCCGGGCGAGGTGGCTCATGCCTGTAATCTCAGCACTTTGGGAGGCCGAGGTGGGTGGATCACGAGGTCAGAAGTTCCAGACTATCCTGGCCAAGATGGTGAAACCCGTCTCTACTAAAAATACAAAAAATTAGCTGGGTGTGGTGGTGGGCACCTGTAACCCCAGCTACTAGGTACTCGGGAGGCTGAGGTGGAGAATTGCTTAAACCTGGGAGGCAGAGGTTGCAGTGAGCCCATATCAGGCCCCTGCACTCCAGCCTGGGCAACAGAGCAAGGCTCCATCTCAAAAAAAAAAAAAAAAAAAAAAAAAAAGGTGCAGGCTGGGCGTGGTGGCTTACTTCTGTAATCCCAGCCCTTTGGAAGGCTGAGGTGGACACCTACCTGAGGTTGGGAGTTTGAGACCAGCCTGACCAACATGGAGAAACCCTGTCTCTACTAAAAATGCAAAATTAATCAGGAGCGCTGGTGCATTCCTGTAATCCCAGCCACTCGGGAGGCTGAGGCAGGAGAATCGCTTGAATCTGGGAGGTGGAGATTGCAGTGAGCCAAGATTGTGCCATTGCCCTCACAAGAGCAAATAAAAATGCTGCAGGTTCATATTATATTAATAAAGTGAATTTTTGAAAAATAATGTTTTGGCCATTTTATAAGATGTAATAGATAGAATACAAAATAAATTATTTTTAGGTTAGAAAAGGAACTTCCTTTTTTTTTTTTTTTTTTTTTTTCTGAGACAGAGTCTCACTCTTTCGCCCAGGCTTGAGTGCAGTGGCATGACCTCAGCTCACTATAACCTCCAACTCCCAAGGTCAAGTGATTGTCCTGCCTCAGCCTCCTGAGTAGCTGGGACTACAGGTATGTGCCACCACCCCTGGTTAATTTTTTGTATTTTTAGTAGAGACGGGGTTTCACCGTGTTAGCCAGGATGGTCTCAAACTCCTGACCTTGTGATCTGCCCTCCTCAGCCTCCCAAAATGCTGGGATTACAGGCGTGAGCCACTACTCCCGGCCTCAGAAAAACAACTTCTTGGTTTTTTTTTTTTTTTTTTTTTTTTTTTGAGATAGAATCTCTATCCCCTAGGCTGAAGTGCAATGGCCGATCTTGGCTCACTGCAACCTCTGCCTTCTGGGTTCACGCAATTCTACTGCCTCAGCCTCCCGAGGAGCTGGGATTACAGGTATCTGCCACCACGACCAGCTAATTTTTGTATTTTTGGTAGAGATGAGGTTTCACCAGGTTGGCCAGGCTGGTCTCAAACTCCTGACCTCAGGTGATCCACCCACCTCGGTTTACCAAAGTGCTGGGATTACAGGTGTGAGCCACTGCACCCAGCCAAAAGCAACTTCTTAATAAGATTAACAAAGATCACATGTAATAAGTCCATAGGAGAAATACTTAAAAATACATTGGCTTGCCAAGCACAATGGCTCACGCCTGTAATCCCAGTAACTTGGGAGGCTGAGACAGGTAGATTATCTGAGGTCAGGTGATTGAGACCAGCCTGACCAACATGGTGAAACCCAATCTGTACTGAAAATGCAAAAATTAGCTGCGTGTGGTCGTGGGTGCCTATAATCTCAGCTACTCAGGAGATTGAGATAAAACTGCTTGAACCCAGGGGATGAGGTTGCAGTGAGCCGAGATTGTGCCACTGCACACCAGCCTGGATGACAGAGTGAGACTCTGTCTCAAAAAAAAAAAAAAATTAATTGGGTTTAAGATATGCTATTCCAAAATATGGCACCTTGGCATGTTAAATATATTTAAGATGAAGGAATTTGAGAACAGCAGAAGCAGGCAGGTGACTCTCACCTTCCCCGAGCCCCTCCCTCTCCCTGAAGGTCATAAAACCTAGGAAGGTTGCTTTTTGACCCTTTCTGGTCTTTCTCCCCTGAATCAGGTTATAAGACCCTCGTGTGAGAAATGCCCACCTGATAGCTGGAGGGAAATAACAACGTCATCTCTGAAGACACAGGGACACAGAGAAGAGAATCTGAATAAACAGGCCTTGCTAAGATCCCCCAGTTTATTATTATCAGATCATATTCCTTTGTCCTCTCATGATATTTCTCCACAATTGTCTACTCTTCATCAAATCTAAGCATACAAATACACACATTGCTGGCCAGGTGCGGTGGTTCACGCCTATAATACCAGCACTTTGGGAGCCCTCCCACTTGGGTGGATCACAAGGTCAGAAGATCAAGACCATCCTGGCCAACATGGTGGAACCCTGTCTCTACTAAAAATACAACAATTAGCTGGGTGTGGTGGTGTGCACCTGTAGTCCCAGCTATTCAGGAGGCTGAGGCAGGAGAATTGCTTGAATCAAGGAGATGGAGGTTGCAGTGAGCCAAGATCATGCCACTGCACTCCAGCCTGGGCAACAGAATGAGACTCTGTCTCAAAAAACAAACAGAAAAAATACATAGGTTTCTTTGTTACATCTTCGTTTCTTTATAAAGCCCCCATGTCAAGTATAACATATTAAACACATTTGTGTGTTTTTCTCTTATGAATGTCTTTTGTTATAGGGGCCTCAGCCAGGAACCTAGTGATGGATGAAGAAGAGATACCTCTTTTACCCTGTAACACTGATGGGTATGTATATATCAGAAACAGCAATGTCTTCAAATAGGAAGACAAATTAGCAAGTTCATGAATTAGTGTTCATTAGTGGTTACATATTAGGATAGCTATTTATTTGCTTAAATAATATCCTGGATCTTGATTAACGTGAATGTATAAAGATATTATTTGAGCTTGGTTTCTGTTTTAAAAAACTTTTATACATTCTTTGAAAATGATACCTATCACTAATGCTTATTAATGATAGAACTGAAAGATTAAAAATAATTCAAAAATGGCGTTAAAGTCTGTGACAATGTGGTAAGGTAAAAATAAGATCAGACTTTGAAATCGGGTAGATCTCGGTTATATTTGGACTCTACCGCTTTTTTCTAAAGTCTTCAATAATCTACTTAAATTCTGAGCTTTGGCTTCACTACCTTTAAAATGGGGAGATTAATACCATCTCACACAATTATCGTCAAAATTAGCACAATGTATTTGAAAACATCTTGGTCTCTCCTGAGTATACCGGAACTCAAGAAATGATATGATAATGTTCCCAGCTTACCTGCTTAGGAAACAAGTCTGTGCTGAATTTCTGCATGCAAAATACTCAAATTGAAAATAGTAACCACCTTTGGATTTTCTGAAATAAACCTAAAATAACAGGCATCCATGAGTGAAAAATTAAGACTCAATTTATCATGGGATGCATGCTTACAAAGAAAGATTATAAATCTTTATTTTTACTTATGTATTTATTTATTTTTGCATTTTTTTCGTAGAGCTGGAGTCTTGCTTTGTTACCCAGGCTGGTCTTGAACTCCTGGGCTCAAGTGCTCCTCCTACCTCAGCTTCCCAAATTGCTGGGATTACAGGCAGAGCCACTGTGCCCAGTCTTAGTCTTTAGAAGCCAGATACTGAACTCAAATGTTTTCTCTGAGGCTTGAAAAGTTTTAGAAAATATCCAAGTCATGGTGTCATGATATCATTTTAACTATCATGATTGCTATGTAGGCATCAATTTTCTAGGTTTGTAAAAATAGGCTAGGTTCAGCAGGGCTCAGACTGAGCTGGTAAGATTGGCTTCTGACTCACCAAACTCTTCTCTCTAAAATGACTGCTATTTCATGAATTTAAACAAGTGCCACAAGTGCTCATTTCCATGTGTGACATTTTTGATAAACTTCCAGGTTTTAAACTGGTTAAGAGAGCCGGATCACAAGCCAAATTTGCTTAGTGTGAACACTGAATTAGCTCCAACATAGCCCCTCTCAGACTTTCAGTGAAATTCCTCGAATATTAGCCAATTACTTTAGTGTGAACACAACTAGCTAATCACTTTTCAACATATATAAAAAATATAACGGATAGAAAAGGGAGTTCTTTGTAACAGAAAGATCTTTGGAGGTATCCAGGAGTGCATGGAGCCTTCCAGAAGCTCCAAGTAACAAAACAATTATGGTGTACCACCTCATATGTAATTCAAAATAAAGACTATTCCAAATCATATAAAAAGAATAAGGAACTCTAACAAAATTCTGATTTTTCACATGATGATGACTATAGAGGTTTTTTTAAAGAAATGGCAAATGTTAAATTTAAGACATTTTTTCCCTCTGTTTCCCTTGCTTTACTGAATGATGCACCATGTTGTCAACTGCCAACTCCCCAAGAAGCCACCGGAATACTCTGTTGATCAAGTACGGCTGAGTTTATTAAACCTCCTGCAATGAGGGAGAGCATCACCTTGACAGAGTTCTGGGAGCATCCCAGAAAGGGAAGACAGAAGCAGAGATACATAGGGTGTAGGGTGTAGATTTTTTTGTTTTGTTTTTTGAGACAGAGTCTTGCTCTGTCATCCAGGCTGGAGTGCAGTGGTGCAATCTAGGTTCATCGCAACCTCCGCCTCCTGGGTTCAAGTGATTCTCCTGCCTCAGCTTCTCCAGTAACTGGGATAACAGGTGTGCACCACTATACCAGGCTAATATTTGTATTTTTAGGAGAGACGGGGTTTCACCATGTTGGCCAGGCTGGTTTTGAACTCATGACCTCAGGTGATCCTCCTGCCTCAGCCTCTCAAAGTGGTGGGATTACAGACATGAGTCACTGTTCCCAGCAGGTATAGATCTTTTAAAGTGGGGATCAGGCCAAGATTGGGAAAAGTTTATTAATAGTTTAGAACTGATGGACACAGCAATGACAGGGTCTTGAAGCAAGTCTTGATAAGTGCATAGTTGTTTGATAAGAGAACTATTTGCCCAGGTGAGTAAATCTATTGTCCTGAGAAGAGGGTCATTTGTCCACATGAGCAATTCACTGTTCAAATAAATTATAGTGAAATTATTTATTGCTCTACAAGTTTATCTTCCTGGGCAAGAATTTACTAGAGCAAACAGTAAGTCATGTTGCTACAGGTGGTCTCGGTTCTCTGTCCTGATAGCTAAGCTATGTAAATGCAAATGGAATCAATTGTCATTGCCTACTACGTACGCAAACACTAGCAAAACCTCAACATTAAATTAGATATTGAATTAGGAAAAGAGAGAGAGGTGTAGGGCCAGTCAACAAAAGAATGTGCAAAAATAATTTAAAGGAGACTTGGATAGTTGCCTGTCTTCTCCAGAACAGTGGGATTAAAGGATTTCAAAGTTCAACTTTTGCCCCAAACTGTTCAGATACATCTAAACTCATAGAAAGAGTTCTCTGGTAGGGAGAGAAGGTTCAGCTGTAGCTTATGCGGACCTGATGAACCTATTTGACTAGTCTGAGATGCTTAGATCTAACAGTGTGTTCCTTGAGGGCTGAATCGGCTCATTCAATTTTGTATTCCTCGCACAGGACACAGAGACATGAAGTCCTCAATTCATGCGTCTGGAAATAAATGAGACTATACTAAAGGTAATAGATTGGCTCTAAATGGGGAGGTAGGTAGATCATATGCAGGTGTAGATTTGCCTGGTTGATAAAAAGCCCATATTTAAGAAGCTGAGCATTAACCACATGGAGAATCTTGGACTAAGAAAAGATCATGAAGATGCTAAAAGGACACAGAAACAGATGAGGTAAAGGAAAGAGCAGAGAAGAAGAGGAGGCACCTGATAATTTAAAAATCTTGTATTTGCATCGCACTTTTTAATGTACGAAGTATTTTTATTTGTGTTATTTTATTGATCTTCACAACACTGGTGTAAGAAAAGTAGAACAAGGATCATTATCACCATTTTATGGACAAGAAAGCTGCGGCTCAGAGATGATTACGCGTCTTACCCAAGGTCACAACACTAAAATTGCAGATGGGTTCCTGGGCCTAGATCTTCTAAAGCATTTTGCAACCGTTAAGATTTGGAAGCAGAACTAAAACTGTGAAAAGAGTGAGAGAAGTGTTTCTCTTTACCCCTCCAACCATAAGGACCAAGGTTTGCCGAGTTGTTAAGTTCTGTAAATAGACAAGAGTGTGCTGTGAACTGTAATTGAATGGGAACCGCCAATGGAGTTGTCAGACCCTGCACACTGTGCCCGGGTGCCCTGAACACAGCCTCCGAACCCCCAGAAGTCTACACTGCCATCATTTAAGCACAGATGACTGTTTTTATGCCAAAGTCCTGCGTGGCCACGTGTTTCCACAGGCAGCAAAATTTTAGTATCCCTGTCTGGCTGGGCTTAAGTTTTTGGCAAGAATTCCCTCTTCCCTTGTGAACATCTTGGAAAGCTTTTAACTGAGCACAAAGATGTTTATTTTGAGAAGCAAAAGGGACTAACTAAATACATCCAAAACCAATCTCTACCTCTCCCACCAGATGATCCTTACTTTTATCATGTAAGATATTTTGCTACCTCCACCATCTAATGGGCAGAGTACACAGGTGACACTATTGGGACTGCTCAGAAGAATCTGATGACTCTTCTAGCCCTGGAGAGGTATTCAGAAGCGAGCGTGGGGAAACGTTGAGGGAAGCAGAAAGGGACTGCAGTGGTGGTTGTAGGAGGGAAAGAGCGGTAGTGTTATGAAACTGAACAAGCAAATGTTATGCGCCTACCTCCCAATTGCCCTATTATTTCTTAAGTACCTTTTTGGAATGGTTTTTACTCTGGTTTTAGAAGGAAATCTCGTCCACACATAGAATATAATTTGGCGGGCCTTAATAATAGTGTCAAATATCACATGGTCAATAACTTTTGGGGCATGTTGATATAAAAGCATGCCATTTTAGAATTATAATATACCTTAGGGTAACTGGGTTCAAGTTTCTCATTTGAGAGATAAGGAAACTAAGAATCAGAAAGTTAAGCGACTTTCTTGAGGTCATACATACTTCAGTGGTAAACCTAGGGCTGTAAGACAAAACTTGATTTTTGTGGTTATTGCACTGGATTGTGAAATAGCTTTTCTGAAAGCTAACATTTCTTGTTTTTTTATTTTTATTTTTTCTTTGCACACGGAATTTCTCACTCTTTTAAAATGCGATCTAACTTCTCTTCCGTGTGAAGGGACCTAGCAAAGAAAAGGCTCTCTTAACTGAAGTTACCACAGGTGAAAGTACCTCTTCTAAAAGTGGCTCAGGGACACAGACTTCAAAATTTCCCTTGAAGTATTTAATAGAAATATGGTAGTTGGGGGGCAGGGGTATGACTTACCAAGGGGAGAAAAGGCAGAGCATGGTGGCTCGTGCCTGTAATCCTAGTACTTTGGGAGGCAGAGGTGAGTGGATTACTTAGGCCCAGGAGCTCAGGCCTGAGCAACATAGCAAAACCCTGTCTCTACCAAAAACTACAAAAAATTAGCTGAGCATGGTGGTTCATGCCTGTAGTCTCAGCTACTCTGGAGGCTGAAGTGTGAGGATCACTTGAGATGGGAGGTTGAGGCTGCAGCAAGCTGTGATTTTGCCTCTGCACTCCAGCCTGGGCGACAGAATGAGACCCTGTCTCAAAAAGAGAGAGAGGGAGAGAGGGAGAGAGAGAGAGAGAAAGAGAGAGAGAGAGAGAGAGAAAGTGTGTGTGTGTGTGTGTGTGTGTGTGTGTATGTGTGTGTATGTTTGGGGTGGGGAATGAATATCTCATGAGTGAGAAGACAGATCCCTGAGGGTTTAAAGACAAATGAAAGGACACTAGTTTAGATCAAGATGAAATCTTAATTTCTTCATAGTGAAAATTGTGAAAAATTCATGACTAGGTTGTCTCAGCTAAATATAGAGCCCTTCGTGAACTATCAATTGGTATTAGAGAGAATAACATCACTAACCCCAACAGACGGTGTAAACTTATAAATCAATCTTGTCTGGAGAGTTAGAAGATGAGTTTGACTTGGATCAATGCTACCTTTATTCTTCTAGAATAAACTAAGGTGTGGAGGGCAAATGGGATTAGGATGCCACTGGGATCCCTCAGCACTTGTAAGCTCTAACACTCTTAGTATGCAGTTTTCCCATTGCTTGACTTTGTCTTTTGTGTTTGTACCAAACACCATAGTGCCTTTGTCACCAAGTTCCATGGTTTGTGAATAGAAATTCTGTTTTTATGCTGATGCTAGACAATCCTGGTTGCATTTCTCTAAGTACTTTTTATTTTTCCTTTTCAGGTCCAAAAAAATACTCAAATTTTCCCCATTATTACATGATACAATTTCTCTCCTTTTTCTTAAAAAAGCAATAGTCATTGGATATTATGTTTCTCCTTTGTGATGGTTTGAGTGTGTCTTCCAGATTTTATGTGTTGGAAATTAAATTCTCAAATTCATATGTTGATTAGAGGTAGAGCTGCCTAATGGGAGGTAATTAGAATTATATGAAGTCATTGGGGTGGGGCCCCTATGGCAGGACTGGTGGTTATAAGGTGAAGAGTCACCTGAGCGGGCGTGCTACTGCCCTCTTGTCATGTGATGCTCTCCACCATGTCATGATACAGCAAGAAGGCCCTCACCAGATGCCAGCACCATGTTCTTGGACTTCCCAGACTCCAGAACCATAAGCTAAATAAACTTCTTCTCTTTATACATAAATTACCAATTTGTGGTATTCTGTCATAGCAACAGAAAATGGACAAAGCACTCTGCTTCTAAGAGGATGCCAGTTTGAGGGTTCTTGTTAATAGTGCTGCTGTTTGCAAATTATTATTTTGCTTTTTAGCAGACTTGTTTACTTCCTGAGATTTGTTCTCTGAAGCTGACTCTTGATTTCAGCTCAGATATGGAGAAATTCTGATAAGCCAAAAATCAAACCAAGAGACAGAAGAAAATGGTTACCTATCTTTTAGATCTAAAAGACAGACAAGTTGCATCCAAAAGGGAAAGGAGTAGCAAAACAACCTGCCACATTGATTACGATTGAAAGTTACCAAAGTAATGAGGGTACCGATCTTACCTTCTCCCAGGCAGCATTCTCAAAATCTTAAGGACTTTTTTGTTCTTCACTTAACTAAATGCAGAAATGTTTCTTGTTCGGCTGTAATAATGTTTAAGTTTTCTAGGTAGGAGATGTTTTTCCTGATCGCTAATAAGTATCAAATTATTGTAATTACATCATTTGCAGTTTATCCTCTTTAGAACTAGTTCTGGCTTCTTCCTTCCTCTGACACTGAAACTTTAATTTGAAAAATTGTTCTTTCTTTGGAAATCCAAGAAAAATAATGTGAATGCTGATGCTATAGTGGTTTGGACTTTCAGATTCTTTTTTTCTCTTTGGATTACAAGATTGACACTTAAAACAAAACAAAACAAAAACTCTGGACTGGGCATGGTGGCTCACACCTGTAATTCCAGCACTTTGGGAGGCTGCGGCTGGCAGATCACCTGAGGTCAGGAGTTCAAGAGGAGACTGGCCAACATGGCAAAACCCTGTCTCTACTAAAAATACAAAAATTAGCTCAGTGTGGTGGCACTCACCTGTAATCCCAGCTACTTGGGAGGCTGAGACAGGAGAATTGCTTGAACCCAGGAGGCGGAGGTTGCAGGGAGCTGAGATTGCACCACTGTACTCTAGCCTGGGAGACAGAGCAAGATTCCAACTCAAAAAACAAAACAAACAAACAAAAAACTATGACTGTTGTGGGCCTTCACAACTCCGAGACATCTCAGAGTAAGTTGACAAGTTTTTGTTGGCCAAAGAATAGCAGTTCCCTAGGACACCTGATTCTGTGAAGCTGTTCAGTAAGTTGGGAATTTTATCTGGAGCACAAAGTACCCAAACCTGTTTTTTTTTTTTTTTTTTTTGAGACGGAGTTTCGCTCTTGTTACCCAGGCTGGAGTGCAATGGCGCGATCTCGGCTCACCGCAACCTCTGCCTCCTGGGTTCAGGCAATTCTCCTGCCTCAGCCTCCTGAGTAGCTGGGATTATAGGCACGCGCCACCATGCCCAGCTAATTTTTTGTATTTTTTTTTTTAGTAGAGACGGGGTTTCACCATGTTGACCAGGTTGGTCTCGATCTCTCGACCTTGTGATCCACCCGCCTCGGCCTCCCAAAGTGCTGGGATTACAGGCTTGAGCCACCGTGCCCGGCCTAAACCTGTTTTTTAAGTTAAGAAAGTATAGTTTTAGGCCTGGCGCGGTGGCTCATGCCTATAATCCCAGCACTTTGGGAAGCTGAGGAGGGTGGATCACGAGGTCAAGAGATCGAGACCATCCTGGTCAACATGGTGAAACCCCGTCTCTACTAAAAATACAAAAAATTAGCTGGGCATGGTGGCGCGTGCCTGTAATCTCAGCTGCTCAGGAGGCTGAGGCAGGAGAATTGCCTGAACCCAGGAGGCGGAGGTTGCAGTGAGCCGAGATCGCGCCATTGCACTCCAGCCTGGGTAACAAGAGCGAAACTCCATCTCAAAAAAAAAAAGAAAGAAAGAAAGAAAGTGTAGTTTTAAAAACATAGATTCACAAAATCTTAGACACACTTCTATGGTTTGAATGTTTGTGTCCTCTCCAAAATTTATGTTGAAACTTACTTCCCAATGTAAAAGTATTAAGAGGTGGGGCTTTTAGGAGATGATTAGGTCATGGGGGCTTCACTTTCACAGATGGGATTAAGGCCTTTATAGAGCTTGAGGGAATGAGTTGGTCCCTTTCTTCCTTTCCATTTCTTCTGCTATGTGAGGACACAGCATTCATCGCCTCCAAAGTACTCAGCAACAAGGCACCAACTTAGAAGAAGAGATCGGGCCTTCATCAGACATCAAACCTGCCAGTGCCTTGCCCTTAGATTTCAAGGCTCCAAAACTGTGAGAAATAAATTTGTATTCTTTTTTTTTTTTTTTTTTTTTTTTTTTAGATGGAGTCTCACTGCTCTGTTGCCCAGGCTGGAGTGCAGAGCACGATCTTGACTCACTGCAACCTCCACCTCCTGGGTTCAAGCGATTCTCCTGCCTCAGCCTCCCAAGTAGCTGGGCCTATAGGCACACACCACCACACCCAGCTAATTTTTGTATTTTTAGTAGAGATGGGATTTCACCATGTTGGTCAGGCTAGTCTCGAACTCCCGACCTCGTGTCCACGCACCTCGGCCTCCCAACGTGCTGAGATTACAGGCATGAGCCACTGCTCCTGGCCCAAATTTCTATTCTTTATAAATTACCCAATCTCAGATATTTTATTATAGCAGCTGGAAAAGACTCAGACATAGACCTCCTTCAAAAGCTGTAGCCTGATTCCTTTCCCTTTGAATGAATGTGGGCTGGATTTAGTGAACTGCTTCTAATGAATAGAACATGGTAGAAACTGTGTCATGTTATAACCAATGCTAGGTTATAAAAAGAATTGTTTCTGCCTGGCTCTCACTCTATTAGATCACTTGCTCTGGAGAAAGTCAGTTGCTATGTCATGAGACCACTCAAGTAGCCCTGAGGGAGTCTATGTGCAGAAAATCTGAGCCTGTCTCCAAATCCCAGTCGGTGTAAGCCACCTTGAAGGGGGATCAAACCTTCAGATGACTACAGCCTCCACCAATATCTTGCTTCTAGTCCCATGAGAGACCCCAGGCACCCACTAAACTGCTCCAGAATCCTGACTCATAAAACTGTCAGAGATAATAAATGTTTATTGTTTTAAGCCATCAAGTTTTGGGGAAATTTGTTATGCAATAATAGATAATTAATACAAGCGGCAATTAGCAGAGGATACTGTTCTATTCTTGAAACCCTTTAAATGAAAATAACAATTATTGTACAATCAGATAATTCTTTTTTCCCCAGCTATTTACATTTTATTCTCATTCATTTGAATCACAGAAATTCCACCAAAAATGCTCAGAATCTCTACTCTTCCCTCCATCTGTACACATTTGAAAGGTTGAGATGTATTATTTGCATGTGAATACATAGATGTGAATGAAATAGGAACACCAAAAAAAAAAAAAAAAAAAGAAAGAAAGAAAACTGAAAGTGAGGTACAAAGCCCTATTCTCTTTAAATATTTTATACCTTTTATCTTTTCTGAAATCCTTTTTTGTCTTAGCGAAAAAGCTTCTAAGCACCCCGACTGCTGGCTCAAGGTCCTAGCTTACTGCAGGGCCTCTTGCTCCTTGAATGAATTTCTGGTAAGTCCTCATCTTTTGCCCTCTGACAAAATTGTCTTCTAAGGCACGGATTTGACTGTATCACCTTTTCACTTGAAAATGTTCAAAAGAGACGGGCACAGTGGCTCACGCCTGTGATCCCAGCACTTTGGGGGGCTGAGGCGGGTGGATCATCTGAGGTCGGAAGTTCAAGACCAGCCTGACCAACATGGAGAAACGCTGTCTCTCCTGAAAATACAAAATTAGCCAGGCATGGTGGTGTGTACCTGTAATCCCACCTACTTGGGAGGCTGAGGCAGGAGAATCACTTGAGCCTGGGAGGTGGAGGTTGTGGTGAGCTGAGGTCTTGCCATTGCACTCCAGCCTGGGCAACAAGAGCGAAACTGTCTCAAAAAAAAAAAAAAAAAAAGTTCCAAAGTTACTTACTGTATACTAGATTAAAGTCTGTCATTCCCCTGTAACACCCATCCCAATGCCTGCCCCACATATGTTGCTGTGTATAGAGCTCAAAACAGGACATGTCTGGGTGAAGGCTTTATAAGCTGTAAGGCACAGACAAGCATGAGGTATCCTTCTCCTTAACATCCTGTAATACCTCATAAAGTCTCCAATTTCCTAGGAGATTAGAATCCACTGGCAGCCTGGGTTTAGGCAGCCTGGGTTTAGTAATATCTTTCTTTTTGGTGATAAGGTTTACTGGAGTCTTTTGAATTAATTGCTCTTTTCTACATAGTGCACAGCCACTATATTTTCCTATCCCTTTACCAATCTTGTTTGTTTGTTTTGAGACGGAGTCTTGTTTCTGTCACCCAGGCTAGAGTGAGTGACACAATCTCTGCTCACTGCAACCTCCGCCTCCTGGGTTCAAGCGATTCTCCTGCTTCAGCCGCCCAAGTAGCTGGGATTATAGGCATGTGCCACTAAGCCTGGCTAATTTTTATATCTTAGTATAGACAGGGTTTCACTATGGTAGCCAGGCTGTTCTTGAACTCCTGACCTCAGGTGATCTGTCTGAGGTCTCCCAAAGTGCTGAGATTATACGTGTGAGCCACTGCACCTGGCCTCCTTTTGCCAATTTTTTTTTTTTTTTTTTTTTTTAGACAGTCTCATTCTGTCACCAGGCGCCAGGCTGGAGTGCAGTGGCACGATCTCGGCTCACTGCAACCTCCACTTCCCAGGTTCAAGCAATTCTCCTGCCTCAGCCTCCCGAGTAGATGGAACTACAAGCACACGCCACTATGCCCAGCTAAAGTTTTGTATTTTTAGTAGAGACAGGGTTTCACCATGTTGGCCAGGATGGTCTCGATCTCTTGACTTCGTGATCCACCCACCTCGGCCTCACAAAGTGCTGGGATTACAGACTTGAGCCACCGCGCCTGGCCCCTTTTGCCAGTCTTAATAATGGACTTGGAAAACTTTTTGTTTCAAGAGAATTCTAAAAGTAAAGGCAAGCTCAACTCCTGTGATGTTGGCTGTTACTGTAATCTATCTGAAGTGGTGGAAGTGAGTTGATGAATAGCATCTTTCGGCAAACAATCAAACCACGAATTTCCTAAGTTCTGGGGTCAAGCTGAAATTATATAAGGCCAGTCATTTTTTCAGCAATTCATTAACTGGGTGGGATCTTTGGTAATTTCTTGAAACTCTGCCAGTTCCTAAGTTTTTACTCTCAGCTTTAAACCCCAGTCTCTGATATTCTGCATTGCCAGTGGCTTCCCTTTAGGCTCCATCAACAGTGGGTGCAGAGAGACTGCAAGGCTGGGGGAGGGAGAAGGGATTCGATCCTTCCTGTTTGTTTTCTCATCGCTTCTTGTTTGGCTTCCTGTCTTCTTTGGGAACCTGTGAGTTTGCTCCAGCAACACCTCTTCCTCCCTGAAGCAGCAGTTCCTTCCCTTAGCAGCAGCTGAATCCACCTTGCAGTTTTCCAGCACCTGCAGAACCAGCTTCGCCCCCTCACCACCCACTAGCACCCAACTGGTGGGGGCTTCTTCCTTAGATGCCTGAGTTTCAGCTTTCTCTAAGTTTCGAAGTTTTCTTAATTCCAACTTCTCTGTTTCCTTCCAGCCCTAGAAGTGTGTGACAGCCAAGTGAGTGTCCCTCATAGACCTTCAACTATAAGGAGTATGTAGGAAATGAGAATACATAAAAGATTCCTCTTCAAAGCTTTCCCCTTAGTTCATTACAAATAAATAATAGTTTCTTCAAAGGTTAATTTACTTTAAAGCTTTTGCTAATAACCTTAAAGTAGCCGTTAGTCATAATAAAGAAATAAATGCATCTGTGTTCTTAGTTCTTTCATTTTAACCTAGACATTTGCCCTGACACGCCTGGACAAGCCCAGGCGAGTCTTAGGTCATAGCTTATTCCCCTTCCTTATTTGAAAATGCTATCGCTTCTCTAAGCAGTCCTCAAGTTACTTCCTCTTTTCCTTTGTTCTCCTCTGCCTTTACTTCTTCAGAAAACTTCCAAGTTTTTAGCCAATCAGGTCAAGCATAGAGTGTGAGGTCCTGTTCCAGCCAATGGAAACTGCACACCACAGTAGGGTGATTGCATCAGGTTATGAAAGTTATAAATGTCCCTGTCGCCTTGTTCAGGTGTGCTCTCGTAGCGAATTGCACCCTTCCTGCAGGAAGTAAAATTCGCCTTGCTGAGTAATCCATTGTCTCGGTGTGGATTTTTCCCAATGTTATAGACCCGTTTCCGACAAACATAATTAGGGTTTCTGGATTTAGCGATAAAAATACTGAATTTCGCTGGGCATGGTGGCTCATGCCTGTAATCTCAGCACTTTGGGAGGCCGAGATGGGCGGATCAACCTGAGGTCGGGAGTTCGAGACCAGCCTGACCAGCATGGAGAAACCTGATCTCTACTAAAAATACAAAGTTAGCCAGGCATGATGGTGCATACCTGTAATCCCAGCTCCTCCGGAAGCTGAGGCAGGAGAATTGCTTGAACCCAGGAGGTAGAGGTTGCAGTGAGTGGGGATGGCGTCATTGCACTCCAGCCTGGGCAACAAGAGCAAAACTCTGTCTCAAAAAAAAAAAAAAAAAAAAAATTAAATTACAGATAAATTTGAACAACAAATATTTTTTTTTTTTTTTTTTGAGATGGAGTTTCGCTCTTGTTACCCAGGCTGGAGTGCAATGGCGCGATCTCGGCTCACCGCAACCTCCGCCTCCTGGGTTCAGGCAATTCTCCTGCCTCAGCCTCCTGAGTAGCTGGGATTACAGGCACGCACCACCATGCCCAGCTATTTTTTTTGTATTTTTAGTAGAGACGGGGTTTCACCACGTTGACCAGGATGGTCTCGATCTCTTGACCTTGTGATCCACCCGCCTCGGCCTCCCAAAGTGCTGGGATTACAGGCTTGAGCCACCGTGCCCGGCCAACAAATAATTTTTTAGTGTAAGTGTATACCATGCAATATTTGGGACAAACTTATACTAGAAATTTCTTCGTTGTTTATCTGAAACTTAAATTTAACTGAGTGTCCTATGTTCTCTCTGGTAACCCAAAGCTTAATTGACCAAGGCCCTGACTACTGCTCTTTGAAACCCCTCCCCTGCAGACCTCACTCTGAGGCCACACTCCCCAGGGTCTGCTCCCACTAACTGAGCATGCCAGGGTACTGAGGCAGATTCCCGAGAGGCCTGGCACTCCTCTGACCAACAACTTTGGCTCAATGAATTTCCTACGTCTTTACTGAAACCTTCTTAGATGTTACAGCCCATTTTTCTTCCGCTAGGTTATACTTGCATCACAGTCTGTGTCAGCTCTCACAGCCTCCCTCCCTGTTTCCTTCCACACAGGTATTTCCCCTAATGGAAGCCTCATAGATTTAATCTGTCTGCACGTCTAAACAGAGTAGGCTGTGGGCTGCTACGTGCTGCTAGCAACTTTCTATAGTTACTACTCCGTGTTGCTTTCTTTTTTTTGAGATGAAGTTTCACTCTTGTCGCCCAGGCTGGAGTGCAATGGCACAATCTCAGCTCACTGCAACCTCCACCTCGTGTGTTCAAGCAATTCTCCTGCCTCAACCTTCTGAGTTTCTGGGATTACAGGCATGCACCACCAGCGTTGGCTAATTTTGTATTTTTAGTAGAGACGGGGTTTATTCATCTTGGTCAGGCTGGTCCCTAACTCCTGACCTCAGGTGATTCACCCACCTCAGCCTTCCAAAGTGCTGGGATTACAGGTGTGAGCCACCGCACCCGGCCTCTGTATTGCTTTCATATTCCTCTCTACCCTCTCAATTACCTAGTAAACAACCTAATACCTTGCTAACAATTCCTTATATTAAATCCACTCTCTTCAAATAACAACTGTGGTTTCTGTCTCTTGACCGTACTCTGACTGGGTACCCTTGAGCCTGGCGAAAACTTTAAATTGTTCCAGGAAATTTAAGACACTAAGCCATTCCATTAAAGGGATGTGGGATGTTATTTTCCCTTAAATTCCCTTGTTATTTTACCACAGAGTTGGCAAAACAGGTTGAGCAAGATGACTGCCTGTTATAAATGTGGCATCAGACACGTTTGTTATGTTGTGTTCGATATGGAGGGTCATACTTGGACACACTGGCAAACCGAAACGCCTCTGCAGGAAGGTAATCATGAAAATGACAAATCTCGAAGCAATTCCCAACAATGGGTATGCTCATTTAATCTGGAGAAGAGAAGAAAGACTCTGGGAAGATGGGGTGGCTGTTTTTAAGTATTTGAAGGTCAGCCCTATGGAAACTGGATTAAACTTATTTTGCATGGCTCCAGATGTTAGAACTGGAACCAATCAGCAGAGCCAGAATAAGGCATGTGGGCTCATAATTTGGCAACCATGCAAGCCTGTATCTCTTCAATATTTGTTAAACATATCTCTGGTAAGAGTGAGAAGAATTTTTCTTTCTGCTAATAAAATGTATGCAGCTCTTTATGCTCAAAATAAAAGATTTATTACATGTGAGAACATAACATTAAAATTTTAACTTTAAAAAAATGTTTCCAGTTTTTATGTGACTCAACACTTAGTAAGAATAGAGGTAACTTAACATGGATATCATTAAAAATCCTGTCTAGATATATTTAAGAGTTCCTTCATCTGACTTTTATAGAGTCACACACTTCTTTCATTTATCTAATACTTACTATATTTTCATCTTAGATTATTTTACAATTGTCTAAATGGAAAAAGTGTGGCCTAATAAACAGTTTACAGTTTAGATAATAAAGTAAACTACTCATTCCTAGTAAACAGCACTGCATTATTGGACTTTGGAATATCAGATGACCACATCTTCAGATTCCTTTGGCCGGTGTTGAAATTGGGGGACTAGCTCTTTGTTGCTTTCTGCTACTTATACATCTGCCTTTCAAAAATATTCAACAGAAATAGCTTAGTGTAGACGAGGAATATCTGTTTTTACATTTTCCCTTAAAAACACTATTTTCATGCAACAAGATGAATTCGTGTGATTCTCTGTTACCTGAGGTGTGATGTGTGAGATGTATTAACTGGCACCATTTAACAATTGATTTTAGTGATTTTTTTCAGCACCCCTTTTTGATAAATGCTCAGGCTGCTGCCTGGTTTATCTGTTCCTTAATGTAGATCTCCTGTGGGTAAAAGTTACAGGAGACGTGTATATATTTCTGCCAGTATAAGCAAGACATCATTAAGAACCAGAGCTTCCAATAATAAATTAAGCTCCTTGCAAAGCAGAGGGATCTTCAACACTGAATGTTACTTATGGCTATTACATAAAAGAATTTTTTTTTTTTTTTTTCTTTTTTTTTTTTTTTTTTTTGAGATTGAGTCTTGCTCTGTCGCCTAGGCTGGAGTGCAGTGCTGCCATCTCCGCTCACTGCACCTCTGCTTCCTAGGTTTAAGCAATTCTCCTGCTTCAGCCTCCTGAGTAGCTGGGATTACAGGTTCGTGCCATATGCCTGGCCAATTTTTGTATTTTTAGTAGAGACGGGGTTTCACCATGTTGGTCAGGCTGGTTTGGAACTCCTGACCTCATGATCCGTTTGCCTCGGCCTCCTAAAGTGCTGGTATTATAGACGTGAGCTACCACACTTGGCCCTACAGAAAAGAATTTCATACTGTGAAGGAAGATAAACTGGAATAATATATAGAAATAACTTCATATAAATAAATGTAAAGTTCAGTTTTGTGAGATTTTAAGTTTATAGGAGACTGGCCAAGCAACGGTTTTATAATAAACAAGATGTTAAACAACCCCATTAAAAAGTGGGCAAAGGGCCAGGCACAGTGGCTCATGCCTGTAATCCCAGCACTTTGGAAGGCTGAGGTGGGTGGATCATTTGAGGTCAAGAGTTTGAGACCAGCCTGGTCAACATGGTGAAACCCTGTCTCTACTAAAAATAAAAAAATTAGCCAGGCATGGTGATGCATGTCTGTAGTCCCAGCTACTGGGGAGGCTGAGGCACAAGAATTTCTTGAACCCAGGAGGCAGAAGTTGCAGTAAGCTGAGATTGCGTCACTGCACTCCAGCCTGGGTGACAGAACAAGAGTCCATCTCAAAAAAAAAGAAAAAAGAAAAAGTGGGCAAAGGACATGAACAGACACTTTTCAAAAGAAGACATACATGTGGCCAACTAGTATATGACAAAAGCTCAACAGATAAATCATTAGAGATCATTAGAGAATGCTTATTAGAGAAATGCAAATCAATCACAATGAGATACCATCTCACACCAATCAGAATGGCTATTAATAAAAAGTCAAAAAATAACAGATACTGGTGAGGTTACAGAGTAAAAGGAACACATACATTGTTGGTGGCAGTGTAAATTAGTTCAATCGTTGTAGAAAGCAGTGTGGTGATTCCATAAAAAGCTAAAAACAGAACAACCATTTCACCCAGCAATCCCATTACTGGGTATATACCCAAAGGAATATAAGTCATTCTACTAAACACACATATACATGTATGTATATTGAAGCACTATTCACAATAGCAAAGACATGGAATCAGTCTAAATGCCCATCAATGGCAGATTGAATAAAGGAAGTATGGTACATATAGACCATGGAACATTATGCAGCTATAAAAAAGAAGGAGATCATGTCCTTTGCAGGAACATGGATGGAGCTGGAGGTCATCATCTTCAGTGAACTACTGCAGGAACAGAAAACCAAATATCGCATGTTGTCACTTAGAAGTGGGAGCTAAATGACTAGGATACATGGATACAAAGAGAGGAACAACAGACGCTGGGGCCTACTTGAAGGTGGAGGGTGGGAAGAGGGAGAGGATCTGAAAAAAATACCTATTGAGTACTAGGTTTAGTACCTGGGTGACTAAATGATTTGTTAAACAAACCCCCATGACATAAGTTTATCTATATAACAAAGCTGCACATGAATCCCTGAACCTATAATAAAAGGTTAAAAAAAGAAAAAAGGGCCAGGTGCGGTGGCTCACACCTGTAATCTTAGCACTACTGGAGGCCAAGGTGGGCGGATCATGAGGTCAGGTGTTTGAGACCTGCCCGGTCAACATGCTGAAACCCTATCTCTACTAAAAATACAAAAATTAGCTCGGCATGGTGGCACATGCCTGTAATCCCACCTATTCTGGAGGCTGAAGCAGGAGAATTGCTTGACTCAGGACACAGGAAGTGGAGGTTACAGTGAGCCAAGATCACGCTACTGCACTCCAGCCTGGGCTACAGAGCAAGACTTGGTTTCAAAAAAAAAAGAAAGAAAGAAAGAGAAAGAAAGAGAGAAAAAAAAAAGAAAGAAAGAAAGATAGAAAGAAAAAGTACGAGGTTGGCTGTGGTGGCTCACACCTATAAGCCCAACACTTTCAGAGGCTGAGGCAGGTGGATCACTTGAGGCCAGGAGTTCAAGACCAGCCTGGCCAGCATGGTAAAACACTGTCTCTACTAAAAATACAGAAATTACCAGGATGTGGTGGCCCATGCCTATAATTCAAGCTACTCAGGAGACTGAGGCAGAAGAATCACTTGAACCTGGGAGGCGGAGGTTGTAGTGAACCAAGATCCTACCATTACACTCTAGCCTGGACAAAAGAGTAAGACTCCCTCTTAAAAAAAAAAAAAGTACAACTTTCAAAAGTAATAAAAAATATATTAATTCTGTAAATACTGTTTAGAATGACATTAGATGTTGCCTGGATCTGTATGCCATCCAAATTCACATTCTTAGAGATTTGATTTGAAATATTTCGAGTAAATGTTAATCATGATTATTAAAAATAAAAATAAAAATAAAAAAGATGTTAAGAAGTGTTCTATGATATTTGTTTTTCTTTCTTTCTTTTTTTTTTTTTTTTTGAGACAGTCTTATTCTGTAGCCCAGGCTGGAGTGCAGTATCATGATCTCGACTCACTGCAACCACCACCTCCGGGGCCCTGGTTCAAGCAGTTCTGCCTCAGCCTCCAGAGTAGCTGGGATTACATGCATGAGCCACCATGCCCAGCCAATTTTTGTATTTCTAGTAGAGACAGAATTTCATCATGTTGCAGTGAGCTGGAGGTCGAGCCACCGTACTCCAGCCTGGAGCCTGGTGACAAAGTGAGACTGTCACAAAAAAAAAAAGGGCCGGGCGCGGTGGCTCAAGCCTGTAATCCCAGCACTTTGGGAGGCCGAGGCGGGTGGATCACAAGGTCGAGAGATCGAGACCATCCTGGTCAACATGGTGAAACCCCGTCTCTACTAAAAATACAAAAAAATTAGCTGGGCATGGTTGCGCGTGCCTGTAATCCCAGCTACTCAGGAGGCTGAGGCAGGAGAATTGCCTGAACCCAGGAGGCGGAGGTTGCGGTGAGCCGAGATAGCGCCATTGCACTCCAGCCTGGGTAACAAGAGCGAAACTCCGTCTCAAAAAAAAAAAAAAAAAAAAAGAAGAAGCATGTGCTTTGTTTTACTTTGTTATTAGCTATTGATTAGAGCCCAGATGTCGTGAAGGCACATGCTAACTTGCAGCTTTTCACTTGATAGAGAAATGCAAAAGATTTCTCTCTGGTAGAAGAGATAACCTCAAAAGTTATACTTTATTGCCCTACAGACTAGCCAGATTTTTCTCTAACTTAAAAAATCTTATTGAGTTGTGCCTTTTTTGATGAACTATATGAGTCCCAGCTCCTCAAACATTTTTAAAACCAGCTTTATTGTCTAATTATTTTATTAATTAATGAGTTGAATAAAGTTTTGACTTGTGTTCATTCTGCATTTCTACTCGTCATGTTTTTAACTTTTGAAAATTGTATTTGACAAAAACATGAGTTAAAAAAGTGAGATGGTCATCCAAATGGCTAATAAAATTCAGAATTGAGAACATTCATTCAGAACATGTATCAGTTCAGAATCTGGAATATTCATTGTACTTTTCACTAACCAGTTGACACCTGTGGCATTTGATTAGGTTCTGAGCATTTCACTTTTAAAATGATGTTATTCAAACAGAGACGTATAAGAAGAGGGCAACTAAATGAGAGGTGTTAAAAGCATGTCAGATGCGGCTGGGCATGATGGCTCATGCCTGTAATCCCAGCACTTTAGGAGGCCAAGGTGGGTGGATTGCCTGAGCTCAAGAGTTTGGGACCAGCCTGGGCAACATGGTGAAACTCCGTCTCTACTAAAATGTAAAACAATTAGCCAGGCATGTTGGCATGTGCCTATAGTCCCAGCTACTTGGAAGGCTGAGGCCGGAGAATTGCTCGAACCCAGAAGGTGGAGGCTGCAGTGAGCCGAGATGGAACCACTGGACTCCAGCCTGGGCAGCAGAGTGAGACTCTGTCTCAGAAAAAAAAAAAAAAAAAAAAAAATCCTGGTGGCTCACACCTGTAATCCCAGCACTTTGAAAGGCTGAGACAGGTGAATCACTTGAGTTCAGGAGTTCAAGACCAGCCTGGTGACCATGGCAAAGCCCCGTCTCTACTAAAAGTACAGAGATTAGCCCGACACGGTGGCGCATGCCTGTAGTCACAGTTACTCAGGAGGCTGAAGCAGGAGAATTTCTTGAACCTGTAAGGCGGAGCTTGCGGTGAGCCGAGATCGCACCACTGACTCCAGCCTGGGTGACAGAGCGAGACTCCATATCAAAAAAAAAAAAAATTAGATGAATTATTAATGGAATTAAGGAACAAAGATTCAAGAGGACTAATATGTGACGGCAGTTTTAAAGTGGTTCTCTCTGATTCTCTTAAATGTGACAAATCACAGTGCTGTGTGAACTGAGGAGTCATTAACTTCTCTGGGTCTCAGTTTTTTAATCTGCAAAATGAATGAGTTGGAGTAGCTATAAAATCCTAAGATAATTGTACTCAATATTGAAAGTTTATTGAATAAAAGAAGGATTAGACTTATTTTGTGCATTTCCTAAGAGCATGACTAACCCCTCTGGTTAGAAGTTATAGAAAAAAGATTTTTGGCGGAGTGAAGAAAAGCTTTCTAACTATAAAAACTGTTCACAAATATAACAAGCTGTCATGTGAAGTACTGAGTACAGGTACCATTTAGGAGGACCTACTGAGATTCTCGAGAGGACTTACCTGTTGGTGCCACTAAACTGCACACCTTGAAAAGTGGACACCCCTGAAACTTGTCTTCAAGAGTGAATCTCAAATGGCCAACTCTGCGTTTTGTCAAGTTTTCCTTCTTTTTTCATATTTTGTGGTTTTATTTCTATTTCCGTTTCTTGGCCAAGTCTGCTAGTCTGTCTGTGTTTTGACTCACTTTTTATGGTCAAGCACAATTGTGTCCTGAGTCAGATCATACTGGCTGGTGAGGACCAAATACATACCTCTCTTCCCAATTCTGCAGTAGCTTAAAAATAGCCATTATGGGGGAATTTACACTACAAAAATGAGCAAATGCTATACATACTGGGGTGTTCAATCTTCTGACTTCCCTGGGTCACACTGGAAGAATTGTCTTGGGCTACACATAAAATACACTAATGGAATGATAGTTGATGAGCTGAAAAAGAATTGCAAAAAAAAAATCTCATAATGTTTTAAGAAAGTTTATGAATATTTATGAATATGTGTTGGGCCACATTCAAAGCCACCCTGGGCTAAATGTGGCCTGTGGGTTGCAGGTTGGACAAGCTTGCATTAAGACTTGCTTTGGGCCGGGCGTGGTGGCTCACGCCTGTAATCCCAGCACTTTGGGAGGCCGAGGTGTGCGGATCACTAGAGGTCAGGAGTTCAAGACCAGCCTGGCGAATATGGTGAAACCCCATCTTTGAAAAAAAAAAAAAAAAAGACTTGCTTTGGAGAGCTGGTATGGTGTATCTGCTCCCATGTGTCTCTTTTCACAGCTGGGAGCAGGCACAGTGGGTCCACGTCATGTCTCAAACCACTAGAGCAGTCTCAACTGCATAATCTAAAGAGTACCCTTGTATAATCTGTGGCCATGGCCATGTCCCCTTCTAGAGCTAGACCCAGGACTCCAAGGCCAGTCTTGATTCCATGGTTAAGAGATGGCCATGTGTACATGTAATTCTGATACGCACATGGCTGATTATTAACAGGAATTTGGTTTTTTATCAGATCATTTTGTGACCTCTGAGAGGTGGACAATGGGATCTATTTTCTATTAAGGAAGAGATAATAGCTAATCTGGGTTGTCAGTCTTTTTGTTTGTCTATTTATCTACTTGTGAACTCAAATTAATTAAGAAAATATTTTGTGCCTACTAGAAAAAAAATAGTCCTTTGAAAACTGGAATAGTGAGTTTTGTTTCTTTATTTACTTCTGACCTGTAGCTGAGATTATAGAGCTGAAGCCAGCCAACTCTCTGTAATTGAGAAAAGCTTTTATCTCTCATTGCATGTGTGAAATACTTTCTTACCTCTGAAGGGTGTTAATAAATTAGATTATAGGTCTATTAAATTAAAAGAACTCTGCTCTAATTGACTTATAGGGAGTAATAACTACTTACATCAATCCAATATTTCTAGAATTCCTAAAAAATAAACTAAAATTTTAATACTTTAAATACCCCTTTAATAAAAATAGTTTCGGAAAGTGCCAACTTACAAACACTTTATGATAATCTACATGTGTAATTTTTTATATAAAATCTTATGTATAATGTGTAACACATGTATATATGGATACATGTTATGTATGTATATGTATATGCATATGTGTATACATATATGTGTATATACACATAATGTATATATGTACATAACACATAATATATACATGTGTACATATACATACATGTGTATGTATACATATACATACATGCCTGTGTACATATACATATGTATATAACACATACTGATATTATATATATATACACATACCTGTGTACATATATGTATGTATGTACATAACTCATATTGTTATATACATGTATATATACATACATATACACACCTGTAATCCCAGCACTTTGGGAGGCCAAGGCAGGCGGATCATAAGGTCAGGAGTTCGAGACCAGTCTGGTGAAACCCCATCTCTACTAAAAATACAGAAATTAGCCAGGTGTGGTGGTGCTTGCCTGTAATCCCAGCTACTCAGGAGGCTGAGGCAGGAGAATAGCTTGAACCCAGGAGGCGGAGGTTGCGGTGAGCCGAGATCGCGCCATTGCACTCCCGCCTGGGCGACAGAGTGAGACTCTGTCTCAAAAAAAAAGAAAGAAAAAAGACTATACCAGGAGCAGTAGTGGCAGTAGGGCAAGTAATAGTGTGAAGAAGTACAACAGTGTTTCTAAAGCGAAGTAATTTTTTTCATTTCTCAAGGAAAAAGTGAGTAGTTTTGGTCTAAAGGCAAAGTGTCTGTTCTAGAACATGAAATAAGATAGGGAAAGACAAAACATAAATGGATAGATGTAGAAAATTGTAGAAGGTTTGCAAAAAGTAAACCATATTTGTCTTGCTTGTCTGAAAAGAAGCAATAAAATATGTTAACATTTGGCAACATTTCTTCAGCTTTGATGGGCTTATTCAAAAGATAATTTTTTTAAAAAGGAACTTGGAATTCCTTATTGCCAAATATTGAATTGATGCAAAAATAGAATTTGGCTTTCTCTCTATTAAAATGACAAACTGGTCTTACAGCTCTTAACAAGGGGTAATAAACAGTTATTATTACCTTTTGTATAATCCATCCAGGTAGAAGAGATTTAAACAAAGCACCCGAATAATTTTTTGTGCTTTGTGCTGATTTTATCATGTCCATTATTATGTTTTAAAGAACAAAGTCTCCTCACATCTCGAAGAGCTGAGATTCCTTAAAATTGTTTTATCTACTTCTAGGCTTATTTTAAAATATTGTATTGATACTTTAATGAATAGATAACTACATTTTTTTTCTCAGGCACTAGTGACAGTACCTTAATTGTGGACAAAATCTCCTGTTAAATCTGTGGCTTTTGGCTTCTTAAGATTACACTTTAAATTCAGAAAAAGTGGAATTCTCAGGATGATTTTACACTTGAGTACCCTGGCAACTCCCAGAGAACCTCTGAGAAATCACAAGGACGTGTTCCTTCAACTTAGGAAACAGAGAATGGTAGAAATAATTAGGTGTGTTGAGTGGCTTGAAACGTTTTAAAGAACTCAACATACTGCAGGCATAGCTTGGGAAAAGTTGTCTAATCAGAAGAGATGGCCTGCCCTCCCTAGGTTAAGTTTTATAGGTACAATTAACATAAATGGTTCAGAGAGCCTACACTTTACAGAGAGGTCCTAATGATTTCACAATGTCTTTATTCATACTGTGTCCTTACTCTCAGGGGAAACATTGATCAAACCCTTACAAGACACTCATGTGTCAGATAACTTTGTTCTCTTCTGTTCTGGTTACTGTAATAAATGAACTACAGCCATGCAGTCTTCCAGGTCCTTTCTGCTTCTCTCATGGTCGCCTCAAGGCTCTGCTATAACTTACAACCCAGAGATCAGATCTTCAACAAAAAAGTCTTAGAGGCTCACAGAAAGGACTGTACTGGGTACTCTTAACTATTGATACTTCAAAGGATGGACTCCTGAATACGAGTTTCTGAGCTGACAACCCTTAGACAACTATCAGACTACCAGGGAACTAAGTCAGGATTTCCAAGATTCATTTTTTTGGTCTAGAAACAGAAAACTTTGTGAAATCAGATTGCTGACCCAAGACTCAGCAAAACAAGAATTAATTATTAGGACCAAAGAAACTGATGAGACAAATGTAATTATGGTTATTTTTTCGAAATATATATTTCCCCATGAAATATGTGTGTGTGTGTATTCATGTATATATAATATACATATATATGTATCTAATGCCTTATTTTCTGATGGGTATGTTATTAATATTCTAGGTGGCAAATAGTACTGCCTTTTTTTTTTTTTTAAAAGTAAGTCTTATCTCTTAGTGATACATGCCGAAACACTTTTATATAAAATGATACAGTGTCTGGGATTGGCTTCAAAATAATCTGAGTGGAAGAGTGAATGGAGAAGATGAATTAACTCTGTGTTGACAATTGTCAAGCAGGCTGGTGGGTACATGAGGGTTCATCATGCTAATTTCTCTACTTTTGCAACTGTTCAAAATTTTTGTACAATAGAAACTACTTTTAAAATGTCTTCACAAAATTTCCTGTGTTTTTTAAGCTTTTCTTTTTTCTTTTCTTTTTTTTTTTGAGACAGACTTTTGCTCTGTTGCCCAGGCTGGAGTGCAATGGCATGCTCTTGGCTCACTGCAACCTCCCCGTCATGGGTTCAAGGTTGCTCACTGCAACCTTCCCCTCATGCCTCAGCCTGCCAAGGAGCTGGTTTTATAGGTGTCTGCCACCATGCCTGGCTAATTTTTGTATTTTTAGTAGAGACGGTGTTTCTATGGGCCCCATGCCAGGCCCATAAGTTTTTCATACCATTAAATACACATCTTATTTAAAAATATGCTCATGGGGCTCGGTGGCTCATGTCTCTAATCCTGGCACTTTAGGAGGCTGAGGTGGGAGGATCACCTGAGGTCAGGAGTTCGAGACCAGTCTGGCCAACATGGTGAAACCTCGTCTCTACTAAAAATACAGAAAAATTAGCTGGATATGGTGGCACAAGCCTGTAATCCCAGCTGCTCAGGAGGTCAAGGTAGGAGAATTGCTTGAACTTGGGAGGCGGAGGCTGCAGTGAGCTGAGATTGTACCACTGCACTCCAGCTTAGTGGCAGAGCGAGACTCCGTCTAAAAACAAAATGCTCAAACTACTATTTCCTTATCAATCTCTTTCTTGAATTAAGGTTGTCTTTAATATTTATAAGTAATGATGGGATAAACCTTTTTATGCATGAACTTTTCACTATATTTTAGTTATTTTTATTGTATATATTTAAGACATACAACATAATGTTTTGGTAAACACATACATAGTGAAACGATGACTATAGTTGATATGGTTTGGCTTTGTGTCCCCACCCAAACCTCATCTCTAATTGTAATCCCCACATACGGAGAGACGGAGGTGATTTGATCTTTTCTTTTTTTTTTTTTTTTTTTGTAGAGATGGAATTGCTCCATGTTGGTCAGGCTGGTCTCGAACTCCTGACCTCAGGTGATCTGCCTGCCTTGGCCTCCCAAAGTGCTGGGATTACAGGCATGTGCCACTGCGCTTGGCTGATCCTTCTTTCTTAAGGCTCAATAACATTCCATTGTGTGAGTGTATAGATACACATATATCACAATTTCCTTATTCATTCATCTGTCAGTGGACATTCTTTGGTTGTTTTCACATCTTGGTTATTGTGAATAATGGTGCAATGAACATGGGAGCACAGATATCTTTTTAAGGTACTAACTCAATCCTTTTAGGTGTATATCTAGAGGAGGGATTTCTGGATCATATGGCAGTTGTATTTTTAATTTTTTGAGGAACTTCCATACTATTTTTCATAATGGGTCACCAATTTTGCATTCTCACCAACTATATATAAGGGTTTCCTTTTCTCTGTATCTTTACCAACACTTGTTATCTCTTGTCTTCTTTATAATAGCCATCCTACCTCATTGTAGTTTTGATATGCATTTCCCTGATGACTAGTGATGTTGAATACCTTTTCATGTACTGGCTGGCCATTTGTGTGTCTTCTTTGGAAAAATGTCTGCTCAGGGCCTTTGCCCATTTTTTAATCAGGTCATTTGGTGTTTTGGATTTGTTTGTTTTTGCTATTGAGTTGTGTGAGTCCCTCATGTATTTGGGATATTAGGCCTTTATCAACTATATGATTTGCAAATATTTTCTTTTTTTCGGTAGGTGGGGGGAGGACGAAGTCTCATTCTGTCACCCAGGCTGGAGCACAGTGGCACTCACTGCAACCTCTGCCTCCTGGGTTCAAGCAATTTCCCTGCCCCAGCCTCCTGAGTAGCTGGGACTACAAGTGCACACTGCCATGCCCTGCTAATTTTTTGTATTTTAGTAGAGACAGGGTTTCACCATGTTCCCCAGGCTGGTCTTGAACTCCTGAGCTCAGGCAATCCACCTGCCTCAGCCTCCCAAAGTGCTAGGATTACAGGCCTGAGCCACAATGCCTGGCTGATTTGCAAATATTTTCCACCACTCCATTGGTTGCCTTTTCATGTTGTTGATTGATTCCTTTGCTGTACAGATACTTTTTTGTTTGATGCAGCCCCACTTGTTTATTTTTGCTTTCGTTGCCTGTGCTTTTCGTGTCATATCCATGAAGTCATTGCTAAGATTAATGTCAAGGAGTTTCCCCGCTTGTTTTCTTCTAGGAATTTTGTAGCTTTTGGTTTTACATTTTAATTTTTAATTCATTTTGGATTGATTTTTGTGTATGGTATAAGAAAAGGGCCAGTTTCATTCTTTTCCATGTGTATATGCAGTTTCCTTAGCACGCTTTATTGAAGAGACTGTGCTTTCCTCATTGCGTGTTCTTGGCCTCTTTGTCAAAAAGCAATTGATGATATATGTTTGGGTTTATTTCTGGGCTCTCTATTCTTGTTCCACTGGTCTATGTGTCATTTATATGCCAGTAGGACACCATTTTGATTACTAAAATTTTGTAATACAGTTTGAAATCAAGAAATGGTGATGCTTCTCTTTGTTCTTCTTTCTTAAGATTGTTTTGGCTATTCAGGCTATTTTTTTGATCCACTAGTATTTTAGAATGACTTTTTTTTTTGAGACAGAGTCTCGCTGTGTCGCTCAGGCTGGAGTGCAGTGGTGTGATCTTGGCTCACTTCAACCTCTGCCTCCTGGGTTCAAGCAATTCTCCTGTCTAAGCCTCCCAAGTAGCTGGGACTACAGGCCCCCACCACCATGTTCAGCTAATTTTGCTTTTTGTTTTGTAGAGATGGGGTTTCACTATGTTGGTCAGGCTGGTCTTGAACTCCTGATCTTGTGATCCACCCACATTGGCCTCCCAAAGTGCTGGGATTACAGTCATGAGCCACTGCACCTGGCTAGAATGACTTTTTTCTACTTCTGTGAAAAATGCCATTGAAATTTCAATTAATACTACATTGAAACTATAGGTCACTTTGGGTAAGTCAACTAAAGAATCATGAGGTTCAGATATTTGGAAAGGAGAGCTTTGTCTTACATCAAGAATTGAAGCCGCCGAGTGCCGTTGCTCAAGCCTGCAATCCCAGCACTTTGGGAGGCCGAGGCGGGTGGATCACACGGTCAAGAGATCGAGACCATCCTGGTCAACAAGGTGAAACCCCGTCTCTACTAAAAATACAAAAAATTAGCTGGGCATGGCAGCACGTGCCTGTAATCCCAGCTACTCAGGAGGCTGAGGCAGGAGAATTGCCTGAACCCAGGAGGCGGAGGTTGCGGTGAGCCGAGATCGTACCATTGCACTCCAGCCTGGGTAACAAGAGTGAAACTCCGTCTCAAAAAAAAAAAAAAGAATTGAAGCCTGTAGGCTGGCCATTCCAACAGGCTGGAAAGTGCAGCCTCCAGCCAGAAACCAGAAAAATAAGACAGGGGTTTATACTGAGTGGCATAGCCAAATATACACATTTAATAAAATATAGGAAGAGTCATGAATATTTATGAAAGAAGAAACATGTGCATGCACAGTTGAACTTTATGCATCTTTGTGGGTATCATGTTAAAAATATGGTTTTGTTAGCATGATCTGAGAGTAGTTTTTGGTCCTTTGATGGCAAAGATGAAGCAGAAGACATGACAACTTTCATTGCACATCCTCCGTAGACTGACCAGAATCACTCCATGGCTGATGGTCTCTTACCAGGAACGAGCACTGGTTACTTGTTGTGTTGAAAACACAAAAGGGAGGGGCAGCATCACGTGGTTGGTTGAAACCAGCGGTGCAGTGAGTTTTTTTGAAAGGGCTGATTTCTGTTTAGCCCTTAGGGAAGAAAATCTACATGGTGGTTAGTGAGAAAGAGGGTACACAAGGAGGTATATCTGACTGGAAACTAAGTTTCTAAGGTTCCTCTGAAGTCCCTTTGAACAAGAGGGGGCTATTCAGTTGGTTGAAGAGCTTAGGATTCATTTTTATTTTTCAGATAGCACAGACATTTTAACAATATTAGTTCTTATAATGCACAAACATGGGATATCTTTACATTCATTTGTGTCTTCTTCAATTTCTTTCATCAGTGTTTTATGGTTTTCCGTGTACAGATCTTCCCCCTCCTTGATTAAGTTTTTCCTGTTTTATTATTTATGATGCTATTATAAACTGCATTGTTTCTCTTGGTTTTCTTTTCAGATAGCTCATTATTGGCTCACTGTATTCCGAATTATTCCTCAGAAGAGGACTTGCTGGATCAAGGGGATATAAAATTCTAAGGCTCTTGATTACAGAGCCATTATGTTTACCAAACAGCTTTACCAATATACACAACCACACCCTAATTGGCATTGGGTATTTTTTATTTTATTTTAGTATTTTCCACTTTTGTGAGGGAGATAGTATCTTGTCATAATTTCATTTGAGAATTATTTGCAGTAGTCTGTTCCTATGCTGCTATTTGAAATTTCAATATTTTGTGCTCAGTTTTGCTTGGGTAAGCTTTCCTACTGGGCATGGATTTTGATATTTGATTGCTGATGGTCATGATCCCTTGCCCCTAAGCCAAGGGAAATTCCTGGAGGCTCTAACACTGTGATTGAAATTTTCTGGCTCCTGATGTGA
Organism: Saimiri boliviensis; assembly: GCF_048565385.1. Classification (NCBI taxonomy): domain Eukaryota; kingdom Metazoa; phylum Chordata; class Mammalia; order Primates; family Cebidae; genus Saimiri; species Saimiri boliviensis. The sequence goes on from NC_133451.1 coordinate 159,751,168, forward strand.
GAAAGAAGATCCAGAAGAATAGGAAGGAACAGGTATTGGCTGGTACAGTTGACATTTTTGAGTCAGCAAGAAAGAACGCTGCCCCAAGCACGTCAGAAGCCGGACATAGAAAAAACAAACTGTGATTGGAGCCTGGAGTCTGGGAAGAGATTTCAGGTTTAATATGTAAAACTTCAGCCAGGCGTGGTGGTGGGCACCTTTAATCCCAGCTCCTCGGGAGGCTGAAGCAGGAGAATTGCCTGAACCCGGAAGGCGGAGGTTGCAGTGAGCTGAGATTGCACCGCATCACACTCCAGCCCAGGTGATAGAATGACACTCTGTCTCAAAAACGAATAAACAAACAAAACAAAACAAAATCACCGGTGAAGTTTTACATCCCAATTATGTTCCTTGTCATTAAATTGGGGAGAAAGAGAGTTTTCCAGACCCATAAACTATCTATTGGATAATATTTTTATTTTAAAGTTGGATATAGCAAATGTCAATGTTATTTAATGAAAATAAAGTATGCCGAGAAACCCCTAGTTTGCCTGGTTTTGAGACTACCTTGCAGGCAATAGGTGGGTCAGAGAGTTGGTCAACTTATTAGGAGTAAACCACCTGTTAACAGGTATATGGTAAACAGTTCTTTAGTTCTTAAGTCAAGCTTTGTTGGATGTAATACTAAAATTTTCTGCATTACTCCAGACCAAATCTTCCATGATGATTATTTGAAACAAACAGACATATTGTGGGGGGTTGGGAAGAGATAGGGTAGGAAAGTGGTAACTGCTTAATGGAGTCCTTCTGTAAACATCATTACTGTTTTAAGGAATCTATTGACAAAATCGCCCTGCCTGGCTGCTGTACTCGAAAAATAAGTATAAATCTCTCAGAAAGATTGTGAAAGACTTTGGAATGGTCAAAAGATTACTGAATATCCTTTCAATGAAAAGATAGGCCTTGTCTAGAAGACGCGGGGCTTTTCTGATTTTATAGGGGTCTGTGCCTTTCTTTCACTGCCTTTGACTAAGCTACTTTACAACTCTGTAAGTTGTAGAAAACGAATAGTGATGCAAATGATCCTTATCCATAGAGATGCAAATGAATTTTGTCCAATAGAGATACATTTGATTTTCCCTCATAGAAAAGATGATTCCAACCATTACATTTTATGGGCCTGGTAACAAGTTTTGCAACTATTAGCAATTTTATTTCATCCTTTGTGATTGCCTATATATATGTGTCTGTTCTTCAGATTTTTCCTTTAAACTTGTGACATCTTACTGGTTTTCTCATTAATAAAAGAGTTATATAAAATCTTTGGCAATTCTTCATTTTATATTTGTAGGAGAGTCGTCATTTTAATTTAAAAAGAATTATCGGCCGGGCGCAGTGGCTCACGCCTGTAATCCTAGCACTTTGGGAGGCTAAGGCAGGCAGATCACAAGGTCAGGAGTTCCAGACCAGCCTGACCAACATGGTAAAACCCCGTCTCTACTAAAAATACAAAAATTAACCAGGCATGGTGGTGCGCACCTATAATCTCAGCTACTCAGGAGGCTGAGGCAGGAGGATCGCTTGAACCCAGGAGGTGGAAGTTGCAGTGAGCTGAGATTGCACCATTGCACTCCAGCCTGGGAAACAGAGCAAGACTCAGTCTCAAAAAATATATTATTATTATTTTTTTGAGGCAGAATCTTTCTCTGTTGCCCAGGCTGGAGGGCAGTGATACACTCATGGCTCACTGCAGCTTTAACCAACCAGGCTCAAGCAATCCTCCCGCCTCAGCCTCCTTAGTAGCTGGAACTACAGGCATGCGCTACCAAGCCTGGCTAATTTTTTGTATTTTTAGTAGAGATGGGTTTTGCCATGTTGCCCAGGCTGGTCTCAAACTCCTGGCTCAAGCAATTCAGCCTCCTCAGCCTCCCAAAGTGATCCACCTTGCTGGGCCCTTGAAATAATTATCTTTTAACAATTCCAAGCTCAAGTAAATATATATTAATTTCTTCCAAAAACATTACTGATTTTTTTTTCCTGGGAGGTACCAGATTTTTCTAACATCTGTACAAGGAGACCAGGTTCCAGGACTCAAACCTCCAAAGCAGGCAGATCTTCTTCTCAGATACTGTGTTATAATGTAAAACTATGACTGAGGTTTGCCTACACTAACCCTGACTATGCAGTTTCTAAGGACATCAGCCATTGCTTGCCCATAAAAATCCTCACAAGTACTCAAACTGCAAGAGACAAATTAGGAAAAACAATAAAGAATGGAAAATGCGGCGGGGCATGGTGGCTACGCCTGTAATCCCAGCATTTTGGAAGGCCGAGGCAGGTGGATCATGAGGTCAGGAAATTGAGACCATCCTGGCTAAGAGTGTGAAACCCCATTTCTACCAAAAATATGAAAGATTGGCTGGGCATGGTGGCATGCACCTCTAGTACCAGCTGCTCGGGAGGCTGAGGCAGGAGAATCACATGAACCCGGGAGGTGGTGGTTGTAGTGAGCCAAGATCATGCCACTGCATTCCAGCCTGGCGATAGACCAAGAATCTGTCTCAAAAAAAAAAAAAAAAGGAATAATGGGATAGCAATAAATATAGACTTGATAGTTCCTCCCTTTCACACCAAGAAAAAGACATGTTTTGAGTTGGTCTTCTTTGAAGCAGTATTATCTCTTGTAAAGAGCCTTGCAGCTAAGCACTAACTGGTTTTCCAGTGCTGGAGAGAGTTAAGGCTTTACGAAATGTTTTGAACTCATGTTTAGCATGGACTTAAGAAGTGAGTAAGGTTGAAAATGAGAGCATGGTTTCCAAAGTTTCCCTCTGAATGGTGAAATGTCTGCTGAAGGGGTTCAGAGCATGCCAATTCAACATAAAACTGTAGGAGACCAGAATATGCCACCCCCAAATATGCCTCTTTGGCATAAGGATTATTTTGAGCTGGTTATTTTGAGAAACCACAGACATAGGAGAAGCTCTGAAAACAAGAGTAGAAGCTACCTTTTTGTAAGAGAAATTTATATTTACAAAGGAAATCTCCATTTGTAAGAGTGTCTCCCAATCTATATCAGGAAGAGAAGGATGACTAAATCATTAGACTCTCCTAGATGGAGAAGCACTGACTTAAAGCTGCATAACACATCTTATTCTTGTTTATCATACTTTCCTGACCATCTCACCCTAACCATACCTGGCCTTTTGCCTATACCCTTTCGTTGCTTTGCTTCAGGAAGTGATAATATTTAAGCCTAAAGTTTCAACTACTTCTTGAGATCTGCTCTAGAGATCTGTTCTTGGATATTTGATCTTTTTGAGAATTCCCTCAGTATCTCCCCTATATACAGGAGGCATACATGTTATTAAACTTTTGTTTGTTTTTCTTTTGTTAATTTGTCTTTTGTTATAAGAGGTCCCAGTTAATAATTTCAGAGCTTATCGAAAAAATTATTTTTCCTTTTGTGCACTGCAGAAGCAAGAAATGAGGTCGGTCCAAAGGTGAACTAAGAGAGCACAAACAGGGTAATATAAATGTCAGCCTGTGCCATTTCCCTGCGAGGGCCTCCTGCTGTTTTCAGACAAAGGTGAGTCTCCTGAGTCTTGGAGCTGTGTTTCCACAGGCCCTTCTTATGCACATTTTTTTTTTTTTTTTTTTGGAAGAGACAGGATCTCCCTATGTCTCACAGGCTGGTCTCAAACTCCTGGGCTCAAGGGATCCTCCCACCTTCGCCTCCCAAAGTGCTGGGATTTCAGGCATGAGCCACCACACCTGACCAGTACATCCTAACTAACCCAAAATCTGTACAGTTCTGTCCACATGGTGCTACTGCCTGCTCTTGAGTCTCAGTGGGGGCTCACAAGGGAGTCTAGGCTCCAGACCGTCTCGGTCAGACTTGACTGAAGAAAACTGCAATGTAGGAGGGAAAGTTTGTAATGTGTTTGCTAAAGATGACTGTCCCCATAATCCTAGGAAAGGCTCCAAAATTAAACTTCATATTGAGTCTCTTCAGACATTCTCCAGATCCTAACCTAGTTTTCCAACTCTTTGAGAAGGCAGCACTCTCATAGAAAGCAAAGTACGTTAGCGTTAAGAGGCCAGGTTGTGGCAGGAAACCATATGGATTTTCAGTCTCGGCCCCACTGTTTGTTTGTTGTACTGTAATCTCAGGGGGTGGAGCAGAGGCTTAAATTCTGTGTATTGGCTCATCCATATATAAAATGGGGACCATGATCCCATTGACTCCACAGGGATGTTGTGAAATTTAAATGAGTTAACTCAAATAAAACGCTTAGAATAGTGCCTGGCACTAGTAAGTGCTAAACGTTAGCTGTTAAGAAGCAGAGTGTGACTAAGAGCTGGATTCAAATCATGACACACCACTTACAAACTATGTGTCGTATGGCAAGTTACTGAACTTCTCTGTGCCCCTGTATGTAGCTAGGCAGGCATGAACATGAGAGGGCCCCACAACCTCCAATCAGGAATGTCAGGTGACCATCAGGTGATTGTCAGGCAGTTTTTAACCGTCTCTCTAAAATAATAATAATTGCAGGTGGGCGTGGTGGCTGACACTTGTAATCCCAGCACTTTGGGAGGCTGAAGTGGGTAGATCACTTGAGGTCAGGAGTTTGAGACCAGCTTGGCAAACATGGTGAAACCGTGTTTCTACTAAAACTACAAAAATTAGCCAGGTGCGGTGGTGGGCTCCTGTAATCCCAGCTACTCGGGAGGTTGAAGCAGGAGAATCGCTGGAAGCCAGGAGATGGAGCTGACAGTGAGCTGAGATCATGCCACTGCACTCCAGCCTGGGTGACAGAGCCAGACTCCTTGTCAAAAAATAGTAATATTAATAATAATAGGTCACAGCTGGTGCCAGGGAAACGCTGTCTCCTGATAGGAAAAACCTGAAATTAGTGATCAGTAGTTTCCTGATAGTGAGAGAGGTCAGGCAAGCAGTTAGGGAGGGTCTTTGGCAAAATTCTTTCAAACAAACGAACAGCCTGAAAAAATCAAGCTGCAGGCACAGATGAGGGAACTTGCAAAGCGGGGGCCTCGCCTAAGACGTGTCCACGCCACATAGATAAGAAAGGCTACACAGGAGACATGCCCAGATGCTCTGTCCCGCAGAGCAACAAACAGGAACCCGAGCAAGCCTGTCGTGGATGAGAAAGGGATGGGACAAGAGGCGCGAAGAATGGCAGCAAGACAAAAGTTCTGATCAAGCTGCAAAGTTTATTTCAAAATGGGTTCCTTATATAGGGAGGGGAGAGGGTAGAGAGGGGAAAGGGGAAGTAGTTCTGATAGGCTGGGAGACGAGTGTTTAGCTCATGATCAGCTACCCCATTGGTGCAGCCATGCATGTTCTGTGCGTGATCAGGTCCTCCATTGGTGGCCCTGAGGCATGTCTTGCCCGTGATCAGGTCCTCCATTGGTGGCCCTGAGGCATGTCTTGCCCGTGATCAGGTCCTCCATTGGTGGCCCGCCACCACGCCCGGGGCATGCTTTTGGCGGGGAGGGCTGATGCAACCTTTTGTTCCAATAGCATCAGCTTAGCCTGGGTTCCCAACATCTCCTCCCTTTTTCTTTAAAAAAGAGGAGGCGGACCTTAACCAGCTAGGGGAGGTAGAGGCTGTGCTCCTCCTGAGCCTTAATTTTCAGGCTTACAGGTACCTTTTTGGGAGGAGAGGATTTTTCGAGTACCAACCTCTATGCAAGCCAGCTTACCTCTCAGGAGACTCGACAGTAGCCTTAGTAAGGCCTCTCCTTGCAGTGCCTTGCCTTGCACCTAGCGGTGTCCATTACCTTCGTAAAGCATAGTGTCGAGCGGTATGCTGCTCCCGTAGGAGGGGAACCGGCTACAGTCTGCCATATTCTAGATCACGCGTTGCTAGTTGGTGATAGTGGATTTGTATGGGCTTTCCCAGTAGGGAATTAAGCTGATCCTTAATTAATGCTGTCACTCGTCTTAGGATCCAGGGGGCAAAGGAAAAGAATAGGATGATAGCGAATAAGGGTCCAAGGAAGGGGAGGAGGTAAGGGAGAAGTCCATTGAGGCCGGTGAGGAAGGGATTGTCTGCAAGTGCCTTGCGTCTTTGTTCGAGGTCTTCTTGTAGATTTTTTATTTTATTTCGGACAATTCCTGACTTGTTGGCATAAAAGCAGCAACGTTCCTGTAGAGCCAAACAGATACCTCCCTGTTCTGCAGTGAGTAGGTCTAAGCCTCTTCTGTTTTGTAGGACTACTTCGGCTAGGGAATCTAGTTGGTCCTGTAAGTCATTGATGGTGCTAGACAAGGCTTGGACGTCGTTAATAAGTTGATGGGAAAGTTTTGTGTAAGATTGAACAGCCACCCCGAGTCCTGCTGTACCGGTAGCGACTGCTGTAGAGACACCCAATCCTACTAGTAGGGGAATCAGTGTAACGGCTCGTTTCTGCCGCCCTGCAATATAGTCAAAGGTAGGGATAGGGACAGGGTCATCACCAGAAATAATGTCTATATCTGGCAAGAGGGCGGCTAACACACATGACCCTGTCCAGTTTGCAGGCAGAGCAGTAAAGGCGAGGTTGTTGCCGCAAACAAAAGCTTGGCCTGGGCCAGGGCAAAGGGCCTCACTGTGGTTGGAACTACTGGAGCAGTTTACAAAGTTGGCAACGCCAACCGGAATATCAAAGCTGTTGTTTTGTGCACCTTTAAAGAAGCAAGGGTATACTTGGGAAGGCATGGGCTGGACTCTAAAGGGTAAGCTGGGGGTGCAATTATTTTGTGAGGCATTAAAACTAGATATATTGACAGGGAAGGCTAGGGGCATGGAGGTACCTTGATTTAAGCATAACCAGCAATTTTGGGCTAGGCTGGGGTTGGAGATATTGAGGGCCTGGTGGGTGGCTGACAGAATGTCAAGCATTTGCGCATCAATGTCAGGTCCTCTTGGTTTTGAGCGAGCTAGGGGGTGGTAGGATAACTTAGGGAATTGGCTTTGAATAACAAGCTCTATTTGTTTTTGTACATAAAGCTCTCTCACAGCATCTTGGGGTCCGCCACCGTCGGAGACGTGAATAGGGGCTTGCTGATTCTAACAAACCGATTTTCCAATCGTGCCATCGCATCCGGCCTGGAGGACCCCATGAGGTTGTAGGCCGCTGGTGACAGGATTGGTTTCTGAGGTGCTCATTGTTCTTTGTAGAATGGCAGTAAAATAAGTATTATTGCCTTGAGTACACTGTGAGAAACTAGAATAGCAGGAGGAGTGCATCTGGGATTTAATGTTGTTTGTGCACTCGCTTGGGCACGGGCCTGGGCGGCCATTAATGACCGGTATACTAGGAGGCTTGCGCACACAAAGCCACTTAGGTGAAGATACTCCATTCCAATTGGTGTCATAGGTAAGATAGGCATTTTTGTCCCCACAATCTGTTACCTGAGTGTAAGTTGGGGTGGCGTAATTATTGGTCTGAGTCCCCCCTTTACAGTCACATGGCGCTCCAAAGAGGGCAGTGTAAATGTCTTCGGATGGCTTTCCAAGTCCTCCCTTTGTGACTGGGCAGAGGCGTGGGTGCAGTAGGAGGATGAGGATGCAGAGCATTCTTTCTGGAAGAAGAGAAAAAGGGGGGCTCCTCAGGGCGAGTTTTCTGACCCTGGGGCTGTATTTGGATTAGTTGGCCCATTATACAAGGGGGCTGAATCATTGACGTGTCTAATTAGTCGCTCAGGGAGCCAGCGGGGGCCATCCTCCTTTTGATCGTATATGCAGGCTGAGCCTCGCCCCCATATGAGGACAGGGTCAGGGCCCTTCCAAACACTGGTGAGAGGGTCACGCCACATAACCGTAGCATGCTGCTGAGAAGTTTGGGGATGCCATAGACGGTCAGCTGCCGAGCGACCTTGACTGTCAAGCTGTAGAAAATTTAGTTGAAATAGGGCATGACTAAGAAGGTTTCTGGGTTGTTGCATAGAAAACCCAAGGGGGGAGCGGGCTAAGCGACTTAGGGCATTTTTTAATGTTTGATGAGCTCGTTCAACTACTCCTTGACCCTGGGGGTTGTACGGTATACCAGTAACATGTTTGATTTGGAGTTTTTGGCAAAAGTCTTGGAAGTTTTTTCCAGTATATCCTGGGCCATTGTCTGTTTTAATGGTGTGCGGTTTTCCTATGGTAGCAAGACAGTGGATAACATGAGAGATAACATTTTTTGATGCTTCACCTGTTTGGGGAGTGGCTAAGATAAAACCACTAAATGTGTCAACAGTAACATGAACAAACCTCTGTTTTCCAAAAGGAGTAAAATGAGTGACATCCATTTGCCAAATGGCATTGGGGACTAAACCACGGGGGTTCACGCCAAGATGGGGTACAGGGGTGGCTACGACACATTGTTTGCAAGCTTTTACAATATCTCTGGCTTGTTCTCTAGTAATTTTATAGAGTAATCGTAGGGTGTGTGCATTGAGGTGATGTAGGGTGTGAGCTTGAGTAGCCTCATGTATTGGGTCACTTATAATGGGGAAAATCTGTGTGGCAGCATCAGCTAAGGCATTGCCTTCAGCCAGGGGTCCTGGAAGATTTAGGTGGGCCCGAAGATGTCCGATAAAGAAAGGGTGTTGTCTGTTTAAAATTAGCTGTTGCAGTTTAGAAAATAAGGGGGTAGCATTGGTTGAGGATTTGATAAAGGGGACTGTCTCCAAAAGAGGGACTGATTGAGCAATATACGCACTGTCAGTGTACAAGTTAAACGGTTGATGAGCTAGAACTGTGAACACCTGGAGAATAGCATAGAGCTCAACAAGTTGAGCTGACAGGTAGGGGGATTTTATTGAGATGGGTTGATTATCAATAATATATGCAGCAATTCCGTTTGAGGATCCATCAGTGAAAACTAGCGTGGCTTGAGGAATTGGGGCAGATTTTGTGATCTTGGGAAATATGAACTGGTGAAGCTTGGCAAATTGGATAACAGGGTCACTGGGGTAATGATTGTCTATGTCTCCTGTGAAGGAGGATAATGCAATGGCCCATTCGTCAGAGGTTTGCAGGAGCCAGGTTAATTGGTCCTGGGTGTATGGAATGATTATAGAGTGGGGGTCCCTGCCAAACAGTTGGCGGCCAGTGTACCGACCCTTAATAATTAACATGGCGAGGAGCGAGGGGTAGGTGAGTAAGACTTTTGATGGGGAGGCAGGTAGATGGAGCCAAAGGAGGGGGCTTCCGTATTTAGTAGGGTCTGTACCGTTTGGTTGCCAAAACACCGCGGTGGGTGTATGGGGAGTTGGGAGCAAGAGGAGTACTAGGGGAAGGTTATACGAAATTTGTTGAACACTTTGATTTTGGATGGCCTTGTTGATGAGGGCTAGAGATTGCTTTGCCTCTGGGGTCAGTGCTCGAACCGATAAAGGATTTGGATCGCCTTTTAGAATATTGTTAAGGGGAACAAGGGCACTGGTGGGCAATTTTAAATAGGGTCGAAGCCACTGAATGTCCCCGAGTAATTTTTGGAAATCGTTAAGGGTTTTTAAGTGATCAGTTTTTAAGCAGACTCGGGGAGTAAATACTTGCTGATGGTGTAACTCAAATCCTAAATAAGAAAATGGCTCAGACACTTGTACCTTGTCTGGAGCAATTTTTAGTCCATATGAGGTAAGACAGGATATAATGTGAGCATAGCAGGCCTTGGCTGCCTCGGCGCTGTCACAAGCAAGAAGGATGTCATCCATATAATGGAGGATATAGGCCTCTGGCCACTGGGATCTTGCCGGGGCAATAGCGGCAGCAACAAATTTTTGGCACAGTGTGGGACTGTTGGCCATGCCCTGTGGCAGAACCTTTCACTGATAACGAGGCATAGGACTTTGGAAGTTGATTTGAGGGACGCTAAAGGCAAAGTAAGGTCTGTCTTCAGGGTGTAAGGGGATGGTAAAGAAACAATCCTTAAGGTCAATAACAATTTTGTGATAGTTTAGGGGAATGGCTACAGGAGAAGGAAGACCAGGCTGAAGGGCTCCCATGGGGACCATTACCTTATTAACGGCTCTCAGATCTTGTAAAAGACGCCAGCTACCTGATTTTTTCTTAATGATAAATATAGGAGTGTTCCATGGAGAATTTGTGGGCTCAATATGTCCTGCTGCGAGCTGTTCCTGTACTAACGCAATGGCAGCGAGGGTTTTCTCATATGTAAGTGGCCACTGATCAACCCACACAGGGTCTGTAATTTTCCAGGAGATTTTGTCAGCGTGGGGTACAGGAATGTCAATGGCCGCTACGGTAAATTTTGGTGGAATCCTAGGCCTGTTTTGTCTTTTTTGGGGGTAATAGTAATGGGCTGGGTGATTCCTTGATTATTTTTTCCCAACCCTTGGCCGGGGAGATACCCCTGGCTTAGCATTTGGGTCATGACAGTATCGTTGGGACTGCACATGACAAGTTTCATTTGAGAGAGGATGTCCCTTCCCCAGAGATTGACTGGCAGATTGGGGAGGACATAAGGGGTAATGTGACCATTATTGCCTTCAGAGTCCTCCCACTTAAGCATTTGAGCACTTTGTTGGGGGTTGGTGGCCTGGCCAATACCGCGCAGGTGAGTAGCAACGGTTGTTAACGGCCAGTTCCTCGGCCAGTGAGTGTAAGATATAACGGTGGCATCGGCCCCTGTATTAAGAATGCCAGAAAAGAGCTTACCATTTAATTTAAGTTCCAGGGTAGGTCGTTGTTGGGAAATTTGTTGAACCCAGTAGGCATCAGAAGACCCAGGAGCACTAGCCCCGCGGTAGGGCTTATGGAAATTGGAGTTAATTTGTTGGAGGGGGAGAATGACTATTTGAGCTAGTCTGGTGCCCTTTGGGATGGTGACTAAATCTTTAGTTGTAGAGAGAATGATATGGATTTCTCCCTCAAAATCATTGTCTAATATGCCGGGCAGAACTTGGATCCCTTGGAGGGTAGAGCTGGCTCTGCCTAATATGAGGCCGAATGTCTGGGGTGGTAAGGGTCCATATATTCCAACTGGAAGTATCAGAGGGCTATTTTGGGTGGTTAGTATTGTGTCGGTGGTGGTACAGAGGTCCAGTCCTGCACTGCCCGCTGTTGCTCGCCAGAGGTCTGTGACGTAGCGGCGTGGTTGATTACTGGGAGGGCAGGGGTTGGCTGGCGGTATTGGGGGGTGAACTGTGAAGCCCCGGAGTTCATCCCGGTAGTGGGGCCCTGGGGCTGGCCCCTGTTCAAGTTTCCCTGCCTAATAATGGGTTGTCCATTAATGTCTAATCGAGAACGGCATTCTGAAGCCCAGTGAAATCCTTTTTTGCAGCGAGGACATTTTGTTGTGGGACCTAAATTTTTTATAAGGCTAGCCTGTGGGGCATTAGGTTGAGTTGGGAGTTGAGTAGGTGGTTGTATTTTTTGGGGGCAGTTTCTTGAAAGATGGCCGGGTTGGTGACAATTATAGCAAAGGCGGGCCTGGGCTCCAGGCAGTTGCGCGGGGGCAAGATTTTGGAGGGCAGCTCCTATGGCTAGGCCAACAGCATGGGCAGAGCCAATACCAGAGCAGAGGCGAACATAGTCGCAAAGCTCCTTCTGCCTAAAAGGCCGAATTGCACTTTGGCAAGCGGGGTTAGCGTTTTCATAGGCTAGGTGTTTTACAAAGGAGCTTTTACTTTCCCCGGAGCCAAAAAGGCGATCTGCCGTCTCCTGGAGGCGGCTTACAAAATCACTGTATGACTCATCGGGGCCTTGTCTAATCTTTGCAAGGGAAGTAGTAGCCGCTCCCTTTTGAGGGAGTCGCTTCCAGGCTTTTAGGCCTGCGGACTGAATCTGGGTTAAAAGCCCTGGGGGGAATTGGGCCTGTTTGTCATTGCTCTGATAAGGGCTGGCGCCCAGGAATTTTTTAAGGGTCCATCCTTTGGAGGAGGCCTTACGCGCGTTGCGCTCTGCAAACTGTTTGGAAATATCCTCATACTCAGACTTCCAAAGGATATTGTCCCCTCCGCTCAGCGCAGCACGAGACAAGAAAAACCAATCACTAGGGGTAAGCCATCTTTCACTAAGACTCTCTACAAGGGCCACGGTAAAGGGGGCAGTAGGACCATAGTTAGCAACAGCAGTTTTAATTTTTTCTATGGTCTTTAGATTTAGCCGCTTATAGGAATGGGTGTAGGTAGGCTCGGTGGGCTCTGAGCTTTCCTCCTCCTCATCCTCTGAGTCAGATTCTCCGGAGTCTGCTTCCTCCTCCTCAGGGATGGTGTGTGTGTCAGGGTGAGGAGACGCTCGGCCCGTGGTATTGGAGCTAACCTGTCCCTGACTTCTGGTAACGGGAAAAGCCATAACTCCCGCGGGAGGTAGAAGGGCCAAATCGGACAGTTTTGTGACTAAGGTTTTAACCCCATCAAGAAGAGAAACAGTCTCATCAATGGGACCGGAGGGTTTGGCTAGGGCTACACCGGGCAAGTTTGGGGCCGTGGGGGAACCAGGAACGCCTGAAGTAGGGGCATGCAAAACAGGAGCCGCAACTGCCACTGGGGGCACTGCTGTAGGAACATAGGGCGGTGGCCGGAAAGGTGGCAATGCCGGGGTGTTAGTTAATTGGGGCCAATCAGGGTTGTTATATTGGGCAGCTGCCTCTTCCAGATCTGCTTGATCGGCGGGATTTAGTTGATCATCCTGACTACCCGAGTTATGCAAGGTTTTAGAATTAGCAAGCAAGGGCAAATGTTGGGGCGGAGTATGCGCCCGAGAATGAGGACTTTGAATGGGGGGGTCCGTAAGGGTTGCAAGGTTGGGGTACAGTGAAGACTGCCCTGTATCATCTGAACCAATGTCAATTGCAACCGAGGGGCAGGTAGAAGGGGCCCTAGAGGGAGGGCGAGAGGAGGCCTTTTCAGAGGTGGTAATTGTTACAGGGGCTTGTCTAGATGGAGGTCGGGAGTGGCTAATAAGAATTTTGTGACCCTCCTTGCAGAGGCGTTGAATGTCAGGGGAGTCGCCCTGATTAGTAAGGACGTCCCTTATTAAATTATAATAATTAAAAGTGGTGATCGGAATAGTCTCAGGACCAAAAACACGGTAATAGTCGTTCAGACAATCACCAACACGTCCCCAAACACGGGAGTCAATAGACCCTTCCTGGGGGAACCATGGACATGTTTTAAAAATGAAACTAAAAAAGGAGACAAGGTCTTTCTTGCGAACCCGAATTCTACGCACCTTGAGAGATTCCTTTAACTGACTTATAAAGAGATCATTTTCACTGTGTGAAGATGCTTGTCCCATGATTGGGTCTTACCTGAGTAATGCCGCCGTCGAAATGAGGAACGAACTCCAGGAGTCGGCTCGCGGTCGGGTGGTCCGCGGTGCTCCGTGCGGGGAATCGGTTAATCGGGACGGCCGTGCAGGGAACCGGTTACAGGGGACGGCGGTCCACGGAGGCCGGCATCGAGCCCCACGTCTGGGCGCCACTTGCTCTGTCCCGCAGAGCAACAAACAGGAACCCGAGCAAGCCTGTCGTGGATGAGAAAGGGATGGGACAAGAGGCGCGAAGAATGGCAGCAAGACAAAAGTTCTGATCAAGCTGCAAAGTTTATTTCAAAATGGGTTCCTTATATAGGGAGGGGAGAGAGTAGAGAGGGGAAAGGGGAAGTAGTTCTGATAGGCTGGGAGACGAGTGTTTAGCTCATGATCAGCTACCCCATTGGTGCAGCCATGCATGTTCTGTGCGTGATCAGGTCCTCCATTGGTGGCCCTGAGGCATGTCTTGCCCGTGATCAGGTCCTCCATTGGTGGCCCTGAGGCATGTCTTGCCCGTGATCAGGTCCTCCATTGGTGGCCCGCCACCACGCCCGGGGCATGCTTTTGGCGGGGAGGGCTGATGCAACCTTTTGTTCCAATAGCATCAGCTTAGCCTGGGTTCCCAACACCCAGACATGCTCACAATGGAAAATTCCATCCCCTGAGACATGGACAGTAAGGGGAACCAAGAAATATGGAGTAACTCAAGCTAAGGGCCTACATGCCCACTAGGAGGGTCGGGTGGATCTACCGGAAATTCATGCCTTATGCAAATGAATGCCCAGCCCTCTTTGGCTTCTTTTAAAAGCCTTTGTGTTCAACTATGAAATGGAATCCCTCTTTTGGGCCCTGTCTCCATGGTAGAGAGTTTTCTTCTTTTGCTCATTAAACTCTCACTCCAACCTCACCGTTGGTGTCCATGCTCCTTAGCTTTCTTGGTTGTGGGACAAAGAACTTTGGGTAGACCTCAGACAGCAAGACTGCGACAGTGAGAACTCAGGAATTGGGTGAGAGGGCTCACACATGCATACTAAGAGGCAAAATGGTGGAGTTAAACTGGTGTGTGACCTCCTAGGGACATTTGGCTGTAAGCAGTGATCATGCATACAACTCTGGTAAACACATTGTGCATGCTCCTCTCCCAAGTACTAGCAGCCACTGGTACTTGTATAAAACCCCAGGTCAAAAGGTCAAACCACGAACTTGATTTCTCAAGTCGCCTATTTGGCCCTCTTCCAAGTGTACTTTACTTTCTTTTCACTCCTGATCTAGAGCTTTTTTTTTTTTTTTTTTGAGATGGAGTTTCACTCTGTCCCCCAGGCTGGAGTACAACTACCTCCCAGGTTCAAGCAATTCTCCTGCCTCAGCCTCCCAAGTAGCTGGGATTACAGGCATGCACTACCATGCCTGGCTTATTTTTGTATTTTTAGTAGATATGGGGTTTCTCCATGTTGGTCAGACTGGTCTCGAACTTCCGATCTCAGGTGATCTGCCCTCTTTGGCCTCCCAAAGTGCTGGATTACAGGTGTGAGCCACCACGTCCAGCCTAAAGCTTTTTAATGAATTTCCACTCCCTCTCTAAAACTTGCCTTGGTCTATTCTGTCTTATGCCCCTCAGTTGAATTCTTTCTTCTGAGAAGGCAAGAACTGAGATTTCTGTAGACCCATAAGGATTTGCTGTCAGTAACACCCCCAGTTCCTCAACTTTGAAATTGGGAAACAGAGGCCGGGCGCGGTGGCTCAAGCCTGTAATCCCAGCACTTTGGGAGGCCGAGGCGGGTGGATCACGAGGTCAAGAGATCGAGACCATCCTGGTCAACATGGTGAAACCCCGTCTCTACTAAAAATACAAAAAATGAGCTGGGCATGGTGGTGCGTGCCTGTAATCCCAGCTACTCAGGAGGCTGAGGCAGGAGAATTGCCTGAACCCAGGAGGCGGAGGTTGCGGTGAGCCGAGATCGCGCCATTGCACTCCAGCCTGGGTAACAAAAGTGAAACTCCGTCTCAAAAAAAAAAAAAAGAAAGAAATTGGGAAACAGTAGAATCTAACTCACAGAGTTGTTATGAAGATGGAAAAGTTAATATGTGTGAACTACTTCATATAGCACTGATTAAAAGTTTATGTTGTATCAAGTAATTATTATTACATTTATAATTTTTTTAGTTTTATTTTCTTTTTTTACTACATTTATAATTATTAGTGCTGTTTTATTTTTATTTATTTTATTTTTCAAGGTGCCGTTAAATATTAGTGCTGTTTTTATGTATACTTCCTTAGTGCAAGCCACCTTGAGGAAAACTCACCCCAATGGGGAAGAAGAGATGAAAAGGGAACCTGTAAACTAAAAGAGACGTAAGAAAGATTAACAATTCACATTATTTGAACCTCATTTGGATCCTGATTCAAACAACAAAATGTAAATGTAAAAAAACGTAAAAAAACAAAAAACAAAAAGCAGTCCAGGCTTGGTAGCCCCTGGTCACTGGTAATCTCAGCATTTTGGGAGGCCAAGGCAGGATAGTTTGAGGCTAGGAGTTCAAAACTAGCCTCATCAAAGTAGGAAGACTCCCATCTCTACAAAAGAAAAATTTAAAAATTAGCTGGGCATGGTGGTGCATGGCTGCTGGTAGTCCCAGCTGCTGGGGAGGCTGAGGTAGCAGGATTGCATAAGCCCATGAGTTTGAGGCTGCAGGGAGCTGAGATGGTGCCAATGCACTCCAACCTGGGCAACAGAGCAAGAACAGGTCTAAAAAAACACAAAAAGACAGTTATAAGCTAACTGAAAATGCATTGACAAGATACTTGATGGCGTAGAGGAGGAAAAGTAACTTTCTACCCTTCCGAGTTCTTAATTGGAATGCACCTCTGTAACAAAAGAGATTAACAAGTGAAAAACAAACATCAGTTTAGTAATATGTATACCTTCCTGTCTCAACAAAATAAATTTAAGCCCCTCTGAATTCAGGCTTAACTATTATCATCCGCTGAAACAAAGAAAGAACTGTGTTGGGACCAGTTCTGGGGAGGTAACTGGGAAAAGCATGATAAACAAGGGTAAGGTTTGTTATGAAGGTTTAAGTCAGTGACTTTCCCACTGACAAGAGTTTTTTTGTAATTTTTTCATCCTCCTCTTCCTGATATAGAGGAGACACCCTTACAAATGGAGATTTGCTTTATAAATGTAAATCTCTCTTAACAAAATGGTAATTTCTACTTTCTTTTTAGAGCTTCACTTGTGGCTGCTACTTCTCAAAATAATCCTTATGCCAAAAAGGCATATCGTGGAGTGGCATATCGTGTCTCCTACAATGGTGTTGAGGAATCACTATTAATTTTTTTGGGTAAGATGAGAATATTGTGGTCATGTAAAAGTCATTTTTTAGTGAAACATGAAATCATATATGGCATAAAATTTTCTTTCTTTTTTTGGCATAGAATTTTCTTTAATGTTATATGGGTGGAGCGGGGAATGGGTTGTGGGAGATGTAAGTTTGACCAAAGTTTGTGAATTTGTGATGAGAACACAGAGGTTCATTAATCTATTCTGTTTTGTTTTCTGTATGTCACAATTTTTGAAAATTAGGAGGAGGAAGAGAAAGAAAAGAAAACGATACGAGGATCTTGTGTTAACCTAGGAGTCATCTCGCTCTTCCTGGAATCCACACAATCAGTAGGACCCAGCAATGTCCCGCAGGATGTTTTCTAAAGTTTGAGTTCCTATGTCAAGAGGAGCTTCATGAAACCTGCAGCCAGAGAGCTGAAGGTCGGCTTTGCCGCCCTGGGTTTCAACCACCTCCAGTTTTCCTTGCCAGTATGAGGTGAAGACACACTTTTGCATCCTCTCAGGGCATCCTCTAGGGTGTGTCTTTCGCACAGCATGATAACACACATGCACGCATGCACACACACACACATACACACACACACACACACACACACATTTTCCAAGGACTAAAACTAATTCTCAGAAAGAGTTGAGTCAAAATTTGTTTTTCCATGTGCAAAATCTTTTCAGAGCTCCTTTTTCTCACAAAGGAGATAGTTCTCAATTGTCATTTTTATGCAGAACGACGTTAGTTCCCTTTGTTTGTCCTCAGACTGTCCCTGAGATTTTCCACTGCATAAGAAATGGGGTCCGTTCCAGAGCCATCCTCCTGTCTGTGGACTCCCTGAGGCTCACAAAGACCCGGAAAATACATTAATATTTAAGTTTTCTTTTCTGTTTCTTTTGCTACTTTGTCCAGGCCCCCATATCTTTCCAGTGCAGAGATTACAGGGATGCAGAAAGATGTGAAGGTTTAATCTCCTCTCCAAGCAAACCCCTGAGGTCGGGAAAGAGAGAACTGTGGGGGACACAGCATGGGGGGAGGGAAGATAGTTTATTCTTTCATTCACAAGAAACATAATAGATATCACAGATTGTTAGATCTGAAAGGGCCTTAAAGATAATTCTACACCAACCCATTCAGTTTTACACTGGAGAATGCTGCTTAGACAGTCAAAGGGAGCATTTGCCTTACACAGGCTGCTTATGATACATATGTAAAAACTCCTCACAAAAACTTGGCTCATAATTAAAATGTTAAAAATGGAGAAAATATTCTCTTTTGATTTTTTTTATCACTAAATGACTCCCTTAGCCCCCACCTTTAAAAAAACGGTTTTACATGCACTCAAATAGTTATTATAACTTTTAATTTCGAAATTATCTGCCATTTCCTTGTTGCAGAAATCCTTGAGGCAAACACGCTGAAGGATGCCGCTTATCAAGGGCCAACCAGGGAGCGATCCACCCCCCAGGGTGGGCAATAAGAAGGAACCTCATCTAGAGAAATTAAAAACGACAATAAAGGCAACGAAGAGTTGGTCTGCTTTTCATTATCACCATTCTCTGCAATTCTAAACAACGTCACTATAAAAGTGTCCTCCCTGAAAAAAATGTCTTGTTGGTCTAAATTCTAAACAATTGCTGCAGTTTCTGTTGAGTTTTAATATATAAATAAGCTTCAAATTAGCACGTTTTTATTACAGTTCCTTTCAGAAACATTTTATTCTAGTAGAAATGAATTCGGAGAACTCCCACTTCCCCAATTAGCCTTCGATGCACATGAGCTCAGTGTCACAAGTCCGTTTTGATAGTAAGACCTCTGATGCCTGTGGTCCTTCATATTTCTGCATTAAAAATTGTGATGAGTAGTAAATAATGATAGCACAACAATTTTAGCCCCAGCTATTTGGGAGGCTGAGGCTGGAGGATCTCTTGAGTCCGGGAGTTCTGGGCTGTAGTGAGCTATGCTGATCGGGTGTCCGCACTAAGTTCAGCATCAATATGGTGACCTCTGGGGAGCAGGGGACCAGCAGGTTGCCTAAGTAGAGGTGAAACAGCCCAGGTCGGAAACAGAGCAGGTCAAAACTCCCATGTTGATCAGTAGTGGGATTGCACCTGTGAATAGCCACTGCACTCCAGCCTGGGCAACACAGCAAGACCCCATCTCTTAAAAAAAAATTAAGCAGGCACTGTCTCCAGCTACTTAGGAGACTGAGGCAAGAGGATTGCTTGAACCAACAAGACTGAGGTTGTAGTGGCTGCAGTGAGCCAAGATCTCACCACTGCGCTTTAGCCTGGGAGACAGAGCAAGACCCTGTCTCAAAAAAATGGAAAAAAAAATTCACCAAATATAAATAAAATTGACGATGAATTTTCTTTTCTTCTTCTTCTTTTTTTTTTTTTTTTGAGATGGAGCCTTGCTCTGTTGCCAAGCTGGTGTGCAGTGGCAGGATCTCGGCTCCTGCAACCTCCACCTCCCGGGGTCAAGTGAGTCTTCTGCCTCAGCTTCCCAAGTAGCTGGGACTCCAGGCACGTGCCACCACGCCTGGCTAATTTTTGTATTTTTAATAGAGATGGGGTTTCACCATGTTAGCCAGGCTGGTCTCGAACTCCTGACTTTGTGATTAGCCCACCTCGGCCTTCCAAAGTACTAGGATTACAGGTGTGAGCCACTGCACCCAGCCGGATCTTCTGGATGTCTTTTCTTGGGAAATAAATGACTGTGGAGATGTTTGAAAGCCATTAGAATCAATCCCAGAGAAACTAAGACATAGAAATTATTGCAATTTCTGGCATTTACTGTGAAATGACATTTTTTATAAATCTCTGCTAAACTCATCCTTATTTTTAAGACTTTCCCTAACCATATCTGTTACTTCATATGAAATTAAAATCAATCAAAAGTGTTCTATGATTAACTATGAATGAAGATAGACTGAGAAATCTGTTTTAAATACCTGTTAAGCATGAGTTTGCAAAGAAGATCGGTTTTCATAAAATCATTTACACATTAGGTGACTTTAGCAATAAATCCCACCACAGGAACCCAGAGCTGGAGGGAATAGAATGGTGGTGGGAATTCTTCAAGACCTTAGAGAAAACAATACTTTATTTATTTATTTACTTTTGACACAGAGTTTTGTTCCAGGCTGAAGTGAATGGTGCGATCTCAGCTCACTGCAACCTTCACCTCCCAGGTTCAAGCAATTCTCCTGCCTCAGCCTCTGGAGTAGCTGGGATTACAGGTACACACCACCACACCCAGCTAATGTTTATGTTTTTAGTAGAGACAGGCTGGTCTCTAACTCCTGACCTCAAGTGATCCACTTGTCTCGGCTTCCCAAAATGCTGGGATTACTGGTGTTAGCCACTGCGCCCGGCCCGAGAACACAGTATTTTAAAGACATCTAGCTAAACCAACTAAGAATTTGAGGGGCGGTGGGTTTTTCTGTACAGTGGTGAATAGGCTAGTGAAATATTGTTTTGCCAATGTTATCATGACTTTATCACAGATTGGTATGTCCTAGAGAAATGCTGATAACAGTCATTTTCTTTCTCTTGCCACAAAAAGAAGGCCCAAAGAGAAGGTCCTCCTAGAAAGCTGAAAGCTTTCCCCCACCTTCCACCACGCCCACTGTCACAAGGATTTGCTGGGCCAAGTGTTTACTCATCTTGTAGGGAATCCACTCCTTTCTGCACAGGTGCAGAGCTTGCCAAGTGCCACTGGGCTTCCCTC
The DNA here is from genome assembly GCF_048565385.1 of Saimiri boliviensis. Taxonomy (NCBI): domain Eukaryota; kingdom Metazoa; phylum Chordata; class Mammalia; order Primates; family Cebidae; genus Saimiri; species Saimiri boliviensis. The sequence continues at coordinate 159,771,486 of NC_133451.1, forward strand.
TTTCCTAAGAGGCCAGAATTCCTTAAGTTTCACTCCAGGTTTTCACATTATATCGATCACTTTTTGTTTTTTTTTCCAAATAGGGGCAATGGGACCTTTCCTTTCATCCTCTAAAGTTTGATCATTTGAGTCTCTGGAATAAACCTGACAGTAGACAGATTAACAGGAAAAAAGCCTACAAATTAACACATGCATATACAAGGGGGTCCCACAGAGTAAAAGACTCAAAGAAGGGCCATATGATTGAACCTTTTTTTTTTTTTTTTTTTTAGACAGATTCTCACAATGATGCCCAGTCTGGAATGCAGCAGCATAATGTTGGCTCACTGCAACCTCTGCCTCTGGGTTTAAGCAATTCTCCTACCTCTGCCTCCCAAGTAGCTGGGATTACAGGCATGTGCCACCACACCTGGCTAATTTTTTATATTTTTATTTTTATTTTTAGAGTCTTGCACTGTCACCCAGGCTGTAGTGCAGTGGCGCGATCTCGGTTCACTGCAATCTCCGCCTCCCGGGTTCGAGCAATTCTCCTGCCTCAGCCTCCTGAGTAACAGGGACTACCGGCTTGCGCCACCACACCCAGATAATTTTTTTGTATTTTTAGGAGAGACAGGGTTTCACCATGTTAGCCAGTCTGTTCTTGAACTCCTGACCTCAGGCGATCCACTTGCCTCGGCCTCCCAAAGTGCTGGGATTACTATTGTGAGCCATCGCTCCTGGCAAAACTTTTTTTTTTCTTGAGATGGAGTCCTGCTCTATCACCCAGGCTGGGGTATAGTGGCACGATCTCGGCTCACTGCAACCTTCGCCTCCCTGGTTCAAGCAATACTCATGCCTCAGCCTCCTGAGTAGCTGGGATTACATCCCCCAGCCACCATGCTAATTTTTGTGTTTTTAGTAGAGATGGGATTTTACCATGTTGGCCAGGCTGGTCTCGAACTCCTAGCCTCAGGTGATCCATCTGTCTCAACATCACAAAGTGCTGTGATTACAGGCGTAAGCCACCACACCTGGCCTGGTTGAAGCTTAAATCTGCATTTGAGCTACCAAAAGAAATAGGGACTAGAGCTTTTGGGAGGGAGGTGGTGACTCAAGAAATGGGAGGGTAAGGGGAAGAACGACACTGTGAACAAAGGTTGTTTTGTGATGCAGATAAAGTCTCAAGGGTAGCAAACTTCAGAAGAATAGGTAAAAAGTCTGTCCCCAGGCACCCTGGCCTGTGCCTGTAGTCCCAGCTATTTTGGAGGCTGAGGCTGGAGGATCTCTTGAGTCCAGGAGTTCTGGGCTGTAGTGCGCTATGCTGATTGGGTGTCTGCACTAAGTTCAACATCAATATGGTGACCTCCCAGGAATGGCAGACCAGCAGGTTGCCTAAGGAAAGGTGAAACGGCCCAGGTCGGAAGCAGAGCAGGTCAAAACTCCCATGCTGATCAGTAGTGAGATTGTGCCTGTGAATATCCACTGCCCTCCAGCCTGGGCAACATAGCGAGACCCCATCTCTTAAAAAAAAAAAAAAAAGTCTATCTGGGTGTGGAGACTTTTAGTTTCTTCTCCAGCTAGTTAATCTCTGGTTAATGTGGATTTCAGAGAGAGGGGTTCACACAATCGTGTTCCTTCTGGAAGAACTTCCCTCTCTGCATTTCAGGAGACAGAGAGATGGAGAGACAGGGGGACACGGAAAGATCAAAGAGGACTTAGTTCTGAAGCTGAATCTTTAGTTCAAAGTACTCATCATATCAAAGCATCATACTTTGGGGTATCATTTTCTGAGCCCCAACACTGACGTCTTTGCAAGTATTTTCAAAATCTCATAGTTCTTGAGAGTATAACACATGTAAAGTCCATCTACCTTGTGGCCTCACCTTAGCAAGGAAACACTAGTCACTAGTCCAGTCTCCAAAATTTGTTGAACACCATTTTGTTGATTTTAAAGGATAATGACTCAGGAGTTGGGGATTATATTAATAACACTCAGTAAATGTTTTAAAATTTTCTTTCCATAACTCCATTTCCCATATATATTCCAGCTGCTCCCCAAATCTTTCATTTCCTCTTTTTTCCAACTCTGCCAATTTCTCCCCAAATCCAGGGCCTACTAACTTTGGTAACATCTTCCTGCCTTTCGCCATATTCCAGAGCTATTCACTTCTGTGTGACTGTACCTCCGGCTTTCCCAGTCCAGCAGCTGTGGTATTCTCCTTGCCCAAATCCACGAATCCGCACTCGACCCTGGGAAATAATGTCTGCCGCAAAAGGAATTCCATCTTAGAAGGGGAGAGGTGATGTGAGCTCCCATATATTAATATCTCTATCTGTTCAAGAGCTTCTCTATTTTTTTTTTTTTCTGTTAAGTATAAATCCGTCTGTGACCAAGGAGTTGATTCAAATCCTGGTGTGTGAGGAGAGAATCTTCCAGTATTTGAGGACAAGAGAAGCTGAATTTTATGGTGATTTACATGTAACAATTGAAGACCAGCAAGGGAGAAGACTTATTTTTCTGTTTTTGGTGTGTGTAACTTATTTTCATTTATACTGTTTTGAAGACGAGTTGGGAGGAGGAGAGTGAAGAATTCAAAGCCCTGTGTTAGAGGAATCTGTATGTGCAGTTTCCTTATTACCTGCATCTGTCATCCTTAGGGATGCTGCATGGCCTGGTGAAAGAACATGAGCTTTGGAACTAGATATTCATATATTTACACTTAAGTTGGAATCCCATCTCGGTTACTTTCTGGTTGAGTATAATTTACAGCATGACAGTTATTATCAGGGGCACAAAGGAAGCATTGTCATCTGTAAATGAACGTAAGAGCTATTTTGCAATATTATTGTGAGGACTAATGAAATAATTTTGTAAAATGCTTAATATGGTACCTGTCATATAATAATATTTAATTATGGTAATCTGCAATAGTAATAATCATGGTCAATTATGTTAATAATAGCATTGAGGATGGGCATGGTGGTTTACACCTGTAATCCCAACGCTTTGGGAGGCCAAGGAGGGAGGATTGCTTGAGGCTAGGAGTTCAAGACCAGCCTGGGCAACATAACAAGGCCCTGTTCCTACAAACAAACAAACAAAAAACTTAGTCGAGACCGGGTGTAAGTGGCTCATGGCTGTAATCCCAGCACTTTGGGAGACTGAGATGGGTGGATGGCAAGATCAGGGGTTCAAGATCAGCCTGGCCAAGACGGTGAAACCCTGTCTTGACTAAAAACTACAAAAAGTAGCTGGGCGAGGTGGGAGTTACCTGTAATCCCAGCTACTTGGGAGGCTGAGACAGGAGAATCACTTAAACCTGAATGGCAGATGTTGCAGCCAAGATTGTGCCACTGTACTCCAGCCTGGGCAACAGAGCAAGACTCCATCTCAAACAAAAACAAAAACAAAAACTGAGCCAGGTGTGGTGGTGTATGCCTTAGTCCTAGGCTAAGGCAGGAGGATCATTTGAGTCTGGGAGTTGAGGCTGCAGTGAGCTATGATCACATCACTACACTCCAGCATGAGTGACAGAGTGAGACCTTGTCTCTAAAAGAGGAAGACCAATAGCTTTTTTTTAAAACTAGAGTTGGAGGGCTTCTGTCAAAATTTTCTAACTTCTTTGCTTGTTTTTTTTAAAATGTATTTTATTTTTAAAATAAAGACAAGCAGCCGGGTGTGGTGGCTCACGCCTGTAATCCCAGCACTTTGGGAGGCTGAGGCGGGTGGATCACGAGGTCAGGGGTTCAAGACCAGCCTGACCAAAATGGTGAAACCCGGTCTCTACTTAAAAATACAAAAATCAGCTGGATGTGGTGGTGTACACTGTAATCCCAGCTACTTGGGAGGCTGAGGCAGGAGAGAATTGCTTGAACCTGAAAGGCGGAGGTTGCGGTGAGCCGAGATCACACCACTGCACTCCAGCCTGGGCAACGGAGCGAGACTCCATCTCAAAAAAAAAAAAAAAAAAAAAAAATAGAGACAAGGTCAGCCAGACACAGTGGCTTATGCCTGTAATCCCAGAACTTTGGGGGTCCAAGACAGGTGGATCATCTGAGGTCAGGAGTTTGAGACCAGCCTGGCCAACCTGGTGAAACCCCATCTCTGCTAAAAATACAAAAAAAAATAGCTGGGCATGGTGGAACGGTGTGCACTTGTAATCTCAGCTACTTGGGAGGCTGAGGCAGGAGAATCACTTGAACCAGAAAGGCAGAGGTTGCGGTGAGCCAAGATCACACCATTGTACTCCAGCCTCGGCGACAGAGGGAGACTGTCTAAAAAAAAACCACAGAGACAAGGTCTTGTTCTGTTGCCCCCATTGGCCTCAAATTCCTGGGTGGGAGTGATCCTCCTAACTTGGCCTCCCAAAGTGCTAGTATTACAGGTGTGAGCAACTGTGCCTGGCCTATTTCTAACATTTTATAGTCGTAATACTGTTTTATGCTGGTTTTACTTTAAAAATATATTTACAATAAAAGCAATTACTTAATAAATATCAGTGACATGCAAATATATAATTAATAAAACTTCTTATATCAGTGATTGATATCAATAACCAACAATTTGAATAAGCTCTTCTAGGTAACTGGAAGTGACCGTAACTTACCTGTAATTTACACATTCTCACCAGCTCCTCTCCTAGTCGCTTCTTCATGACCACCAAGGAGAGCTAGAGGACCTTAGAGAGGAGGCTCAGAATAGTACTGCTTTGATTTTGGCAGCATGCATATTGTTTCTTCAGCTAACTCAGCATGCTTGAGATCATTTTAACAGCATAGTGTTATCATGTGGTTTCAGTAGAAAAAGTCCCTATGTAAAAATAGCACCTTCTTCCTCAGCATGTCTGCTCCCTTTAATGAAAATAAGGCTTTAGCTTAGAGTGAGCCAATGCAGCTATCAAGGCGAGAGCTAAAATCTCATCTGCTTCAAATGCTGTTAGCCAAATTCACTAACAATGGTACTTAGAGTCATTGACAATAAGAAAGACAATGCAGTCAGAGTCATGAACAATACAGGATAATTCATACCCAATACACAATACTTAAACAGCAGTTTTCTAGAATGAATCCCCAGAGAACATGGTCAATGAGAAAAATCGCATTTACTCTACAAGAATATTTATGGTGGCGGGGCACTGTGGCTCACACCTGTAATCCCTGCAGTTTTGGAAGCCAAGGCGGGCAGATCACCTGAGGTCAGGAGTTCGAGACCAACCTGACCAACATGGAGAAACCCCATCTCTACTAAAAATACAAAAAAGCAGCTGGGCGTGGTGGCAGGCGCCTGTAATCCCAGCTACTCAGGCGGCTAAGGCAGGAGAATCACTTGAACCCAGGAGAGAGGTTGCAATGAGCTGAGATAGAGCCATTGCACTCCAGCCTGAACCACTAGAATAATACTCTGTCTTTAAGAAAAAGGGGGTGGGCATGGTGGCTCATGCCTGTAATCCCAGTACTCTGGGAGACCAGGCTGGGCGGATCACCTGAGGTTAAGAAATCTGGCCAACATGGTGAAACCCTGTCTCTACTAAAAATGCAAAAATTAGCTGGGCGTGGTGGCGCATGCCTGCAATCCCAGCTCCTCGGGAGCCTGAGGCAGGAGAATCACTTGAACCCAGGAGGTGGAGGATGCAGTGAGCTGAGATCGCGCCATTGCACCACTCCAGCCAGGTGACAAAGCAAGACTCTGTCTCAAAAAACCAAAAAACAAAACAAAACAAAAGAATATGTACGACAATACAAACAAACCAAAAAGGAGGAAAAAGAAAAAGAATCAGGAGCATTCACAAATTCTTGTCCAACCGATTTAAGACAAAAAAAGTTTAACTAATATAATTTAAGCCATATGGAAACCTAGTAGTAGGTTGCTTCTTAGAGAGTAGTGTTTCATTCATTCTTACTAGCCTGCATTCTATCACACCATTTTCCATTTTGGGATTGGAAAACTTCTATGAGCATTATTGATATGAAAATAAAACAGAGCAAAGGTATCATTTTATTTTATATTTTTAAAGAAAGACACAGATACACTTTTTAAAATTATCCTGGAAAACATAGTTTTAGGACCTATTCTCAGATTATCAGTGTTTTTTTCTTATTATTTTCAAAATCCGACCCGCATCCAGCTTAATGACTTGATTAATTACGCTTATCAGAGTTCCCTCAGAAGAGTGGCACCAGGGTGGGAGGTACGGCTATAAACATACACGGCTCTGTTACTGTGAGTATAGTTCACTCAAGGAATAGACTATAATCAGTATAGTCTATCAGTATAGTTCAATCAAGAATTTGGCAAAGGCAATAAATGGAAAGATGTCCTTCTTATGATCAACAGAAATTTGACTTTCATTGAGAGCGTCTACTCATAGAACAGACAGAATACTATCAGTAGCTTAGTTTTGGTCCCAGAAGTCTCTCAGCTCTTTTACCAGGGAGAGAAAAGGAGAAGTGCAATTTTATTTTGTGATCTATTCTCCCCAGAAACCAGACCGACCATTCTTAAGGGAAGAATGTTTCTTTTTTGCAAACCCTAAGAAACTCTTTGAAAGTCATTTGAGGCTGTCAGATACCTTTTATTTATTACAACAAACAGAGATGTCTACAGCCTCATTTCCTTTGGTGTTATTGCAATTGTCACTGGGATATCAGTGACTGTCTGCAATGCTATCCTTGTAGATTGCATTATCAGCATCTGTTTGGCCCTTTTATCTACTATTTCAAAGTAATCCAGAAGGTGTCCTCTGTCAATTAAGAGAGACCACAGTGACTTGCACACAGTAGGCATTCAGCAAATGTTAATTAGCCCCAGGCTGCCTCCCTCCACCACCCCTAGCCTCTTTTAGCTGTAGGAAAATGTAGAATCAAATGACTTTGAGGTTGCAAGAGCATTATACAGTGACCAGCACTATCTTTGTTTCCAGCCAAAATAGATTTCAGAGGAACTATACATAAAACATTTGGGTGGGAATATTTAGCGGGCCATTTCAAAAATGAAGCCAAAATCTGAGAAGAAATTTAGAAACTGAGGATATACATTGTGAAATCATTTACCTGGAAGTTTGTAATGAAGCTGTAAAAGTGAATGAATTTATGGAGATCATGTAAGAAAGGAACGGGTGAGGACAGAACCCCATATTTAATTGTGGAAAAAGGAAGAGAGCCCTGAAAAGAAAACAGAAAAATCAGTCAATGAACTAGGAAGAAAATTACTTGTATTTTCTTATTTACAATAGAAACTATAAGAAGTTTCAAAAAAGGTCACTTGTGTTAACAACTTCAAAACATTCAAGGTAGATAGACTGAGAAAATGTCACTGATGATCGGGAAGTTGCTAGTTAACCTAGTTACTAGAATAGTTGCTGCCGAAACCAGCTTGCAAGAATTAAGAAACGAATCTAGGGCAAGGAAGTGGAGGGAATGAGAAAAGCGACTCTTTCAAGATATCTGACAGTGGTAGGAGAAAGAGCATTAGTTCAGTGTCTCAAATGGGTGACGGAGCCAGGAGTTCCCATGTGGGGCCCATACTGAGCCTTGACATAAGTACTTTGAATATAGTGAGGCGGGAGGATTTTTTTCGTCCAGGAGTTTGAGACTGCAGTGAGTCATGATGGCACTACTGCATTCCAGCCTGGGTGACAGAGTCAGCCCCTGTCCTACAAAAAAAAAAAAATGACGTTGGTCCCATCATGAGCCATAATGTAAGTACTATGAATATGGTAGGTTGCAAAATGAGTGCTAAATCCTTCTGTGTGTTTATGTTCCTTTGCCCTGTGACTTGTAGCCCCTCCCATTAAGATATGGAGTCTATTTCTCCCTCGAACTTAGACTTGGTCACAGGACTTGCTTTGGCCGCTGGGACATTAACAAACATGACACAGTAGAGGCTTAAACAGTGCTTGCACAATGGCGTTCACGTTCTCTTTTCCACTGCATGAACAGATTTAGGCTTGTCTGCTGCAGATTGAGAGATGGCATGGGGAGCATGGGAAGAAGCCTCAGCTCTTCCAGCTAACATCCCAGATATGTGAGTGAGCTGAGTCCCAGTTGAACCTACTCAGATTAGGAAAATTGCCCAGCGAGCCACAGAATGGTGAGAAACAAACAATAAATGTTTGTTATTGTCAAGGTCTGAAGTCGAGGCAGCAATTAAGAGCCTACCATCCAAAAAAAGCCCAGGTCCAGACGGGTTCACAGCCGAATCCTACCAGCCATACAAAGAGGAGCTGGTACCATTCCTTCTGAAACTATTCCAGACAATCCAAAAAGAGAGAATCCTTCCCAAATCATTTTATGAGACAAACATCATCCTGATACCAAAACCCAGCAGAGACTCAACAAGAAAAGAAAATTTCAGGCCAATATCCATGATGAACATAGATGCAAAAATCATCAATAAAATACTGGCAAGCCGATTGCAACAGCATATCAAAAAGCTTATCCGCCATGATCAAGTAGGATTCATCCCAGGGATGCAAGGCTGGTTCAACATACGCAAGTCCATAAACGTAATTCACCACATAAACAGAACCAAAAACAAAAACCACATGATTATCTCAACTGATGCAGAGAAGGCCTTTGACAAAATTCAACAACGCTTTATGATAAAAACCCTCAATAAACTAGATATTGACAGAACATATCTCAAAATAATAAAAGCTATTTACGACAAACCAACAGCCAATATCATACTGAATGGGCAAAAACTGGAAGCATTCCCTTTGAAATCTGGCACTAGACAAGGATGCCCTCTCTCACCACTCCTATTCAATATAGTACTGGAATTTCTAGCCAGAGCAATCAGGCAAGAAAAAGAAATAAAGGATATTCGAATAGGAAAGGAGGAAATCAAATTGTCTCTATTTGCAGATGACATGATTGTATATCTAGAAGACCCCATTGTCTCAGCCCAAAATCTCCTGAAACTGATAAACAACTTCAGCAAAGTCTCAGGATACAAAATCAACGTGCAAAAATCACAAGCATTCCTATACACCAGTAACAGACTTAAAGATAGCCAAATCAAGAACGAACTGCCATTCACAATTGCTACAAAGAGAATAAAGTACCTAGGAATACAACTAACAAGGAACGTAAAGGACCTCTTCAAGGACAACTACAAGCCACTGCTCAACGAAATAAGAGAGGACACAAACAGATGGAGAAACAATCCATGTTCATGGTTAGGAAGAATCAACATCATGAAAATGGCCATACTGCCCAAAGTAATTTACAAATTCAACACTATTCCCATCAAGCTACCAATGACCTTCTTCACAGAACTGGAAAAAACCACCTTGAACTTCATATGGAACCAAAAGAGAACCTGCATAGCCAAGTCAATTCTAAGCAAAAAGAACAAAGCGAGAGGCATCACACTACCAGACTTCAAACTATACTACAAGGCTACAGTAATCAAAACAGCATGGTACTGGTACCAAAACAGAGATATAGACCAATGGAGCAGAACAGAGGCCTCAGAGGAAATACAACATATCTACAACCATCTGATCTTCGACAAACCTGACAAAAACAAGCAATGGGGAAAGGATTCCCTGTTTAATAAATGGTGTTGGGAAAACTGGCTAGCCATGTGCAGAAAGCAAAAGCAGGACCCCTTCCTGACACCTTACACCAAAATTAACTCCAGATGGATTAAAGACTTAAACATCAGACCTAACATCATAAAAACCCTAGAAGAAAATCTAGGCAAAACCATTCAGTACATAGGCGTAGGCAAGACTTCATGACCAAAACACCAAAAGTAATGGCAACAAAAGCCAAAATAGACAAATGGGACCTAAACAAACTCCACAGCTTCTGCACAGCAAAAGAAACAGTCAGTAGAGTGAATCGGCAACCAACAGAATGGGAAAAAATTTTTGCAGTCTACATATCTGACAAGGGGCTGATATCCAGAATTTACAAAGAACTAAAACAGATCTACAAGAAAAAAACAAACAAGCCCATTCAAAAATGGACGAAGGATATGAACAGACACTTTACAAAAGAAGACATACAGGAGGCCAACAAACATATGAAAAAATGCTCATCATCACTGGTCATCAGAGAAATGCAAATCAAAACCACATTGAGATACCATCTCACACCAGTTAGAATGGTGATCATTAAAAAATCTGGAGACAACAGATGTTGGAGAGGATGTGGAGAAATAGGAACACTTTTACACTGTTGGTGGGAGTGTAAATTAATTCAACCATTGTGGAAGACAGTGTGGTAATTCCTCAAGGACCTAAAAATAGAAATCCCATTTGACCCAGCAATCCCATTACTGGGTATATATCCAAAGGATTATAAATCATTCTACTATAAGGACACATGCACATGAATGTTCATTGCAGCAGTTTACAATAGCAAAGACCTGGAACCAACCCAAATGCCCATCGATGACAGACTGGATAGGGAAAATGTGGTACGTATACACCATGGAATATTACGCAGCCATCAAAAACGATAAGTTCGTGTCCTTCTTAGGGACATGGATGAACCTGGAAACCATCATTCTCAGCAAACTGACACAAGAGCAGAAAATCAAACAAAGCATGTTCTCGCTCATAGGCGGGTGTTGAACAATGAGAACACGTGGACAGAGGGAGGGGAGCACTACATACTGGGGTCCATTGGGGGGAAATGGGAGAGGGACGGGGGATGGGGAGGTTGGAAGAGATAGCATGGGGAGAAATGACAGATACAGGTGAGGGGAAGGAAGGCAGCAAACCACACTGCCATGTGTGTACCTATGCAACAATCTTGCATGTTCTTCACATGTACCCCAAAACCTAAAATGCAATTTAAAAAAATAAAAATAAAATGTTTGTTATTGTAACCCACTACCTTTTAGGGTAGTTTGTTACACAGCAAAATACATGATACAGTGAGATTTCTTCCTCTTGTGCCTATTCTCTGGACATACTTACTTCTGAAGAGACAAGATAAGAGACTGGTGGGTGACATCATCTTAGAAAACAAAGGACAACAAAAATTGCACATACCAATAATATCCTATCCATCCTGTGGTCAGTCCCTAAAAATCATAAATATTCAGAGTGCAGCTGTGATTGTACATCTTTGACCAATGTCAAAAAGGTCTCAACATCAAGGAGTTCCTTGTTGAAAAGTCTGTAATTTATTTATGGCACAAACACAAGGTCACTTCTCCACATTCATATTATAATCATATAGAGAATTCTTTTTTCTTTTTTTTTTTTTAAATAGAGATGGGGTTTCACCAGGTTGGCCAGGATGGTCTTGATCTCCTGACCTTGTGATCTGCCCACCTTGGCCTCCCAAAGTGCTGGGATTATAGGCATGAGCCATTGCACCCGGCCATCATATAGAGAATTCTCTATGAATATGGCGGCAGTTTTTTAAAGTCTGGTGCTGGACATGGTGGCTCACACCTGTAATCTCAGCACATTAGGAGGCTGAGGTGGGAGGATCCTTGTGGCCAGGAATTTGAGACCAGCCTAACCAACATAGTGAGACCCCATCTCTACAACAACAAGAAATATAAGCAGGGTGTGATGGCATGTGCCTGTAGTCCCAGCTACTCAGGAGGGTAAGGCAGGAGGGTTTTTTGAGTCCAGGAGTTTGAGACTGCAGTGAGCCATGATGGCACTACTACATTCCAGCCTGGATGACAGAGGCAGCCCCTGTTCTACCAAAAAAAAAAGTTTGGTGATTTGATTTCCACAGCTGCTATCATTTCATATAAAGGCTATAGATAATATATTAGGAGTGTTTTCCATTAAAGCAGAAAGACTAGAAACCAGCACACACATAGACCTGGGGCTGAGAGCAGAATCCACCATAGTGGTACCGGCAGGGAAGCCCATTCCCACCTCTGGGTCCAGGGAAGATTGCAGTGGACACACACATAAGCCCTGTACGTTTCACCAGCCCCAGAGGGCATCTTAAACCACTACCCGGTAGTACAGCTGACGTTCACGTCAAGAACATGTTAAATGATGTTCAATATATGCTGTTTAATGGGGCTGAGAAGAATAGAATTCATTTTATTACAATTTCCATGAACATGGTTAAAGTTTATAAAACTTTGGTGCTTATACTGTCTAAGCTTCAGTTCACTGGAAAACTCACTTCTTTGCGACTCCTCGCTTTCTGATGGTACAGATTGGTGAGGTAATAATTTAGACATATTCATTTGGCATTATAATGTACACCAAGACTACAACACAACAATTATTTCCAGAGACAGAAAAGAAGCCTTGTTCAGCAAATGGAGAGTAGAACAGTACTTTGTTCAAATTAGGAAATAGACGTGAATGTGACTTCTTCATGGTGTGTTTTTTTCCATTTTTTTTTTAAACATCTATCAGCATTCTGTGACCTCCTCTGCTTTTAGTTCACATTTGCCTGGGGCCAAATAGTATCATTAACCACTTTGTCCCTTGACTCAGCATGTACTGGATTGGCCTTTTGTACTCTTTGTTCAGCAGTTTCAAGCTTTAGATCAGCCTCCATAGAGGGTCCCTCTTTAGCGAACCTATGTCTTGAACTCCTAGTCCTCCGCAGTTCTTCTCATCGCCCTCCCCACATGGCCTAGGTATTGTCATCCCAGTTTATCACATCTCATATTTTTAATTCATGAAAGGCTCACATATCAGTTTCTGTGGAGAACACAGTTAGCGATTCTTCAGCCCTTCATGCCACCTTGTCTAGCGTATCATCCAACAGGTCTAGCTTGGTAGCTCCCCAAGCTATAGGCACCCAGCACCCTGTTCTCTAATTCAAGGATCATAGAACTGAGTGATACACCTGTGTACTGTAATATTCTCTTGGTGCTTTTATTAAATTTCCAAACGTTTCTGTCAGTTATCTAACAGAATCTAACACTCTCCAAATACCAGCTCTCTACTATGTGGGATTTTCACATTCGATAAAAGGGCTTTTAGATGCAACGTGAATCGTTTTTTTAAAAAGTACTGACTTTGGGCCGGGCGCGGTGGCTCAAGCCTGTAATCCCAGCACTTTGGGAGGCCGAGGCGAGTGGATCACGAGGTCAAGAGATCGAGACCATCCTGGTCAACATGGTGAAACCCCGTCTCTACTAAAAATACAAAAAATTAGCTGGGCATGGTGGCGCGTGCCTGTAATCCCAGCTACTCAGGACGCTGAGGCAGGAGAATTGCCTAAATCCAGGAGGCGGAGGTTGTGGTGAGCCGAGATCGTGCCATTGCACTCCAGCCTGGGTAACAAGAGCGAAACTCCGTCTCAAAAAAAAAAAAAAAAAAGTACTGACTTTGGTGTAACACTTGAGTTTTAGTCCTGTTTCTGTCTCATGTGACTACATGATCTTTGAGAATTTTCTTAACCTCTCGGACCTTTAGTATTTATCTCTATAAGGAAGTCACTGCAAGCATGACATCAGGGTTAGTGTCACCGAAAGGGTTAACTCACTGCAAGGGTTAATTCACGTATGTAAAGTACTTACTGTAGTTCCTAACACAGGGAAGATACTCATAAATATTGACTGTTTTCTTTTTCTCCCTTCTTCGTAATCTGTCTCACTTGATTTTGTCCTTTGGATATTGGTTGCTTTTAACTAAGGCCATGTATAACAAAACTTTTTAAATAAATTTTAATTGTTTATTTTTTTCTGAGACAGAGTCTTACTCTGTTGCCAATGATGGAGTGCAGTGGTAACATCTCAGGTCACTACAACCTCCACCTCCCGAGTTCAAGTGATTTTTGTGCCTCAGCCTCCTGAGTAGCTGGGACTACAGGCACTCACCATCACGCTCAGCTAATTTTTGCATTTTTAGAAGAGACTGGGTCTCATCATTTTGGCCAGGCTGGCCTCAAACTTCTAACCTCAAATGATCAGCCCGCCTTGGCCTCCCAAAGTGCTGGGATTACAGTCATGAGTCACCGTGTCCACCCAAAACTTTTCCAACAATTTCTATGAACTTCCCACTTCTCACCAAGCATATGAGGGTGGGGAGAGTTGGGAAATCTAGAAACTGCTCTTTCATTAGTTTGGGGCTGATATTTGAGAACACGTCTCCCAAATTCCCCTTTAGATTCCGTGCTTCCTGCCTGTCATGTACTGTCTTTCTTTTTTTTCTTTTTTTTTTTTTTTTTGTTTAGCCTGTTGGTCAGGCTGGTCTCGAACTCCCGACCTCAGGTGATCCGCCTGCCTTACCCTCCAAAGTGCTTGGATTACAGGCTTGAGCCACCATGCCCGGCCATGTACTGTCTTTCTTTACACACCCCTAGAATTGAAGAATGGAAGAAGCGCTTGTCAGAAAAAACATTTTCTCTTACCTCCAACACTGGAAAGTTCTGGCTTTCAAAATGAGAATTTTCACCTTCCAGAATGATTGTAAAGCTTACCTATGCCCTTTCTTATAATTCCCTTCTTTATTTTTTCCCAAATCCTTTGGTCCAAACAAATCTAAAACTCTAACCCCTGTTAAAATTCTGGCCCTAAGGCAACGATATGGAGATGGGACCTTTGGGAAGGTGATTAGGTCATGAGGGCAAAGGCCAGGTGAATGGGATGAATGCCCTTAATAGGCTTAAGGGACTTCTTTTTTTCACTCCTTCCGTATGATGGCTCAGCCAGAGTCACCATCTATGGACCAGGGAATGGGCCTTTACCAAACACCGAATCTGCTACTGCCTTGATCTTGGACTTCCCAGCCTCCAGAACAGTGTGAAATGAATTTCTGTCGTTTATAAGCCACCCAGTTTAATGGTATTTTATTACAGCAGCCTGAGCAGACTAAGACAACACAGAATGAGGAGAGGCTCATCTGATTGGTGTTAGTAGAAAAGTACTGAACTAGCTCGGCTCCTCCAGGCTTTCTCTTTAGGGATGCCTGCCTACAAGTCAAACCACCCCTCAGCTCCAGCTTTCACATGGTATCCCACTAAGAAGAATGCCCACCTCCATTCAGCTCTCTGAGTGTGTGCTCGGCAGATCCATTGTGGCTCTTTCGATGGGTCTCAAGAAATTGACTCCAGGCAAGGGAGAAAGGCCCTGACTTTAGTCATCCTCCTATTCTCTATTTCAGCTTTTTTCAGTAAGAGAGAAGACATTTGGATCTCAATGGACTCTTGTGACTGTTTCTCATTTGGTGCCTCAGACGTCTCAACAGCAGCCTACCAGTGTGAACAGGATTCAGCATGACTTCATCTCCTCTGCTTCTTCTCACTAGTGTATAGTTATTGTGGGCATATTAGCAGAGGAGGACTTTAACCATGAGGTACCTGCCGTCCAATCTCGCTCATTCTCCCAATGAGAATGCTTGGAAGATATTGAGTCACCCATACTCACATGAGGAGTCAGTGACAGAACCAGGGCTTGGAACAAACCCAGGTACACTGACTCCTGGTCCAGTATTCTTGCCAGGGTGCTATGTCACTTCTTCTTGGCTAAGTAGAATTCAAAGCAAGTATGTGCTGGTGGGCAAAATTCTCTGGACCCTCACCTTGGGCTCTGGCTCTCTTCTAGGTTTCCGTTCTGGGTCTGATGTGGATCCAGTCATTACTAACTTCTGGTCCTCTTATCCCATCAGGGTGTGAAAACTGCATGCATTACACATCTGGGTATCCCCAACTTGTCTGCAGACCCCAGGAGAACGGAAGAATCATAAAAAACAATTCTTGAGTCTTGTAACTCAAAAACCATCTTTATTTATTTATTTATTTATTTTTGAGACAGAGTTTCACTCTTGTTACCCAGGCTGGAGTGCAATGGCGCGATCTCGGCTCACCCCGCAACCTCCGCCTCCTGGGTTCAGGCAATTCTCCTGCCTCAGCCTCCTGAGTAGCTGGGATTACAGGCACGTGCCACCATGCCCAGCTAATTTTTTGTATTTTTAGTAGAGACGGGGTTTCACCATGTTTACCAGGATGGTCTCGATCTCTTGACCTCGTGATCCACCCACCTCGGCCTCCCAAAGTGCTGGGATTACAGGCTTGAGCCACCATGCCCGGCCTCAAAAACCATCTTATTGGAAGTAAGGCTGTGTAAGTTTTGTGTAAGGCATGTAGGGTCAGTTCTAATAGTCCAGGAATTTTATAACAGTGCATTTTCTAGGTCTGAGCTCTGTGGGGTTGTCTTATTCTTCTCTTTTTTTAGTATTATTATTATTATTATTATTATTTTTTTGAGATGGAGTTTCACTCGTTACCCAGGCTGTAGTGCACTGGCTCCATCTCAGCTCACTGCAACTTCCGCCTGCCAAGTTCAAGCCATTCTTCTGCCTCAGCCTCTCGAGTAGGTGGGATTACAGGCGCCCACGGCCATGCCTGGCTAATTTTTGTGTTTTCAGTAGAGACAGGGTTTCACCATGTTTGGCAGGCTGGTCTCAAACTCCTGACCTCAGGTGATTTGCCTGCTTCAGTCTTCGAAAGTGCTGGGATTACAGGCATGAGCCACTGTGCCCAACTTTTTCTTAGTGTTTAATGTCATGAAGTCTAGAACCCCCCTAGAATGACAAATGTGCTGTGGCAAATGATATTTCACATCAGTAATTTTGACTTATTATTTCCAAATTAGGCAGGATTGTCATGAGAAATACATATCACTGTACAATGGGTATAACCATAGTTGAATACACTGCAAGTCTAAAATCACGTGTTTTTCAACCACTCTAACAAAGGTAAAGAAGTAGGATCATTGGGAAAGTATTCCTTATGTCACTCACAGATGAGTTGCATCTCTACTTTCAGGTCCTGACAACATATGCTTGATGCCAGCTTATTGGACGGCATCAACAGAGCTGGGGCCTCTGTTGTCTGAAAGAGAGGGAAGACCCAGGGACTGTGAGCAGGAGAGATGACTGGTCTCGGGAAGGCCCAGGTGATGGGGACTTCCAAAGGGTGCGCGTGGGCATGGCTGTGCTTGGTGGTGAGTGAAACATGAAAATGGGGCACATGGGAGGGTTCTGTGCTTCCTTTCATGCCTTGGCTTCCTGGAAGCTCTTAGCTAGCAATAGCCACCTCCTAAGAGAAGAGGCTGCTGCAGCCCCAGTGAGTGAGACCCCGGGCACAGCCTCCAGTCCACCAACCTGAAAGACTGATAATTAAGTGTCCTAACTAGAGATTTGTTTCTTTATAAGGATGCTATATTTTGAAAACATGAAAACTATTCTATTTGTAACCTTCCTCTTCACCCATTATCATTCCCAGCAGCTTAATGAACCAGACAAATGCTACCTTTTGAAACAGGAGTTATAACCTGAGAAAAGCCTCTATCAGGAAGAAAAGAGCTGGGGAGGGGGGTGGGGGGAAGGTCCTTCTGTCTTGGAAAACTATGAAGATTAAGTGGTTATCATGGATGCTCTGATTTGACCTTCTGGGGCAAAATTCTGGAGGAAAGAGCAATGAGATGGGTTGAGAAATCTAAAAGCAGAGTTTATACTCCACTCTCTTTTTTAGTTTTTGAGATGGAGTCTCACTCTGTCACCCAGGCTGGAGTACAATGGTGCAATCTCGCTTCACTGCAACCTCCACCTCCCAGTTTCAATCGATTCTCCTGCCTCAGCCTCCCAAGTAGCTGGGATTACAGGTGTGTGCCAACACGCCCAACTAATTTTTTGTATTTTTAGTAGAGATGGGATTTCGCCATGTTGGCCAGGCTGATCTTGAACTCCTGACCTGATCGGCCTACCTTGGTCTCCCAAAGTGCTTGGGATTACAGGTGTGAGCCACCTCACCCGGGCTATACTCCACTCTTCTAACCAGGAAATCCATGACTTCCCTAGCTCATTCACAGCAGAATCCCTTGAACCCAGGAGGCAGTGAGCCGAGATCACACCATTGATTGTACTCCAGCCTGGGCCACAAAAGCGAAACTCCATCTCAAAAAAAAAAAAAGAATAGAAAAGCTGGTATGGTAGGCAGAGTCATGGCCTCCAAATATGTTCTCATCCTGATCCCTATAACCAGTGAAAAATTACCATACAGGGTAAAGGGCAATTAAAATTGCTGATGGAAAGCCAAGCACAGTGACTCTTGCCTGTAATCCCACTGTGGGAGGCTGAGGTGGGAGGATCTCTTAACTCCAGGAGTTTAGGACCAGCCTGGGCAACATGGTGAAAACCTGTCTCTACGAAAAATTAGCCAGGTGCCATTGCACTCCAGCCTGGGCGACAGAGTGAGACCCCTGTCTCAAAAAAAAAAAAAAAGGTGGTTGATGGAGTTAAGACTGATAATCAGCTGACTTTAAAATAAGGAGATTAACCTGGATTGTCTGGTTGGACTCAATGTAAACATAAGAATCCTTAAATGTGGAAGAGTCAGGTCAAAGGGGAGAGATGTAAGAACTCTACAACGGTTGCTGGTTTGGAAGATAGAGGAAAGGACCGTAAACCAAGGAATATGAGCGGCCTCTGGAATCTGGACAGTACAAAGAAATGGATCATCCCCTAGGGCAAGCGTCCAAAGAGACGCATTTTGGACTTCTAACTATACAAGGACAAAATAATAAATTCATGTTGTTTCAAGCCACTAAGTTTGTGTCCTTTTTTGTTTTTGTTTTTTACAAAAACAACAGAAAACGAATACAAGTAAATTTTAAGTGATTAGATGATTGCTCCAAATAAGACTATCTTAAGATGGAAAAGACTGAGTTGTCTTTAAAGAGCAATTTTAGGAGTTTTTCTTTTTCTTTTTCTTTTTTTTTTTTGAGACGGAGTTTCGCCTTGTTACCCAGGCTGGAGTGCAATGGCGCGATCTCGGCTCACCGCAACCTCCGCCTCCTGGGTTCAGGCAATTCTCCTGCCTCAGCCTCCTGAGTAGCTGGGATTACAGGCACACGCCACCATGCCTGGCTAATTTTTTTGTATTTTTAGTAGAGTCGGGGTTTCACCATGTTGACCGGGATGGTCTCGATCTCTTGACCTCGTGATCCACCCGCCTCGGCCTCCCAAAGTGCTGGGATTACAGGCGTGAGCCACCGCGCCCGGCTTAGGAGTTTTTCTTCGTAGCACCCTGTGTGGGGAAGGCCAGAGAATTAAGATTAGATCTTTCATGGGAAACAAAAAATTACTTGATTTTCACACTCTTGAGTATAGTGAGTTCAATTCGGGATCTGTTGGACATTTGTTCTGAAACTTGACTTTCTGTTAAAACAAACTCTCCTTGGAAGAGTCACACATTAAACTTTTCAGAATGAGTGAGTTTATCTGATTGCTTCTGAACACAGGGCTTGAGTGAGGGAGAATGGAAGAACTAGTCAACCTTTAGCATCCAGATTCCTGGGGTGGGGAGGAGGTAAAGAGGCCAGGTAGCTCCCGACTCCAAGAACGTGGCAGACACCATTGCTCTCCCTGAGCAGAGCTGTTATCAGTCCCACTCAATGCCTCTCTTTATGAACAGTCTCAGAGGCACCATAAACTCTGCATCGTGTGGCACTGAGTGCAGGCAAGAGTTCATTATACCCATCAGCGAGACCAAGTGCTTCCCGTTACCTACGGCCCTCACATTTTCATTGCTTCTTTCCACTGCATTTCAGATACCTGTGGTTTCAGCTCTGTAATTGGAACATCACATTTCATCATCAGTCTCTGTTTCTCCAAAGTAAAGGCTTTTTGAACCAAAAGTTAAAATATCAGCTTCCCGTGATCATTGACATCAATTATTATTCTTCACTCTTGGGGTGATACTTAACCATACAATGTGAGAAACACCACTGAATAAGTAGTAATGAAGTACTTCATAATTCTACCACATCATTATTGTAATGATTGCGAGGGATTTGTCATTCCTAAGACACACACATATTTGGGGTATTTCAAGGTAACTACACAGTCCTTGGATGCTCTTGAGTTCACTCTTAATTGTTCAGAATAGGGAGTCAGGGAGAAAGCTGGGGTAAGGAGAGGAGGGAAGCAAATCAGAGTCAGGTGATTGCTAAAGTCCTTGGGAAGCAGAAGAGTAAGTTCAGGCATTAGACTACATAAATGAGGTCAAAGTCATTCTAACATTCTGTGACTCTGGGAGGTTACGTACGTCTCTGTACCTCTCTGTCTATATTAGAAAAAAGGTAGGTGCAGTAAGAACAGTGACTGCGTTATAGGATTGATGTAATTATTACATATGAATTCATATAAAACACTGTTCTAAGTAGAAAGTAAATGCTTGATGAATATTAGTCTTTTTTTTTTTTTTTTTTTTTTTTTTTTTTTTTGAGATGGAGTCTCACTCTATCGCTAGGCTGGAGTACAGTGGCGCGATCTAGGCTCACTGCAACTTCTGCCTCCCGGGTTCAAGCGAGCCTCCCAAGTAGCTGAGATTATAGGCATGCACCACCACGGCCTGCTAATTTTTGTATTTTTAGTAGAGATGGGGTTTCACCATATTGGCCAGGATGGTCTCTGTCTCTTGACTTTGTGATCCACCCGCCTCGGCCTCCCAAAGTGCTGGGATTACAGGTGTGAGCCACCATGCCTGGCTGAATATTAGTCATTTTTTTTTTTTTTTTTTTTTTTTTTTTTTTTTTTTTTTTTTGAGACGGAGTTCCGCTCTTGTTACCCAGGCTGGAGTGCAATGGCGCGATCTCGGCTCACCGCAACCTCCGCCTCCTGGGCTCAGGCAATTCTCCTGCCTCAGCCTCCTAAGTAGCTGGGATTACAGGCACGCGCCACCACGCCCAGCTAGTTTTTTTGTATTTTTAGTAGAGACGGGGTTTCACATGTTGACCAGGATGGTCTCGATCTCTCGACCTCGTGATCCACCCGCCTCGGCCTCCCAAAGTGCTGGGATTACAGGCTTGAGCCACCGCGCCCGGCCTTTAATATTAGTCATTTTTATACAGAACCCCAAAGTTCAGAAATCAATACTTTCACAAGAACACGGATATTTTCCTCACTTATTGCATTTTTATTATGCTTCAAGATCAATGTTTCATTCACTTTGATTCCCTCTTCACGTGAGCTTGGTGTCCAGTTCCCTGCATATCTGGAGTTTTTGGAAACATCTGAGAAGACGGATGCTGTTTCCAGGTTCCCTTATCAGGCCTCCGTTTCTGTTTCCCAACTGCTGCCTTTCCCCATGTGGTTCTAATACCAAAATATTTAGTCCATCTGTCCCAGAGGGTTTGGACTTTCTCTTCATTTGTGCTTCTTGAAATAATATGCTCCTGAGGCACAGACTGTTCCTTCATCACTAAAAAAGGTCAAGCATTTATTAGTCTGTGTATAAACATGACAACAAAGGAGCCCTTGTAAAAATGGAATGTTCAGCTTGGATAGAACACAGAGTAGTTCCTCTTGAATCTGGCAACTTCCCTTGGATTTCATCCTTTAAGTACACCATGTTAATATCACTGTTTCTTCCTTGAATTCCCAAGCCTTCCTTATAAATCCCCACGAACCCTTTGAGGTGCAAGTTTATTCATTTATAAAGCCTGTAAGTACAATTTCTTTTTCTTTTTCTTTTTCTTTTTCTTTTTCTTTTTGAGACGGAGTTTCGCTCTTGTTACCCAGGCTGGAGTGCAATGGCGCGATCTCGGCTCACCGCAACCTCTGCCTCCTGGGTTCAGGCAATTCTCCTGCCTCAGCCTCCTGAGTAGCTGGGATTACAGGCACGCGACACCACGTCCAGCTAATTTTTTTATTTTTAGTAGAGATGGGGTTTCACCATGTTGACCAGGATGGTCTCGATCTCTCGACCTTGTGATCCACCCGCCTCAGCCTCCCAAAGTGCTGGGATTACAGGCTTGAGCCACGGCGCCCAGCCTACAATTTCTTTTTCAATTCAAGCACATTAACAAGTTGTTCAGATAAACCACTTTTTTTTTTTTTTTTTTTTTTTGAGACAGGGTCTTTGTCTGTCAACCTAGGCTAGGGTGTAGTGGCATGATCATGGCTCACTGCAGCCTTGACTTCCTGAGCTCAAGCATTCCTCTTGCCTCAGCCTCTTGAGTAGTTGGGACTACAGGTATGCACCATCACATCTGGCTTTTTCTTTTTTCTTTTTTTTTTTTTTTTTTTTTTTCTCAGTAGAGATAAGGCTTCACTATACGCCCAGGCTAGTTTCAAACTTCTGAGCTCAAGCGATCTTCCTGCCTTGGCCCTCCAAAGTGCTGGGATTACAGGTGTAATTCACCACACCTGACCCAGATAAACCAATTCTAATACTATGGATGGAAGGTGTACACTCCTGTGTGTCACACAACTACTTATCATAATAAGGAAAATGACTTTGCTTTGCCCTCCAGCTGCCGTTTCACACAGATGTGGCTCCTACCCTTTTGCGCAGCAACCCCTGGAAGCCCAAAATCTGATTCATTTTCTTCTTGCTCTTCAGATGACAGTAACCAAACACAGAGCTCTATCACCACGGTTTTCCCATTTCTCGTGGAAAGCAACCACTGTCTACATTGGCCTGCTGCCTTCTTAAGCCTGATCCTTTTCAGACATTACGTATCATCTCTCTTTGTAAAACAGCTTCTGATTCAGAACTGGTAACATAGTCCGTGTTTGAAAACGTTTTCAAACTTCCATGTTGTCTCTGTAGAAGCTGTTGTGAGACTTGAATGTATGTAAGGCCCATTAAAACCAGTTTTTTAATCTGCATTCCTTTTGCTAAGATTGTCTCAATATGGGAGCATTCTACATGAACAATAGCATTGTGGGTCTTCTTGTTCTTATTTTTTTTGAGTAGGAGTCTCGCTCTGTCGCACAGCAGGCTGGAGTACAGTGGTGCAATTTCAGTTCATTGGAGCCTCCACCCACCTTGGTTCAAATGATTCTCCTACCTCAGTGCCCACCACCCCCGCCCCCCAACTCTGCCCAGCACCTTCCTGTAGCTGCAATTACAGGTGTGCACCACCATGCTCAGCTAATTTTTGTGTTTGGGAGACGAGATTTCTCCATCTTGGTCTGAAACTCCTGGCCTCAAGTGATCCACCCACCTCTGCCTCCCAAAGTGCTGGGATTACAGGCATGAGCCTCCACGCCCGGCCTGGTCTTTCTCTTTTTCTTCTTCTTCTTCTTGTTCTGGCTCTTCCCTTCCTCCTCCCCCACTCCTCTTCTTCCTCCTTCTTTTCCCGCTCCTCCTCTCCTTCTCCCTTCTTCCCCTCCCCCCTTTCCTTCTCCCTGTTCTATTTTTTCTTCTTAACCTGACTTGCCTTTTTGTCCAGAGCTGGCCAGGAAAGCAATGAGGCTTGGAAACAGATCCACAGCATGTTGGCTCATGAAATACTTACTTTACCACTATGAGTTTCTCTGGTGTATGGCAGGAAGTCACGTGGTAGTATATTTTTAACTTGATGTCAACTTGTATTATTTTGTAAATACATAAGTGAATATCAGCCCTGAAATTTAGTGGCCTATCCTTCTCATAGGAAGTACAAAGTACATTTTATTCGAGTGAATGAAACACACATCTGCTTTCAGGCTGGCCCAACTTACTTTTCTAGTTTCTTCAACCATACTCCCCTTGACTTCCCCAACACATGCATGCACACACAGACACACTCAGGCACACGCACACACCCCACCACTACCACGCACCTCCCACACACTGCTATTAGCACATTATATTTTTCCCTTTCTTCTGAGCTTAGAACAGTTTTTGAGCTCCAGTTAGGGAAATGAATGAATGAATGAATGAATGAGTGAATGAATGATGAAATGAGCTGTGCAATCACGCCCTGCCCTTCTGGTCATCTTTTCTCGGCCTTTTGGAATATCCCTCTTCTCACTACCGCATTTTTATAGAGGAAGTTTCTACTCATCTTTCAAGGCCCAGCTCGCTGCTGCCTCTTCTTTAATCCTCACTCAGGATTACTGTCTTCTCCTTCTACTACAGTGTGTTCCTTCTCCAATATCACCTCTGCTCTGCCTTCGTTTGCCTTTTTTTTGTTTGTTTGTTTGCTTGTCCTCCTCTCCCCTTACAGTACAAGTTTCTTCTTAGTAGAAAATGTCTTTTTTCATTTCTTTGTCTCCCAGTACAATGACTGCCATAAGATGAGTGCCGAGATGTTTAATTTCTTGTTTTACTGGTTATTGAGCTTAGGGAGGATGACTTTCAAATTCGAGGCAGAGTACAGTGGAGAGCATCTAATACTCAAGATACAGGATGCACAGTAGGAGTCACATATGGGCACCCTGATGTAGATGTCCTGTGGTCACTCAAATCTATAGGTCTGGAGCTGAGGCGAGTTCAAGACTTGATATATAGAGTCAGGAGTTACCAGTGTAGCAGTGAGAATTAAAACCAGGGGAGTGGGTATAGAGAAGAATTGAGGAGAGCTGAGAAAAGTCAATATTTAAGGGTGAACCATGGATGGGACCCAGCCCTGGACTCTGAGAAGGAGTGGTTTGGGAAGTGAACGAGAAGAGAGTGAAGTCATATAAGCTGGGGAAGGAGTCAAGTTCAAGAAGGATGGTGATGACTAGGGTCAACTGCTACAGTACTAGATAGAGGCTCAAGGTCAATATAGGATTTTCTTTTTTATCTTTTTCTTTTCTTTCTTTTTTTTTTTTTGAGATAGAATTTTGCTCTTGTTGCCCAGGCTGGAGAGCAATGGTGCGATCTCATTGCACTCTGCCTCTTGGGTTCAAACAAT
Organism: Saimiri boliviensis; assembly: GCF_048565385.1. Classification (NCBI taxonomy): domain Eukaryota; kingdom Metazoa; phylum Chordata; class Mammalia; order Primates; family Cebidae; genus Saimiri; species Saimiri boliviensis. Next base: position 159,796,030 of record NC_133451.1, read on the forward strand.
TCTCCTGCCTCAGCCTTCCAAGTAGCTGGGATTACAGGCATAAGCCACCATGCCCGGCTAATTTTGTACTTTTGGTAGAGATGGGCTTTCTCCATGTTCATCAGACTGGTCTTGAACTCCTGGACTCAGGTGATCCACCTGCTTCAGCCTCCCAAAGTGCTGGGATTACAGGCGTGAGCCACCACCCCGAGCCTCAATATAGGATTTTCAAAGGAGGAAAGTGTTACTTTTCTTTGAAAGGTTCTTATTTTCAAGGATGAATCAAATATTTGATAATTAAAACTTCAGGGATCTAGGAGCTATAGGAACCAAACACTCAGACAATTATAAACCTCATCAAATCTCACCAGGAAAACTACATTCTAATCTGGATTTCCCTGCTTCTCCCTGTAAAAGCCATTACAGGAATATGACAGAAACTTGTTCATAGCCTGCGACTACCTTAGAGTAATGAGGGTCTTTAAACTGTATGTCCTCCCTAGCTGGTGAAGCCTTGTCTTCTTGTGGGGGCACCGGGAAAGGGTTCCTAAAGAAAGCCTTTGAGAGTGTGAAAATATGATTCATCAACACTTAGCCTCCAAGAGTAAGAGGAAAGTAGTGCTTAAAGGCAAAAGATGCCTCAGGATGGGCATTCTAATTCTTGCCATGAAAACAATGGTTATCACAATTTAATGTATATTTATTTGTATTTGTCTTATTTAAATTAAAAGAAAATATGACCTTTCCAAAATAGATTAAATTGATAGCAATACAAAAATGATTACATAATATTTTTCTTTTCTTTTCTTTTTTTTTTTTTTTTGAGGCGAAGTCTCACTCTGTTGCCCAGGCTAGAGTGCAGTGGCAGGATCTCTGCTCACTGTAACCTCTGTCGCTCGGGTTCAAGTGCTTCTCCTACTTCAGCCTCGCAAGTAGCTCGGATTACAGGCACCTGCTACTGTGCCTGGCTAATTTTTGTAGTTTTTTTAGTAGAGACAGGATTTCACCATCTTGGCCATGCTGGTCTTGAACTCCTAACCTCATGATCCACCTGCCTCGGCCTCCCAAAATGCTGGGATTACAAGCAGAAGCCACCATGTCCGGCCACATTTTCCTTTTCTTATTCTATTTTTGGAGTAGAGAAGCAATCCATTTATTCATTCTTTCATCTGGTTTTTCATACACCTATCCATCTAACATCTATCTATCTGTATGTCTGTCTCCTCAAGTCATTTTAAGGCCCTTTTATCAGCTTTATGTATTCTGTAAGACCCTAAACCTATAAAAATTAACAGGACCGGATCAACATAGTCACCGTTCATTATATAGGAATTTGATCTAAAATGTCATTCAAATTAAGCCAGGGATAAGGAGATCATTTAAAGATAAAACCTGCAGATATGCCTTAGGAAACATCGCTGTACTTCTCCAGTGTACTAACGCTTGCTGGCATTATTGCTATCACTGATAAATGTCAAAGGGGAGAGTGATATTTTTGGAGCTGATTTTTTTTACCCTATTACAAAAATAGATTATAAACACATACACATATGTCACAGAAAGAACTTAGGCTAATATTTCTATATAGGGACAAGCATTAGCATATTTTTAAAGTTCACAGTTACATTTCTGTTATCAGTTATAATCATTTCTTGGTTTGAACTCATTATTTTAAGATAGCTATCAAAAATCTATTGGTATGATGTAATCTGTTTAAATTTCACAAGTGTGTGAAAATTTTACAGTCAAAGAGTTCCTAAAGGAAGCTGTGTAATTCAATATTTTCATATAACAATCTTCATAAAGGCACAGAGCTGACTTAAACCAACAAATGATGGTCCCTAATAACAACAACACAAAGCTATAATTGAACACAAATTCATGAATATTTTGTTTTTAGGTAGTTATTCTCCATTCAGGACATTGGTCTAAATCAGTATTTAGTTACAATTTACACTAAGCATATGTTTTGGGGGAAGACCATAGATAAAAAGCAAAGTATGAATGAGTCAAAGTTACCCATATCATCATGGAACTCTACCACAGGCCCCTTCGCTCCTCTTAGAAGGCTGCTTGGTACCTCCAGGGTTGGAATCGACACTAGGTTAATCTGGATTTCTGCTCAGAGAAGTGAAAGATACAATGCTGTACATGGGGGTCTTGGAGAAAGCTAAGATTTCTCCATCCTTCGAGGGAACACCCTTTCTAGAAACCCCTTGCTTGCTGTGTTGGCAGTTGGAATGTCATATTGTACAATATACTTACTTTATTTAGTCAAGGAGACTGCTGAGGCAGTGTCAAACAGCAGGCACAAGAGCTGCAGGAGCTCTTCTCACAGACTGGCGGCCTAATGGATAAAGACCAGTGCTGTGGGATAGTCAGGTCACTGCACTTGCATGGTATGCATTAGTCAGCTCTGCTGCTGTAACAACCAACCCCAAATCTCAGTTACAACTACAAAGGCTTATTCTGGAACTAGAATAAAGAAGACAGGTGCTTCAAAGCTGGCTTTATGTCTTCATTCCAGATCCAGGCTGAAACAGCTGTCCATTTGGGGGCATGCCATTCCTATGACAGAGAAAACAGCAAAAGAGCTGGTAGAATAGAAGCACTCTTAAAGACTTTGTACAGATGAGACATAATCAAGGTCACCCACGAGGTCTAGGCACTCAGGTGCCCAAGTCTGATGTCAAAGGTGCAGAAATTGTAGACTCTCCCACAGGAGGCACTCCAAGTGAGGTAGGAGAATAGGATCTAGAAGCAGGGAAACTAAGGCTGATTCATGTTAACTTCCTAAAACTAAATAAAAAAGAAAACCCCAATTTTCCACACCCAAGTAGCAAAAGGACCTTTGCAACCCCCTTCCCAGCTTTTCTGCGTGGCAAATGACAAATGGAAAATACCTCCGATTGGCACCCCCTCACAACCAATCAGACTGGTCGTGGGCCAAGTCTTCATTTGCATAGAAGTATAATTTCTTTTAAGCCTCTAACTGGTCACTTTCCACAACCAATCAGACGTTTGCATAGGTTTGCAACTTTGTAACTTCACTTCAGCCCCTGATCGGTCGTTTTCCACAAACAACTGGACTGATTGTGGGCCACTACTTCATTTACATGGGATGTATACCAAATAACCAATGAAAAACCTCTAGAGGGTATTTAAATCCCAGAAAAGTCTGCAACCACAGCTCTTGAGCTGCTTGTTCAAGCCTGCTCCCACTCTGCGGAGTGTACTTTCATTTCAATAAATCTGTGCATTTCTTCTGCTGCTTTGTTTGTGCATTGTTGTCCAATTCTTTGTTCAAAATGCCAAGAACCTGGATGACCTCACCAGCAACACAAGTCTGTGGGATCTGTCAGAATGGGGAGTGAGCTGCTGGGAACGAAACACAATCTGTGTTCCTTGCTGCAGCCCCTACCCAGTTCTCCAGACTATTCCTTCAAGCCCCTCCTCTTCCATGTCAGCTCAAGGAGGGTGGTTTGGAGAGCTCCGTGGTGAAGGACTGTGTCCAAGAAGTGCGGCTGCAGCAGCTGTTGTTTCCATTCAGCCCTGTTTTGTTCTCATTGGCCTCTAAGTGCAGAAGGCGGAATGAATTGGCAGGAACTGAAGATGAGTTGGAAGACAAACAAGAGAATTGAAAGCTTTCTCATTAACCAAAGGGGTCACTGAGATAATGCTGGAGGCAAGAGGCAGAGTGACCTTTAGGTACTTGGCTGGAGGGCTGCGCCTGAGAGAATGGAATGAAACCCACCCCTCAAAGCCATTGTCCTCTGAGCACTACTAAGACGCTGGCCCTGTGCTCAGAACTATAAACTTTCCTGGGTTGGAAAAGGCTCTACCTAATTTGCACATTAAAAAGCACACAGACAGAGGAAATCCACCTTTTTTTTTCCCTTCCCAGTCACCCTGGGAGAGAAGTCTTCTCTTCTCCATTCATGTGTGGAATCCCAATTAAGCATAGTAAACAAAGGAAACTTCTTACATTGTGATTTTCCTCCCTCTTCCCTTGTTTTATTTGCAGTCTGGATTTATTGCTCAAGAATTACCTCCTTTAAGCATCATCCCCTATTAGCCAGAGAGATAAAAGCCATAAAGGGAAGGGAACTCCTTCAGTTCTCTTTGCCAGTGGTGAGACAGAGCAGCCGCGTTTACAACGGGAGTTGACATCTGTTGACTGAGCCGAGCCTGTCCTGCCCCAGCGCTGTGCTCATGCTCCGAATGCAAACTGCAGCTATCAGAGACAGCGCTGGGGTTTAATAACTGCTTGAGCCTAGAGCAAATCTACTTGGGCACTAGAAAAGAAATTGTGTAGTTTTAAAGCAGATGTATGTTCTTAACGGGGTTGGCCTGTAAAGCAATAAAACGTGGGTTCCCCCCCAAACCTTAGCCTATCACAACTGTTAGGATAAATAGTGTAACTTAAGACAGGGCGATTCTATCACAATTCCATGTAATATTTAGTCCGCTTAACAAGATAAAATTTGAATTAGCATCACATATAGAAGGCATTTCATTTTCTCACGTACAGTACAATATTAAGCACAAACAACATATGTCTCCATGGTTATAAACAACAGCGGCATGTTTGCAAAACAGATCCTATATGTAGAACGTCTGTAAATGGGAGAAAATATGGGGCTTTTCTTGGTTAAAATGATGTTAAATATTTCAAGCCGCATGATCTTTGTAAGAAACATTTTCTCCTTCTCTGTGAATACCAGGAAGAATTGTCTTGGCCTCACCTTTCTCCAAACCTGAGTTCTTTTTCAGTTCAAGTCTTTCTCTGTGACCTTGAAAATATCAACTGGTCTGAGCCTCTGTTACTTCACCTGCTGGAATAAAGATGTTGGGCTAGATCAAGGTTTCTCTAGCTGTATTGTGAGGAAATTAATGGGAGCAATTTTTTCTTTTCTTTTTTTTTTTGAGGTGGAGTCTCACTCTGTAGCCCAGGCTGGAGTGCAGTGGCCCGATCTCAGCTCACCGCAACCTCCCCTGTCAGGTTCAAGCAATTCTCTTACCTCAGCCTCCCAAGTAGCTGAGATTATAGGCACCTGCCACCATGCCCAGCTAATTTTTGCATTTTTAGTAGAGATGGGGTTTCACCACGTTGGTTAGTCTGGTCTCAAACTCCTGACCTCAGGCGATCCGTCCGCCTCGGCCTCTTAAAGTGCTAGGATTACAGATGTAAGCCACCGTGCCCGGCCTGGGAGTAATTTTTAAAAAATTATTTTTGGCTAGGCACTGTGGCTCACGACCATGCAGTGAGCTGATAGCATGCCACTGCACCCAGCCTGGGTGACAGAGCGAGACTCCGTCTCCAAAAAAAACTTTAAAAATATATTTGTAGGGTACAAATGCAGATTTCTAACATGTGTACATTGCATAGTGTCAGAGTCTGGGTTTTTAGTGTAACCGTCACCCAAACAGTAAATGTTGTACCCGACAGGTACATTTTCAACTCTCACTCCCCTCCTGCCCTCCTACATTTTGGAGTCTCCAGTGTCTATTATTCCACTCTCTATGTATGTATGTATGTATGGACGTGTGTATTTGGGGAGTAATATTTTTAAAAAGGCATTCCACGGTTAAATAAGTTTAGGAATTGTGACATTAAACAAAATTAAACACATTTCTTTACTCAGAAACTTAGTGTGCTAATAATATTCATTGCAATGCTCCAACAGGGAGGCAGAGTATACATTTCCCTTATGTATTTTACCAAAAGCTTTTTCTTGTAAAACGTTTCTCAGAACCAATCCATATACTGGACTTTAAAGATGCTTATGTTTTTGTTTTTGGTTTTTTTTCTGAGATGGAGTTTCAGGGCATTGCCCAGGCTGGAGTGCAGCGGTACAATCTCGGCTCACCACAACCTCCACCTCCTGGGTTCAAGAGATTCTCCTGTGTCAGTCTCCTTTGTAGCGGGGATTACAGGCATGCGCCACCATGCCCAGCTAATTTTGTATTTTTAGTAGAGATGGGGTTTCACCATGTTGGCCAGGCTGGTCTTGAACTCCCGACCTCAGGTGATCTGCCTTCCTTGGCCTCCCAAAGTGCTGAGATTATAGGTGTGAGCTACTGCACCCGGGCTAAAGATCCTTATCTTATGACATTCTGTGATTTTACTGCCTTTTAATTGTGCTTATCTTTCCAATTTCTCCTATTTCAGGAAAAGACCAACTAGGGCTTTTGAGTTCATCCAGAAGGTGAAATTGAGTTTGTTCTTCATTTCTTTCACCCTTTATTCTTTTTCCCCTACAAATTTTTTACTTTGAATAACTTTAAACCCTCAGATAAGTTGGAATAATAGTACAATAAGTATATACTCTTCACTTAAATTGAACAATTGTTAACATATAGCCTCAGTTGCTTTCTGTCTCACTCTCTCTACACATGTGCCTAGACACACATACACACACACACACACACACACACACACACACACACACACATATATATACTCGGTATAATTTTATTGCTGAACTATATGAGAATCAATTGCAAACATCATGACACTTTATCATTAAATACGTAAAAATGTATCTTCTTATAATAAGGAAAATTTTCTGTGTAACCTGAAAACCACTACCACATCTGAGAAATTTAACATTGATTACTACCATCTAATATATACTCTTATTTAAATTTCCCCAACTGACCCTAAAATCTCTTTTTAAAAAAATTTAGGGTCCATTTAGTATTCATACGTTAGATTTAGTTATCTCTCATTGGCTTCTTTAATCTACAACTGTCCCCCTAACTTGATGATCTTTCACGACATTTATTTATTTATTTATTTTTTGAGAAGCCCAGGTCATTTATTTTGTAGAAAGTCTAAGATTTTTTGTTTTGTGACTGTGATTGTTTCCTCATAATTATATTTAGTTCACATATTTTTGGCAGAATATGAATGATATCGTTGTGTACATCACATTGCACCATAACAGGGGGATGTCATGTCATTTTGTCTCATTATTGGTGGTGTTTTGGTAACACCTTGGTTAAGATGTTATTTGCTATATTTCTCTATTATAAAGGTGGGGCCACGCGCAGTGATAGACGCCTGTAATCCTGGCACTAAGGGAGGCCAAGGCAGCAGATCACTTGAGCCCAGGAGTTTGAGACCAGCCTAGGCAACATGGTGAAACCCTGTCTCTACGGGAAATGCAGAAACTGATGTGGGAGGATCACCTTAGCCAGGGGAGGTCGAGGCTACAGTAAGCTGTGATCACAGCACTGCACTCCAGCCTGGGCGACAGAGTGAGATACCATCCCAAAACTAAAATAAATAAATAAATAAATAAAGGTATCTTTTCCCCTTGGCATTTAATAAGTGATCTGACAGTTGATGTTTTGAGACTTAGGAATAACTTGGTTCCCAACAATCTTTCACTTAATGGCTTTAGCATTTACTAAATTCCCTGCCTGAATTAAATATTACATTGGGTATTGCATGATAGTGGTTTTTCTAATTCTGTTGCCCCTGCTTCGTTATTGGCTGTTATTCTTCTGTAAAGCAGAGCTTCCCTTTTGCTCTCCCCTCATATTGAGTATCATAACATCAGAGATTCTCTTTTTATTCAATGTTTTATCACCTGTTTTGTAATTCATCCTTTTAAAATGTTTATTCAGGGGCTAGTCTGTGCCAGGTATTGACGTGAGATTCACCTAATGTTAGCCTCAGTTTCCCTTACCCTTCCCTGCAAATACTTAAGAAACCAGTACCAGTGGGAACATGAACAACTCATCCAGATTTTTGAAATGGTAAATACTTAGCTTCAAAGTTTGTTAGGTGGTAAAAGAAATTAAAGATGAAGATGGGATTGGAGAAAGGTCTCCAAATTATTCCCTTTTTATAAACCTTGGTCAGGCTACTGTGGTTATAGCAATTATTAGATGGTCGTCTTGATCATCATGCAGGAAAAGAAAAGAATCAACTACCATCTCTAAGGAACTATGCTGGGCCTGACTCAGAGGGCAGAGAATCTAAACACCAAAAACTCAGCTTCCCAGGATCCATGGAAAGAGAACCACAACTCATGTTTCTACATTAAGCACAAAATGAGTTTTTTTTTTTTTTTTTTTTTTTAAGAGATGGAGTCTTGCTCTGTTGCCCAGGCTGGAGTGCAGTGGTATGATCTCGGCTCACTGCAACCTCCACCTCCTGGGTTCTAGCAATTCTCCTGCCTCAACCTCATGAGTAGGTGGGACTACAGGCGCATGCCACCATGCCTGTTGAATTTTTTGTATTTTAGTAGAGATGGGGTTTCACTGTGTTGCCCAGGCTGGTCTCGAACTCCTGAGCTAAGGCAATCCACCCGCCTCAGCCTCCCAAAGTGCTAGGTTACAGGTGTAAGCCACCACGCCCAGCCCAAAATGAGTCTTTTAATGATCACTCAAGGCACTAGGAAGTCCTGGGGAAATATGCTTGTATCTTTAACATATAATGTATTCTTACCTAAATACCAAAGGACCAAAGTCCCTGGACAAGTCAGGGAGCCTGGGAGCACTTCCCTGGTCTGACATAGGACACAGGTACCACAGGAGCAGTATCCTTACCCCTCCAGCAGGATCTGAATGACAGATTCCAAATAATCACTAAATGAATGAGAACAGAGCTGGGAGCCTACTTTCAGGCTCTCTCTCCCTGGAACGATAGGGACACTAGTTCCTGGAAAGAACAGAACAACCCATCTGGGTCAAATTTTCCACTGGAATGTGTACTCTGAGTGTTATGTGGTGGGGGCGAGGCAGGATTTTTCAGTGCAACAAGCCTGGGTACCATAGCACCCTGCTGATTGGCAGAGGTCAGAAAACACATCTAAGGGACATACATTCTTTTGGACTTGATTTTGTTCCTTTTAGGGAAGTCTCTGCTCCCTTGTGGAGCCTTCTAGCCTCAGGAAAAAAGGTACAGTCTGTGTTCCCAAAGGGAAGCGGCGGGCATAACAGACTAAAACTGGCATCTTGCCGGGGGATCAGTAGTGAGGGGGTGGTTGTGGTACCTGGAGTCTTTGTCACCTCACTGCTTATACTACTTCAGTGGCTCTGTGAAGCCATGGGGGAAGATCCACCCAGCTGTCAGAGAAACTCCAAAGGGATAAGGGCTCAATGGAAAAAGTCCAGGTTTTTGAGATGAAAAAACTGAGGCTCAAATGCGATTCCCTAAAATTTATGAAGCATAAGGCAACTTACTTAATACCAGTTCCCTCATCTGTAAAATAGAGATAAAAAATCCCTCACAGACGTGCTGTGAAAATCAAGGTAAGGTAAAGTATGTGCCTACCTTATCATTAGGATTCCTATCTTTTTTTTTTGAGATGGAGTCTTGCTCTGTTGCCCAGGCTGGGGTATGGTGGCACAATCTTGGCTCACTGCAACTTCCTCTTCCATGGTTCGAGCAATTCTCCTGCCTCAGCCTCTAAGTAGCTGGGATTACAGGCACACAGCACCATGCCTGGCTAATTTTTGTATTTTTAGTAGAGACGGGGGGAGGGGCGGGGGGCAGGTCTCACCATGTTGGCCAGGCTGGTCTCGAACTCCTGACCTCAAGTGATCCCCCCGCCATGGCCTCCCAAAGTGCTGGGATTACAGCCATGAGCCACCATGCCTGGCCTGTTAGGATTCTTTCATTCCAAGTAACAGAAACCCACTTGAACCAGCTTAAGAAAAAAAAAAGCAAGAAAGATTGAGAGATTGAATTAATTGTAAGGTTACAATGATGTGTGGTCATTCTTAACATTAGTAATTCAGCTAAGCCTTATAATGAGGCTGGAATAAAAAAATAAAAGGCCATCAGGAGTCATTGTAGCTTCACTTTGTACATCTGGGGGTTTTCCCTCTCTTTACAAGGTTTGGCTTTCTCTCCTCCAAACCAACAGAGCTGACAGAATTTCAGCACCTATAGCTCTTGAATTTACATCTTCCCTTTCCAAGACACTAACATAGGGGAAACTGAAATCTCATAATCCCAAGTGCAAAATCTCACCAGAATTTGATTCTTCCCCTTATAACATAGGTTCACTGTGGTCACGAGTGGATGGGGCTGGAACGGTGGGAGGGCGCACTGGGCTCAAGCAGCACCCATGGCCGAAAGGCTGCCCCTGTGTGAGCAGGGCGACCGCCGGGATTGTTGTGGGCGGGGTGGAGGGTCCAGAATGTGTTTTCTATAGGTACCTAGGGCAGTATCTGTCACATAATGGGGGCTTGGCACGTGTGACTTTCCTTTTTCTTTCCCTCAGACCACATATGATTAATGTTAAGAGCAGAGTGGGGGACAACTACCCAGATTTCTCTGGGGGCATCCAGGGCCTCAGGATAAGTGCAATGGAAATCAGGATCATTGAGGCATCTGACACCACCACCACCACTGGGGTAAATAAGGTGGGCTATGTACTTTCATTCCTTCCCTGTCCTTCCTAAATTTGGCTTCTTGCTATGTTCTTTGAGATATATCGGGTGGCCCTTGGAAAATTCGCTGCTCCTGGTGATGATATGATGTCAGAAACAACCCTGCTATGGGGAAAAGCACTCTGGAATTAGGTGGGTTACAAGGTAATGGTTGGGGTAAGAGTCAAAGAAAATACTTAGGAACTCGAGGAATGGAATCCATACCGGCAAGTGGCTGGCTTATAGCTGTAGACCAGCATTGCCAAGTGTAGCAATTGTACATAAAGCCAACTTTCTTTTCTTCTTTCTTGCCTGCCTTCTTTCCTTCTCTCTTTCCATCCTTCTTTTTTACCGCTTCTGTCTCTTCTTTTCTTCTGTCTCTCTTTCTTTTTCTTTTTCTTTTCTTTTCTTTTTTTTTTTTTTTTTTGAGACGGAGTTTCGCTCTTGTTACCCAGGCTGGAGTGCAATGGCGCGATCTCGGCTCACTGCAACCTCCGCCTCCTGGGCTCAGGCAATTCTCCTGCCTCAGCCTCCTGAGTAGCTGGGATTACAGGCACGCGCCACCATGCCCAACTAATTTTTTGTATTTTTAGTAGAAAAGGGGTTTCACCATGTTGACCAGGATGGTCTCGATCTCTTGACTTCGTGATCCACCCGCCTCAGCCTCCCAAAGTGCTGGGATTACAGGCTTGAGCCACCGCGCCCTGCCCATGTCTCTCTTTCTTTATTTCTTTCTCTTTCTCTCTTTTTCCCTCCTTCATTTTCTCTCATGCAGTAAGTGTTTACTGAGCCAAGCATTATACAATTGACAGAGCCACAGAGAAGTGCTCAAGATGTTTTACGCTTTAATCTTTTTCTCCTGGAAAAGCAGAAGACCCAGGCTGGGATGTCAGGAACTAGGGCCCAGCATCACAGCAGAGATGACTGCCCCTCGACTTTAGGAAGGTGATCAAAGTGGCCCTGGGTTTGAGGAAGGGGAGAGCATCCAGTCTGAAGGAGGATGAATTGAAACCAAAGGATGAAGAGCAGTGAACATGCAAGGGCACAGCAGCAGGTTGAAGCAGGGCCTGGCCTGCTCGCCAGAGGCCGCCAGCCAGCCAGGGCAGGAAGCCCTTAGAGAAAGCCCACAAGCGTTGGTTCAGGAGGGACCCCGAAGGCACCAGTCCTTTCAAAGCTAGGGAGGACAAAAAGCAGATTCTGAGAGAATAAATGTGTCCCACACCAAATACTTTTCTAGTTGCAAAGATCCGGGCACAAAAGTCTTCCTCGGGAATTCCATTTCCTGCTCACTCCCAGCACAACTTGCAAAATAGCAGGCAGAAGAAACTTCGATTTCCCTAAATTCACTGCTGAGACTAAAGTACTCCCAGGGGCTTAGACCAAACACAGGCGCTTTCTTTAAGAAACAACAATGTAAATGTGGTCACTTAACCACAGATGTCTTTACATCACCATTAAAAACAAGTTACGTCTGGGTGGTATATGTTGGACTAGTTTCAGGATCTACCGAGATTGGCAGCTTAGGTTTGACGCAGCGTTTGTCTTCTTATATTGGCATTTGTCCCCACCATGTTTCTCAACCAATTGAAAACCACTGAGTCACCGAGAAATATTTAACGGGTAATGAGAATCACTTGAGCGACAAGCCCTATTTGACTAAATAGCCCTGCCTTGTCTTTAAAATGGATATAAATGCTTTCATATTACATTTACATCTCTTATATCCACTATGGAAAAAATAGTATTTCAACAGTGCAAAAATAATGTGGCAGGAAGGCAACCCTGGAGGGTTATAAATATCAAATAAGTCATAACTATAATGATAATATTGGAATTTATCTTCAGAAGATAAAGGTTGAACTTATCAAGAGGCCACAAGTGAGCAATAAAGTCTTCCTTATCAGTGCAGATAAATTTGAGATTTTCGATAATCCTGTTAAATTCTCTGTAGTTCCCTATTCTTTTTTTTTTTTTTTTTTTTTTTTTTGAGACGGAGTTTTGCTCTTGTTACCCAGGCTGGAGTGCAATGGCGCGATCTCGGCTCACCGCAACCTCCGCCTCCTGGGTTCAGGCAATTCTCCTGCCTCAGCCTCCTGAGTAGCTGGGATTACAGGCACGTGCCACCATGCCCAGCTAATTTTTTGTATTTTTAGTAGAGACGGGGTTTCACCATGTTGACCAGGATGGTCTCGATCTCTCGACCTCATGATCCACCCGCCTCGGCCTCCCAAAGTGCTGGGATTACAAGCTTGAGCCACCGCGCCCGGCCTAGTTCCCTATTCTTAACGCCATGCCTGAGTTTTAAAACTGCTCACTGCGTTCATAATTGCTGCTTTTTGTTGCTTCTCCCACATCTGATGATCTCTAGGAAAGCACTAGGATGGCATCTCTTTCTTTGCTCTGCTCCCGCTTCTCCATTCCTGAATTCCTTTCTCACCTTCCTTCGCCTCGCCACCTCCCAAGCCTCTGCTCCTAACAGTAGGGCCAAGGACATAAACAAGGAAAAGGAAACGCAAATAAGAGTTAGAGATTTAATAACAGAAGATGAAGAAGCGTACGTAGCACACATTTCCCCCGTTTTCTCTGCCTAAACAAATCTCAAGGCTGCTGTTTGCTAGGACTGCCATAACAAAGTACCGCAGACCGGGTGGCTTCATCAACAGACAAATATTTTCTCCACCTTCTGGAGGCTAGAAGTTAGAAACCAAGGTATCAGCAGGGGTGGTTTCTCCTGAAGCCTCTCTGCTTGGCTTGGAGGCAGCTGCCTTCTCCCTGAGCCTTCACATGCTCTCCTCTCTGTGGCTGCTTCTGCCCAGATCTCCTGTTCTTATGAGCCATGTCAGTCACAATGGGTTAGAATCTATTCTTCTTCTTATTTTTTAAAATTGAGACAGGGTTTCACTACGTTGGCCAGGCTGATCTCGAACTCCTGACCTCATGATCCACCTGCCTTGGCCTCCCAAAGTGGTGGGATTACAGGCATGAGCCACCGTGCCCAGACAGAACCTATTCTAATAAGCTCATTTTAAGTTAATTGTCTCCTTAAAGATCCTATTTCCAAATATAGTCACTTTCTGAAGTATTGGGGGTGAGTTGGGACTTTGACATATCGATTTTGGGGAGACACAATTCAACCCATAGCAGCTGCTTTCACATACCTTTATCGAATAGCAGTCCTTTGCCGCCCATCCTCCCCGGATGTTGACTTTCCCTAGCCTTGGTGATCTCTGCCATTATTTTAGTGGCTGATTAAATTTAATTGCCACTTTTGGGTACTGTCTTGAGTAGTTGTTGGTTGAAACTTCCTTCTTTCCCCAACAAGATCCATGAGCATAGGGCTACTTTTTAATCCCCCTTTGACACGACTGAAACGTTAGTAGATAGGCTTACAGTGAAACAAATAAGCAAAACAAGCAAATCTCTAATGAACTGGAAGAGAAAGTGTCATTCTTTTAGTTGTTGTGTGTGTACATTTTCTCCCCTGGGAATGGAAGCTCCCTAGAGGCAAGATTGTGTCCTTCTGAAGAAAAAGCAAAGGAATTCATTCATTTTGGCCAGTGAAAGTGAAACCTGGACAATTTTCCATATCCTTTGCCTTTCCAATATGATTTTTAAGTATAGTCATGTGAAAATTTTGTAAACGTGTCAATTCCAATATTTTCATATATTTGGCCGAGAAGCTTTTGTTTATAGGAACTTAGTTAACTTTGGATGATAACCACTTAACGTAGTAGTAACAGTGATCCCTCTGTGTTGAATAAGTTTAGAACGCTGTAGCACAGGTACTGAAAGCAAATCTTGCAAATAATTCAAGCAGGGTAGCCATCTACATTTGTGTTGTGTGGTTTGATTTTTCCATTCATAGGGCTACCTCACAGCTCATATGCCCTTGCTGTCTTTACAAACACGGTAGGGTTTTGTGCCACGACGACGGCTTTGAAAAAGCCATTTGGCTTTCCACATATCCATAACCACATCGGGTCTTTCAGAACTCACTTTACTCATGCCGGAGGATGTGCCCAAAGAGGAGCCTATTCAGTTATTGTCTTCCATTTGCTGGAAAATTCAGTTTCAAACAAGACGTGAAATTTGTTCCTCTTCTGCCTCTTTAGGGATGTAAACAAAAATCCCCCTTCATGAAGAAAAATTATAATTCCTTAGCATAAGAAATAAAAGCCAGGAAATTCCAGAATGGTCACAGTAATGGTTTATGTTATCTTCTAAGACAGCTTCAAAGAGAAATTAACCCCAATTAGGACATCCTTGGTGATAAAGAAGGGAATGATAGGTAATGGGGATTGTCATTTAATGTTTTTTGGAGTGTTCATTCTTCAACATTCAGAGACAATAATAATGGTGATGGTGGTAATTCTCAAAAGGAATCAGACATTTGCACAGTGTTTACCATATGAGATGATACCAGTTTTGAGAGCCACTAGGATGTCATTAAGCAGGTGAGAGGCTATGCCCAGTAATGCTGTCTAATAGCCTCTCATTGTAGTTATAATGGCTCTATTTATGACCATGTGACAAGCCCCTTACTTACATTGCCTAATTGAGTCCCACAACAATCTGCTTAATGAGGTTGGTATTATTCTTCCTGTTTCACAGAGGAGGAAACTGGGGGAGGGGGGAAGAATTTCTGTGACTTTCCCAAAGTCACGCAGCAGAAGAGAACCAAGTGCCAGTGTGCGCAGTGTCTAGTCTGTCAGACCCAATTCACCCAAGATGCATCCATTTCAAGCCAGGAAGTTTGGGTAGGATAAATGTTTGCCAAATTCACGGGCTGGGTTTCTTGAATGCTCTGTTATTCCTGGCCCAACTCTTTTTTTTTTTTTTTTTTTGAAATGGAGTTCCACTCTTGTCACCCAGGCTGGAGTGCAATGGCACAATCTCGGCTTACCACAACCTCTGCCTCCCGGGTTCAAGCGATTCTCCTGTCTCAGCCTCCCGAAGTAGCTGGGCTTAAAGGTGCATGCCACCGTGTCTGTCTAGTTTTTGTATTTTTAGTAGAGACGGGGTTTCATCATATTGGTCAGGCTGGTCTCTAACTCCTGACCTCAGGTGATTCACCCAACTCGGCCTCCCGAAGTGCTGGGATTATAGGCATGAGCCACCGCGCCCCACCTTCTGGCCCAACTCTTTCCTGAGCTATCCCTGTTCTCAGTCCCCATCTTCTGCCAGAATGACCGAGGGCTTCACCCACGGGTTTCTATTGTATTAAATAAGAGAGTCTCCAAACTGCCTGAGAGATAATTACTTAACACAGAAAATAACTATAGCATATTTTGGTATGAGAAAAATCTCTCTCTCCTAAAAATATAGAGGAACAACCACTACTTATGGTTGAAAACATTAGGAAGGGGTAGCTTTGCCTTTCAATGGACTGCAAGACACTTTCCTAGGATCTTCGTCTGGGAAAATAATGTTCTTCGTTTCTTTGGGCTTCACCTTGAGTCTGAATCTTCTATGAGAGAGAGGTCCCGGTGACTCCTTGTTTCCACAGCCTGCATAAGCAACATCTGTTCTGGCCAAAGGATGAACACCTCACCTCCCCACCCAGCACAGCTCAGCCTCGGGGTGAGGGGAAGGAAGCGCACGCCCAGTTGCCCTCATCCTGAAAAGCTCCTAGTGAGGCAGACGCTTTCACACACATGGTTCACAGAGAGATTTCAGCCAGAACTGGCAGTCTCACTAGTCAGAGCCTCTTGTTGATTCCCACCTTCAGCAAAAATCCTTGAGGGCAGCAAGCGCAGCAGGAAACCTGTCATTAACAACCACCATGGTGTCACATCAGCGTTCTCAGTAGTCCTCGCTCCACTATTTAACTCAGCTATTTACCTCATCGGGGAGAGCTTTGTTTGATTGTCAGAAAATAGAACATGTACATTTGTCTGTCATAAACACACACAAGCTCTCCAGAGCATAAATAAACAAAACGATCCTGTACATTGGTAAAAGTGTTTGCATTATTTAACCAAACCAGATGAAGCATGTGAATAATCCTGCATAGAAAGTACCATTGAGTAACTTGCTTGTAATCTGTCTTGCACAATACAACCACTGCCACTCATTCCACTCACCCGATTCAGACCCTGGAAATGTACTATTTTTAGTTGGGCTTTGTACACCACTATTTACAAAGAGCACTGTTAAATCCTTTGAATAGCAGCCAAGAAGTTGGGTGAGAACCTAGAAACCTGCCACACAGATCAGCATCCTAATCAACCCCGGGACAGCCAGTGCTAAAGATCTGCCTTTGTTTCCTTTTCTTCTTTGCCTTTGTCTCCCCGGGAATATCAATGTAAAAGAGGAAAGGAGACAAAGAGTTGGGCCTTATCTGTTCTTGTCGTTCAAATGGGTTGCTTTACTCACTCTCCTAGATAACAGCCCATTTGTCAACATCTTTGGCTGTTTAAGCTGTTCTTTGTCAAAACCACTTTGGGAAGAGATTTGACCATTTATTTACATGGGAGCCAACGTGACGGCAGCAGGTGCGTCATGGAAACCTCAGACGTGGGTGCCTCAAAGCCGCTGGGGTTCGGTCACGTGACAGCCCGCCTGCTGCCCGGCCGGCGGGCCAAGTGGCCACACGGGAAGGAGGGACGGGGGAGAAAATAGTAGGCAAAGTGTTGGCGTGAGGCAGGTGGTGGATGAGGCAGTCGCAAAGAGAAAGGATTGCAACACCAGGGAGGAGATGAAAGGCCTCGTATCATTTTGCAGCCAACAAGAAACCTGAAGGAACTAAGTTTGGCTCTATTTCTACAGCTTGTGAAAAGCTGAGAACGGAAGCAATGACTGGGCTTATTCTGGACAAAATTTTTTAAAATGATTTTTGTCAGAGGAACCCAGATCTTTGCCTCAATTCTTTGCTTTTGTCTAAATTGCTCATTTTCCCAAATTTCTGTAATTCTTTTAGGTGATGTGAATTGATTTGGCTTTGGAGTACAGGACAAGATTTTATTTTATATATTATTTTATTATTATTTTTTTGAGACGGAGTTTTGCTCTGGTCGCCCAGGCTGCAGTGCAGAGGCATGATCTCAGCTCACTGCAACCTCCGTCTCCCAGGTTCAAGCAATTCTCCTGCCTCAGCCTCCCTAGTAGCTGGGATTACAGGCGCCCACCACCATACCCAGCTAATTTTTGTATTTTTAGTAGAGACAAGGTTTCACCATGTTGGCCAGGCTGGTCTCTAACTCCTGACCTAAGGTGATCCACCCACCTCAGCCTCCCAAAGCATGGGATTACAGGTGTGAGCCACGGCACCTGGCCTGGACAAGATTATTTGAGGGGTTGTGAAGAGTTTGCCCTGCTTCCTGTTGTCCACATTGCTCATAGTGCCATTTTGTTTTGTGCCTTCGGTTTGCCTAAACTGGCTGGTGAAAGTGGCACAGCCAGCTGTTGCCCAACAGTGATGTCCTGTCAAACTCCTGTACTTTCGTGTGTACCTTCTCACATTCTGTGGGATATTACTTTCCCTTCACAGAGCTCACCGGACACGAAATAGAAAAGCGTTTTGAATACTTTGAATCAAAAACGGTCTCTGAATTTAAGGCATTTTATTATTTTGTGTGTTATTTGTAGTTCAAAAGGGTCTTCATATTCATCACAGTATTAGAGGCATTTGATGGAAAAGTAGTTTGCCAAGGTGATTAGTGACAACAACAACAAAAACAACTGTTTTTGAGCCTGTATGTGGAAGGCCCTGTTCTAGACACTTTATACAATAGCCGATAGCCCTTACCGGTAGTCCTGCAAGGTAAGTATCATTTTTCCCACTGTGGGGATGTACTGAGTCTCTGGAGGGTACTTGGCCAAGGGCACCAGCCAATCAGTGGCAGATAGGAAATTCAAACCTAGGTTTGCTGAGTTCTTTCTACTGCCAGGCAACAGCATTTGTAAATGCGAACTCATCCTGAGCATCAAAGGACAATTGGTTTTACTTCGAAGAGACTCAATTCCATGTTGGTTTCAGTTATTTTAACAGACTCAACATGTTTAGTTATCTCAGAACTTTTACAGAATAGTAATAGGATTTGTTATTTCTTTGGTAGAATTAGGCTTGCCTACAACTATTTAAAAAAAAAAAAACCAAATGATTTTTTTTTGACATGGAGTTTCGCTCTTGTTTCCCAGGCTGGAGTACAATGGCACGATCTCAGCTCACCACAACCTCTACCTCCCGGTTCAAGTGATTCTCCTGCCTCAGCTTCCTGAGTAGCTAGGATTATAGGCATGCACCACCACGCCTGGCTAATTTTGTATTTTTTAGTAGAGACGGGGTTTCTCCACGTTGGTCAGGCTGTTCTTGAACTCTTGACCTCAAGTGAGCTGCCTGCCTCTGCCTCCCAAAGCGCTGGGATTACAGGCGTGAGCCACCGTGCCCAGCCTGCCTGCAACTATTTTTAATTCCTTAACATCTTTTAAGTATTCCATTTGACCCGATCCTTTTCCTTGAGGTGTTCTGGAGAATATGGTCTACAGAAACAATGTATGAGAATGTCCTGACTTTCTTTCCTTTTTTTTTGAGATGGAGTTTTGCTCTTCTTGCCCAGGATGGAGTGCAGTGGCACGACCTCAGCTCACCGCAACCTCCGCCTCCTGGGTTCAAGTGATTCTCATGCCTCTCCCAAGTAGCTGGAATTTCAGGTGTGTACCACCATGCCTAGCTAATTCTGTTGTTTTTTTTTTTCTTTAGTAGAAATGGTCAGGCTGGTCTCAAACTCCTGACCTCAAGTGATCTAACTGCCTCGGCCCCCCAAAGTGCTGGAATTACAGGAGTGAGCCACTGTGCCCAGCCTGACTTTCTTTATAGGTACATAAATAAATAAGGAAAGAATCTTTTTTTCTAACCCCAAGTATATAGGCAGTATACCTCCATATAGCAGGCTTGCATGCATACAAACTTTGAAAGCAATCATTGAACAAAACTTGGGCAAGGTTATGGTGAATAGGAAAGAGAACAAAGTTCATGAAGAGGTGCAAAGAAAACAGGATGTAAGTGTTGGTAAATTTTGCATGTACAATTGTATTTCTGTCATAGTGAATGTCTTCTCAATAGATTATTTTATATATCCATGTATTTTGTTGGACACCAACACCCAATAAAAATAATGGGAACAAATAAGAACTATAGCTCTTAATATAGACTCTAGAAAGTGAAAACTGCTTTTTATAGCTCTAAAACCAAAGCTTTTTGGCTTCAGTATAGATTGAAGCTATCTCTCTACCGTTTACTACCTGGGTTTTTTTATTCGCTTGTATAACCATGTTCTATTTCTGTTTTGTTTGAAAAGAAAATGAAGAAAGAAATATCAAATTCTATTTGAATTACCTCCTACACGCACACTGCTATTGACATTAAATTTCATCTTCTTTTATTATGATGATCAGCAAAGTTACTCATAACATTGGAATTTGTTTTTTGGTTTTAAAGTTACAGCTGCTGCTGTTGTTGGAACAATTAGCATTGCTTTGGCACTGCGTTCCACCTAAACTCATGGCGTTTGTGTACTATTTACCTTTCAGAAAAGCTCTTTTCCAAGAAGAAAAAGAAAATGGAAGTACAAATTTCCAACAGCACACATTTTCTCTGATCTCTCCTTGGCTCTGAAAGAGGATGCGTGAAACAGAATTTCAGGCTGTAATTAATGCAGCTCTTCATAAGATAAGAGGTTCTTTTATCTACAGAAAAATTGCTGCACTAATTCTCAACAAGAAGTGCAATGCTCTGGTTAATGCTCTTTCTACAAGAAGAATTCACCTTTTCTACCCTCTACATATTTACAGACAAATTTGAATATTTTGTTATGGGAAACTGAAGACGGGTAAACATACAATGATAATCATACTTTATAAGACTAAATTTAAAAATCTTAAATATTAATATTATGTTTGGATAAATGCTGAATAAGGTTACATAAAGAATTTTCAAATAACATTGATGCTACAGGCATGTACTTGTAAGCACAGACCTTAACTGGACACAACTTAGATCCAGCACTCTTTAAGCGGGAGGGTAAAGAAATTGCGAAATGCATCCTCATTTGATACAGTGAGGAAAAAGAGCTATGGTTCCTTGCCCTGCCCTAAAGTAATGTCCAAAGAAGGATGAAACCCTGCTGTTTCTATTTTGATTTAAATATCTCCTTGTAGAATGCACATTGCAATATGGAAACAATATTTTCTATATGTATGTTTCATGTGTGTGCTTGGAATAATTAGTAATGTGTTGGCACTGTGTTTCGCCTAAATGCATGGCATTTGTATACTCTTTAATTATTATTATTTTTTTCTGAGATGGAGTCTCACTCTGTCGCCCAGGCTGGAGTGCAGTGGTGTGATCTTGGCTCACTGCAACCTCCTCTTTTCAGGTTCAAGGGATTCTCCTGCTTCAGCCTCCTGAGTAAATGGGATTGCAGGCACCTGCCACCACGTCTGGCTAATTTTTTTTTGTATTTTTAGTAGAGATGGGGTTTCACCATGTTGGCCAGGCTGGTCTTAAACTCCTGACATCAGATCATCCACCCACCTTGGCCTCCCAAAGTGCTGGGATTACAGGCATGAGCCACTTTGCCCAGCCTTTTAAAATTTTCTTAACAACCAATTTTCTAAGAAAAAAGAAGAATGGGAATACAGCAAATGAGTAGAAGATAGAGATCACAAGAAGCATGCCTGAGGTCCTGGCAAAGAAGACCCCACCGTGAGTTGGTATGGCACCACTGACTCACTGGCCCCTTTGTATGGTTCTCAATTTCTACATCCATAAATAATAAGATTTTAATTCCCTCCCTTCCACTCTGTGAGGTGGACATGAAATGAGTAGAGAGGTTTGTCATTGAGTGCAAGGCTAAGATGTTCAGTTAAAGCAGGAAAGTAGATAGTTTGGCTATGCAATACATGTATTTTCCAAGTGTAATTATTGCAAGTAAAAATGAGTGATGTTTCAACAAGAGGGATATTATAATTCAGGGTAGAGCAACAATTTTGGTGTAAGTGAAAAATGTAACATTCAAATAGTACTGTATCAGTCCAGTGTCCACTTTCCTGCAAGCCTTCATGCCCACGCACACACACATAAATACATGCAGGATTCCTGAGCAGGGAAGGATCCTTTGTCACGTGTTCACAAAGAGACTTTTAAGCTCAGAACCTCTTGAGGGTGAGAAACTTTTCTTGGCAGACTATCAACTGGTTCTGAGTGAACGAATCTGACAAAGCCCTTTTCCTTGCTGCTTTTTGTTCATATTGTTCACCCTCTCACAGCAAGGAGGGCTGCTAGGTAGAGTAAGAGGACTCTCAAAGGAGATGAAGGTAAATTTTTCTGGAATAGCTGCAGAGCAATTCTAATGCTTCAGTTAATCTGTTACCTCTCTTCCTTGCCCCTAGCCTTCAGTTTTCCTTTTGTATCCTGAAAATAACATTGACATTAAATTGGGTCAGTGGAAAAAAATCAGTCACCAACTGTTGCTTATAATTTTGCCCCCCAAGAAAACATTTGGTAAATAACCCTTACCTAGAGTACATACTATGCAAGGCTCTTAGGGTGGGATTTGAATCTATTCACCTTAGGGAAAGTTGTTGATTATTTTAGACTCAAATTTCCACAATCAGAAAATTCACCTAATGCCATTCTAACCATTCTGTGTTATGCTTCACAGAAAGAGTTTAAGATCAGTGTAAACAGATATATACCCAGTAGAAGTCACTGCAATATACACGAGCAGACATGTCCAAGTATTCTCATAGTTACACTATTCAACCCAAACTACTTGAAATTAAACTATGATTGACAGGAAAATAAAGTCTGGCATTATCAAACATGAAATTCTATAAGGCAGCAAAAATAAACAGACTACAGCTACATACAATACAGATGAATCTTAAAAACATAATCCATGAAAACATAAGTCTCAAAGATTACTTATAAAATAAAACCCCCTCTACGTAAAAAAGTAACTTAAAAAATTATTTAGTAGGTATACATACAGTGATAAAACTATATTAAAAAACCTTAGAGTAGTGCTTACATTGTGGGTGGAAAGGCAGGGAGTGCAGAGGGAGAGGCGAACACAGGTGGATTATTGTCAGTGTTTCAAACAAACATTTGTTCATGCTGACTCATTATAGTATTAAACATTAATAATCAAATAAAAGGACCATGCATAAGGAAAAAACTGACGTGGAATATCAAAGTATTGGCAGAGAAAAAGCATGAGTATGTGGTGATGTTCACAGAAAAATGCCATCGGAAACTCAGTTTTGTGCCAAATAAATAACAAAACCAGAACTCATCGTAAGGGAACATGCCACAGGATCTGGCTCTGGCCATCTCTGATTGTTCCTTACATCTGTCTTTTCATTTGTTTGTTTTGAGACAGAGTCTTGCTCTGTTGCCCAGGTTGGAGTGCAGTGGCACAGTCACGGCTCATTGCAATCGCCATCTCCTGGGTTGAAGTGATTCTCCTGCCTCAGCCTCCCGGGTAGCTGGGATAACAAGTGTGCACCACCACACCTGGCTAATTTTTGCATTCCTAGTAGAGACAGGGTTTTATCATGTTGGCTGGGCTGCTCTCGAACTCCTGGCCTCAAGTGATCCACCCACCTCAACCCTACAACGTGCTGTGGTTACAGGCATGAATCAAGTCATCGGGACTCCTTGTGTCTGTTTGATACTTACCTGACTTCTTTGGGAACCATCTTCCTTCTAGTTTGAATCCCCAACTGTAGATATTCCCTGTGACTTTATCTTTGCTCCTGTTTTTTCTTCCCTATGTAATATCTCAATGGAGGAGCACAGCCATTCCCATGGCTCCAATTGCATTTCAGATGCTCCCAGATCCATCCAACCAACACTGATCTCCCACTAGTAGCATAAAACCAACAGCTTACAGGGTAACTCCTCCACAATTATAGCAATTTTTCACTCAAGCTGTCTGTTAATTTCCTCATCTCTGAAAAGCGGGATCTGTAGATATCATTTCTAAGCTCTTGTTTCTAAACTTCTATGAATTCATGAATTACTGACTCTTGTTGACATTAGTTATTTGTCCAGGATATCATTATTATTCTAGGCTTATCTTTGACTTGTTTCTATTTTTGTGTGCTGATTTCTAGCGTGATGCCAATTTTTGTCATTTCTCTTAATGAAACGTCTCTCAAACTTACCCCATTTTATCCATTTCCTTGGTTTTTCCTTAGTCCTGGACCTAATAAAGTGAGACTCAGATTATTTGAAAGGTGCCCAAACAGGTTTTCCTGCTGCCTGTCCCTCCCTCCCTCCCTTCCCTCCTTCCTTTGTTCTGAGTTTTGCTCCTGTTCCCCAGGGTGTAGTGCAAAGGCACAATCTTGGCTCACTGCAACCTCCACCTCCCAGGTTCAAGCGATTCTCCTGCCTCCAGCCTCCCGAATACCTGGGATTACAGGCATGTGCCAGCACCCCAAGCTAATTTTTTGTATTCTTAGTAGAGACAAGGTTTCTCCATGTTTGTCAGGCTGGTCTTGAACTCCTGACTTCAGGTGATCCGCCCACCTCAGCCTCCCAAAGTGCTGGGATGACAGGTGGAAGCCACATTCACCTGGGCTGCCCTCCTTCTTTCAAGCCCTCTGACACACCACTTTTAGATTATTCACGAAAATGTAATAAAAATGGTTACATCTACTTAAGACAATTCTTATTTAATTCTGTGTTATCTACTAAAGCAATTCCAACATCTCTGGCTAGTTTAAGACCCTGCCTGACTCCATGTGATTGATCTCTCCAGCTTTCTCACCACTCCTCAGCGCTTAAACTGCATTGAAACAAGCGTCATCAAAGTCACACAAGTATAGACATAAACTCCAGCTTCTAAGCCTTTGTTCATACCAATTTCTCAAAACAAAGTGTTCTCTTCCTCTTTTTCTTCAAAGATGTGCATTTTTCAAAGACCAACTAAAATTCCACCTATTTAGAGCTTTCTCCAGCAAAGTCTCTGTTAAACTTTCTCATCTCACCCAAATACAATAGCAGTTTAAACTCGATTATGAGAAATGGATTATTGCTCCTTAATTTTTCAAAGCATTGTTTGTTTTAATCTTTTTTTTAATGTTATTTTTCTTTTTTTCTTTTTTTGAGACAAAGTCTCACTCTGTCGCCAGGCTGGAGTGCAATGGGATGATCTCAGCTCACTGCAACTTCCGCTTCCTGGGTTCAAGCGAGTCCCCTGCCTCAGCCTCCCAAGTAGCTGGAACTGCAGGCATGCACCACCATACCCAGGTAGTTTTTTGTATTTTAGTAGAGACAGGGTTTCACCATGTTGGCCAGGATGGTCTCGATCTCTTGACCTCGTGATCCACCTGCCTCAGCCTCCCAAAGTGCTGGAGTTACAGGCTTGAGCCACTGTGCCCAGCTATTTTATTATCATTATTATTATTATGCTTTAAGTTCTGGGGTACATGGGCAGATCGTGCAGGATTGTTACATAGGTATACACATGCCATTGTTTTAATCTTCCAACTAAATTAAAATATTCCTAAAGGCAGAAATCATGACTCAAATTTTTCTTATAGTTTCCATACTAATTATTAAATAAATATTAATCTCAAGAGCTGAAAGTGTATACATCCTAAATGAAATCAGTATCTATGAGGATATGTTCAATTTAACCTTTACTGAGCACTACTCTTATAAGGCACTGTGTGATAGGCACGAGGGCCTTAAAACTTGAATACATAATTATCTTCAAGAAGCTCAGAATCTATTAAATTCTACTGCTTTTACATTTTAACTCTCACTCTGGCCACTCTCTGGAGATGCAGCTCAGTATGTCCAACACCTTTAACTTCTCTAACTGGAAGTTTCACAGGTACACATCTCAAATTCAACTTATTACTTGTTTTTGTACTTTTCTCCCATAGTACAGCTCTGTCAATTTTTGCTTTATATAATTTAAAGCTATGTTATTAGCCCCATTTAAATTTGAACTTGTTATGTCTCCCTGGGAATTGCTCCTTTTATTATTTAATCCCTAATTGTATTTCATTCCTCAAAGAACATTTTGTTTGATATGAATATAGAGAAGTCAGCTTTCTTTTGGTTAGAATTTGCCTGTTATTTCATTTTTCATTCTTTTACTTCAAATTATCTAAGCTCTTAAATTTTAGGAATACCTCTTAAAGAGTGTAAAGCTGATACCTTGTTTCTTAATCCAATTGAGAATTTCTCTCTTATAACTGGAGCCCTTAGTCTATTTACATGTATTATGATTTCTGGTAGAGTTATTTCTCTTGTCTTGTTTTGGGTTCTTTTCTTTGCTTATTTTCTCTATGCTTAAAAGAATTTTTTTTCTAGCTTTCCTTTGGATTAATCACATTATTTTCTTATTCTCTCCACCCTAATCTTTTGGATAGTATACACCCTATAACTATTCTCTTAATGTTTATCCTTAAAGTTTTTCATATGTATACTTAAACCTCAGGTCTCTTTCAGATTTTATATGTAATTTTAATTCTTTCTATTAATCCCAAATTAGATATTATAATTTAATGACTTATTCAGTAACATATTTATTCAGTCCCACTGTCTTCATTTGTTCATTTGTGTTGTGATAACAGAACACCTGAGACTGGATAACTCATAAAGAACAGATTTTTATTTCTCATGGTTCTGGAGGCTGGGAAGTTCAAGATTTAGATACCAGATGGTTAGGGTCTGATCTCTGTTTCCAACATGGTTCTTGAATGCTGCATCCTCCAGTTGGGAGGAAAACTGTCCTTATGTGGCAGAGGAGCAGCAGAGAGAAAACCCACTGCCACAAGCCCTTTTTTGTTTGTTTCTTTTTTTTTGAGACGTAGTCTTGCTCTGTCCCCCAGGCTGGAGTGCAATGGTGCGATCTTGGCTCACTGCACCCGCCGCTGCCTGGTTCAAGCAGTTCTCCTGCCTCAGCCTCCGGAATAGCTGGGATTACAGGTGTACACCACCATGCCCAGCTAATTTTTTGTATTTTTAGTAGAGACAGGGGTTCATCATGTTGGCCAGGCTGATCTTGAACTCCTGATCTCAGGTGATCTGCCCGCCTTGGCCTCCCAAAGTGCTGGGATTACAAGCATGAGCCACTGTGCCTGGCCACAAGCTCTTTTTATAGCATCATTAATTTATGCTCTTATGCTCTACTCTAAATACCTCCTAAAAGTCCACACCTCCAAATACTGTTACATTTGGGATTATGTTCAACATGAAATTTGGAGACGACAAAAGCATTCAAACCATAGCACAGATATTTAGCGATTATTTTCCCCCTTGCTATTTCATGATCATCAGGATATGGATTTATAGGTTAATAGTTATTTTCTCTTAGTATTTAAAAGATATTGTTTAATTGTCTTTTGGCTTCTATTGTGATAGTGTAATGAACATCTAAAGATAATATCTTTTCTCTCTGATTACTTTTAACATCATTTCTCTCCTTTGATTCTCTTTTCTTTCTTTACAATTTCTCCACAATGTTTCTAAATGTATATTTATTTTCATTTGAATCCCTTTGTGCTTTCAGAATCTGAGAATTTATGTCTATTGTAAAAAATTCTCAGCCATTATTTCCTTGAGTATTGTGTCTCCCTGATTATCTCCACTCTTTTTCTAGAATTTCAATTAATTCTTTTTATCCTTTTAGATCTCTTAACCTTTTAGGTATCTTTTCTCTATCTTCCAATTTATTATTTCTCTTCTTTTAAAAGCTTTATTTTATTTATGTATTATTTTTGTTTTTTTGACAGGGTCTCACTCTGTAGCCCAGGCTGGAGTACAGTGGTACAATAATAGCTCACTGCAACCTCTGACCACTTCCTGGGCTCAGGTGATTTTAATGTCTCAGCCTCTCAAGTAGCTGGGATTTTATAGGAATGTGCCACCACACCTGGCTAATTTTTGTATTTTTTGTAGAGACGGGGTTTCACCACGTTGCCCAGGCTGGTCTTAAACTCTTGGGATCAAGTGATCTGCCCGTGTTGCTCTTCCAAAGTGCTGGGATTATAGGCATGAGCCACAATGCCAGGTGCTTTATTTTTAATTGACAAATAATAATTGTATACATTTATGGTGTACAATTTGATGTTCCAATACATGTTGTTATTGTAAATTATCAAATCAGGGTAACTGGCATATCTATCATCTCAAATATGTATCATTTCTTTGTAGTGAGAACATTACTAATTCTCTTTTTATCTGTAATTTTTTTAAATTTTGAGATAGGGTCTCATTCTGTTGTCCAGGCTGGAGTGCAATAGAGCAATCTTGGCTCACTGCAACCTCCACCTACCATGTTCAAGCAACTTTCCAACCTCAGCTTCTCGAGTAGCTGGGATGACAGGGGGGCCACCAAGCCCAACTAATTTTTGTATTTTTAGTAAAGATGGGGATTCACCATGTTGGCCAGGGTGGTCTCAAACTGCTGATCTCAAGCAATCTGACTGCCTCAGACTCCCAAAGTGCCGAAATTACAGGCATGACCCACTGTACCCAGCCTTAACTGTAAATAATTATCCATTTCACTGATTTTTCAAATTAAACAACTACATTTTGTATCTCTAGAAGTTCTGTATTGTTCATATCATATTTCAAATTTTCC